>NC_136491.1:34246161-34308661 GCF_053919585.1 Euprymna scolopes
CCGGTGGGAACCAAGCCGCTGCTCAGCTACTTTGGACTTAACGGATTGCGCATATAGTTGTCTTGCATTTTTTATTACTCTTTTACAGTGGTTGCTGGCAGTTCTGAAAGCAGCTTTAGTTTCAGTGCATCTATTACGTTCTAAATGAGTAAACCTGCCACTTTACCATATATTCAAACACGGTAGTCTTTGAATATATATAAATTAAATTCGAGTTAGTATTTTGCCTATACTTTCGGTCAAGAAGTTTATGATATTGCTTAAAGCATTGCTGCTAAGATAATTAAAATAGATCCGGTACGATTCGAACTCGGTATGAACGATCACATGCTAATTACGAAAAAAAATAAAATAAAATAAAGGAAAAGAAAACGAAGAAGCGGGTTGGACGGGGAGGAAAAGTATAAAGAATTAGTTAATAAAAATATGAAAATAATTTATTCTTTTTAAATACACAATTCAAGAGCAATAAACGTTTTAAAACTTTACAAATAAAGTGTATTTCAATTAACTACTCCTGTGTTTTGACTCAATGTGAACATATTCTAAATTTTCGTTATTTTCTGACCGATCAATAATATTTCAAGAAATCGCTAAGTATACGGCAGCTCTCTTTATAATATCGATTAAATAAACAGACACACATCTTCTTTTATAAACACAAGACACAAACCAGTAAATAGCACCTCTTTATTTTTCAGCGTATTAAATATTAACGATCGCGCAGTCCATATGGAAAACAAAAGTCAAAATATTTTCTTCGGTCAAAAAGTGCATTGCTCTATCTATCCTTCGATCTAGCCATCGATTTGTTTCCTTATATATTGGGAACTACAACATGTTTTGTTTCGGTTATTTATTATTATTATAGAGACAATTCTATATTGATTATGATATTGCGATTAAAAGTATATTTTTACGAGAGATGTTCCGAAATGTTGGATGAGGGATGCTCCTCCTATGTTTTGTTCCAAATAAGTGGACCAGATAAAATTGCAAATTGCACAGTTACGATAATCAAGCTTATGCATTCATAACCTGAAAGTCTCATCACTCTGTTGCAGATACTGACTGAGCGAGACTCTATAAAAACAGCCTTTGTCATGGACGTGCGTGGAAGTAGACATGCGTCATTGAATTCCTCCATACAGAAAATTTAATCAATTAATATTCACCTGCGCCTGTTGAGCTGATACAGTTGATTTCAGTGTGGTTGGGAGTTTTCTTTTTTACAAGAGAGTCGCCAGATATCAATGTACGCTGGTTACCAGGACAACAGTATAGTAAAAGAGGTTGAAATAGGGGGTAGACGGTTATTTAGAGGGACGGCTCAACAAGAACTTCTTTCCATTAGGCTTGAAGACGATTATATTGTACTTAACTTTCATGCTGAAAGATAGCCGAAAAGACTTCCACGAACGGGCGGTTCTAAGAAATAAGTCTTGTTCATGGAATCTGAGTTTAAATTTAGGCACAGATAGAGATTGGGGTAAAATGTTGAAATTGGTGGAGCTAGACGAGTGTTCTTTTTTGAAGGGCTATCGGACAAGCACTTGCCATGAAAACAACGATGGAGCCGAAACGGGTTTGCAACATTTCGTCTGTAAAAAAAGATTACAGGAGAAGAAAAACTGCATCAACGTATTAATTTAGAAGCCGATTTTGAATTTAGTCAAGACAGAATAGGATGCTCAGAGCTGCTCCAGCCCAGATATGACAGCAGTACTTTATTTTAGGAAATATTTCGCTCTTATCCAGGTAAGAAAATGCGTTGGGTGTGAGATACAAGGTTGGGTTTGGATGTGTTAAAATTAAGCAGTCACTTTTTGCCACATTGAACCACATACTCAAGGTTGGGGAAGAGAGACTCAGAGAGATCCTGGTCGTTGTTTGCCTTTAAAGTGTTGCCATAGATCGTACTATCATCAACATATATGTCAAGGAATGAACTTAAGATGCCATTTGGGAAATCATAATGAAGATAAAGAAGAAGGTTGTGTTCAATATGTATCCCTCAGGTACCTCAGCGTTGATACGTTGAGCTTCGTCGACAATTATTTATATAAACATATTGGAGAGAAAAGATTCTATGGGTTAGAAGACATTTCCAGATATTTCATTCCGGAAAATTTTCCGAAGTTGGTCTTTATGCGAGACCGAACCAAATGACTTCGGTATGTCAAGAGCTATTGCTCATGAAAAGAAACCCCGCGATAGATTCACTGATCCTATGTGGAATTACAGTCAGTATATCACTTGTCGATCTCGCAGGACGTGTATTGCTTGTCACTGAGTAAGTTTTTTCTGCAATTAGTTGACAATTTCTCTCTTTAACACAGATTCAAGCAACATAATCCTAACATGCTGAATATTAATTGTTCTGTACTGAAATGCAGGAGACCGTTCTCTAATTGTTTTTTTTTAAATCTTGGGAAAACTAATAAGGTTTCCCAAGGTGTTGGGAAGAATTTCCCCGTTAGGCATCGATTGAAGAGCTCTGCAAGAATAAGCGTTAGTCCCGCTTGCAGCTTCTTAAGTGCGATCACTGAAATATTGTCAGGACAGTTGCTTTTCAAGTTGACTAAATGAGTGTAGGAATACTCCGAACAAGTACGTGGCTGTCACTCATATTTTCGGTCTTGGGGAAAAAATTTCGGGACGTAGAAAGCCCTAATTAAATAAGGTTGAATTGTCTTCAAAGTTTTTTGCAAAGTGTGGCTTTGTCAGATACTGAAGAAATCACGTTGATGATGATCGAAATGGCAGCGATCCATTCAGGACCGTGTTTGTTATTCGCCAAAATTAATGGGAAACCCACCTTTGTTCTTCTACTTTTGACTTGGTAGACTGAACACACGAGACTTTCGCGTTTTTTATTATCCTTTTGCAGTGATTGCTGGGAGTTTTGAAGGCGGCTTAGATTTTGAAAATATCTATTATGTTTAAAGCAATTCAACAGTAGTTTCTGTGTGAAATGCCGACAGAGCATTCAGGAATGAACCAAGCTAACTGTTCGATATCTCTTTGAACTTTTTGGAGGGTATGTAACTTTCTATGCCGATGATTGACCACTCAGTTAAGTCAAATGCAATATCGGACACATTCTTATAAAACATATAACGTATGTTTGTATGTTTGTAGTCAATTTATTTTTGTATAGTACGATTCGTCGTTCTTTAATATATTGCCTATTTCTTTAAAGGATGGAACAATAAAAATGTCGCCCTAGAAAAGACGATAGGATCCCATTTCCGTTTGATTTAAACAGTTTTCTTGTTTTTCTTACAGATCATCTACTAGTTGGCCAGTTGTGTACAAGATGGATAGAAACCTTCTCTCGTGTCTAAAAATAACATTGAATCGAAAACGGCCTTAATCAGTTCAATTGGTATGTTGAGAAATCTTCTTTCAACGGTTTCTTTCAACTCATTCATCGTAGATCTTTTTGTGGTGTGAACCCTGTGTTTAACATGCTCCCACCCACACCTCAAAAAGAGAAAAATTCATTGGGGAGGTCAAACTAGGTGAGCGTGGACAGTACTCTATACTTCCTCTTTGCAGGTGACTATCAAGATATGCTCTCACGTCATGATGGTAGTGGGGAAGTGCTCCATTCTGCTGGGAGTAGCATTCTTTATTCCTAAATATCTCTTGGGAACGTGTTCAACGAGCGAGATCGAAGATGCGCCGCTACACAACTCATGCTCTCTACCAATCCAAGTTATGAAAACAGGGCTATTGCCAGCATCCTCCAAATGCAAATCCGGACGGTCCCATACTTGAGGGAACAGGTCAACGAACTTTCTGACTATGATTATGGTGTGGTATCAAGCGAGGACCATATGATGCCACTTCACATCCTCGAAGTCGACTTTAAAATCAACACCAAAGTGTACGTGGATGTGCTTAAGATTGTGGCGATCATCTGATGCAACAAGGTAACCGTTGACAGACCCTGGGTGTAGCGGCAGGAGTCTTTGTTGGTTCACAAGTCCAAAGAGACCCTGACTTAGCTTCAGAAGGACTACTACGATCTTGCACCCTTCTCTTACTGTCCCCTTCTCTCCCTGAACCCGTTAGACTACTCCGTTTGGTCATACGTTAAGAACATCTCCACCATATGGCACACCATCAAAGCCAACCGCATCGCTGCCATCCGCCTAGTATTCGCCGAACTTGCGGAAAAGGTATGCTCTCAGTTCCAGACCCGTATCGGCGTAGTGATTGAGGCTGAAGGCAGATACATTAAATAGACATCAGCTCTACAACATAATCAAGTTACCTGAATTGATTTATTCTTTCAAAGTTTAAAAATAAAGCTGTAGTGTTGTTTTCTTTAGGGCGACAATATCATCGTTCCACCCTATACAGCATGCATTATTAAATACGAGCTAAATTCAGATACTCTTGTAAAAACGATGCTTACAAAAATAAAATAACTTGTGTAAATGAGCAGCAGATATCTTTAAAGGTTTTCACTATCGAAGGTAGATTTTATCTCAGTCTTTTTTTCTTTCTTTTCACAACTGCCGCTTCACCAGAACGTGCAGTTATCTTTAATTGTTTATCATTTTTTTTTAATCGTATGTGAAATGAATTCAGAAAAAATAACAAAAAAAAAACCCAAAAAAACCACTGTCAACGTTTTATCAACAAACAGCATTTCCGCTTTTAAGGTGTTTTTTGTTTTTTTTGTAAATTTAAAACTTATTTTTTAGATTTCTCTTTATTGTTCAGCAGACGTTTCGAATATATTTCTATATCTTTATCGATTGGATTATTTGCCTATTGTTCTCATTTTTGATGTTTCAATCAATGTAACCCATGACACCGTTTGCGCACGCACGCGCACGCGCACACACACATACACCCCCTCACACACTATGTTAAAACATGTTTCTTCAATCATATTTCACCTTTTATATATACCAATCCTTTAGTTTATTAAGCTCAATGTAATTACAGAATATATAACAAATAAATAACAAAAGTCTATAGTCAAAATTCCAAGATGTCGACTATCTTTCCATTAATTCCTTTAAGTATGTTTGACATGCACGATTCTTGACCGCACCTGTTTCCTAGCACAAAAGTATTGTAGCAATCAATGAATTTATTTTACCTTTAACTTTTTAAAAGAAAAATAACTTGCCAATTCTTAAAAGAAAATAAATGCATATGGACATGCTTACAAAATCCGAAAAATTGTGAGAGAAATTACGATATATATATATATATATATATATATATATATATATATATATATATAGGGTGGCCCAAAAAAATGTATACACTCTTTAAATTTTCAATTTTCTCAACTTGCTACACGAATAAGCTATACCACGTTCCCAAGAGATGTTTAGGAATAAAGAATGGTACTCCCAGCAGAATGGAGCACTTCCCCATTACCATCATGACGTGAGAGAATATCTTGATAGTCACCTGCAAAAACGAAGAGGAAGTATAGAGTACTGTCCACATTCACCTAGTTTGACCTCCCCAATGGATTTTTCTCTTTTGGGGATGTGAGCGGATCCATGTTTAACACAGGATTCACACCACAAAAAGAGCTACGATGAATGAGTTGAAAGAAACCATTGAAAGAAGATGTCTCAACATACCAATTGGACTGATTATGACCGTTTTCGATTCAATCAGTTAGCGTTTTCAGCTGTTCATGGACCACAAGGCCAATAATTTGAATACTTTCGTTAATTAGCTGGTTCCTACATGTGTGTACAGTATTGTGATGTATGAAACTTTTGTTTTTTTTATAATAAACTAGCCTGGGTGGCCAGTGGTGTCTGAGTCTTTTGAATGTCTGTGTTGAGCAAAAAACAAAAAAAAAATTGTAGTAGATAGACAGGCTCGAACCCATGATGCGAAGGCGGAAAAGAAAGTGGAAGTTTGCGTAAGGGTGTTGGTTAGGCAAAAAAAAAAAAAAAAAAAAGGAAAATTGCGAGCACAAAAAAGTGTTAGTAAGCAGAGAGGCTCGAACCCGTACCGCGAAGAAGGAATAAAACGCGAAAAAAATGTGATGCGTTAGCTGTTGCACCCATCGCCTAACCGGAAGTGACGAAGTTTTAAATTAAGGCTAGACAATAGAAAAGAGGAGATGAATTTTGAAAATATTGGCAACAAAAAAGCGACCTATCTATGTACAAATGTGCCCAGTTTAGGGTGAAGGCATCTGTTTTTTTTTTGTCAATTTTTCGATATTTGTCGTCCGAAGGGTCGAGCTTCAAAATAATACCGATGTCATGAAAATACGTCGCCTCTGTCAAAAGTTTTAGGCAGACATACATACATACATACATACATACATACATACACACTAATAGAAAGGTGAGATTTATAGAATAGGTGTTGGTTTTATGGTAATTTAAAGGGGATATAAAATTTATTGAGACACCCTGTATATGTAATGTGATAATAACACAAAGGAAAGATGACTAAATATAAAGTATAGCTACCAGAAATTCTGTCTCATTTATTTACGTTCATAATTCACAGAGGAAAACTAAACAAATAATGGTAATATCCAATAAACTCCAATAATCTACGAGATATTGAGCAAAACCTGGTGAAAAATAAAGAGCACACACGCATATACACGCATATCTGTAAATACATTAAATTTATGATGAAAAACTCACATTTTCAAATCGGTAAAGAAAGCAAACCTGTTTGAATTACGTCTTGCATATGATGTAAAATTTAAACAGAAAATATGAGAATCGTAAACGAAAATGTTTTTTAACTTACACATTAAATAAGACGTACATAAAAAAAAAACTTTGAGAATTTGGAGTAGAATCATGTTTCATATAAATCTCCCCCCCCTCTCTCTCTCTCTCTCTCTTTGCATATATATATATATATATATATATATATATATATATATATATATATATATATATATATAATTATTAAATAAGAAGTACATAAATAATAACAATACAGTTAGTAATAAATAATACAGTTAGTAATAAATTATAATAATGCATAAATAATAATAATATAATTATTAAATAAGACTACATAAAAAAAACATTGAGATTTTTTAGTAGAATCATTTTTCATATAAATCTCTCTCTTTTTTCTTCATATATATATATATTTATATATATATATATATATATATATATATATATATATATATATATATATATATAAATTATCCAAAAACATGGTCAGGAATGTGTAGCAGCAAACACTTACGTTAAAAACAAGTATATATATTAAATATTAAATAAAATTTTGATTTGAAATGCTTTCGGATTACATATTGTATAATACTGTAAACCGAAAGTCCAAATTAAGGGAGGTGGTGTTTGATCAACACTGCTGGGGGGCCATTAATTAATGTACTGTTTTGTTTTTAAATCCCGAAACAGTGTTTCATGGAAAACAACTGATGATCTCTTAAATTAACATTAGTACTATAGTAAATTCGAGAGAGGAAGTTGATACATTGATTGCAGGTGGTTAAATGACTTACTAACTAAATAGTTTTCTAACGAAGAATAAAAAATATAAAAATTAAATAAGTTTTTTATATAGTTTTAAAGGTTAAAAAACATCAGACATAAATTAAATGAACTACTGAAATGCTGTAAGATTACAGATTGCATAATACTGTAAACCCAAAGTCCAAATTAATGTTAGTATTAGAAAATCCCAACCAAATAACGAAGCTCGATATACTAGATAAAACAATAGCATAAAAATTTGGAATTTATATGAATTAATATTTACAAATTCATTGTTTAATAAGGTATAAAAATTATTTTTTTTATTTCTTGTCAAATGATAAATTTGTTGTTAATCGTTAATTTACATAATTTAATTAAAAAGTGTTATTTAAAATTCTATGATTGAATAATTCCGTAAGAATTTTTAAAATAGCATTTACACATGTTTCTAGAAGGGATTATAAATATTTATTAGTAATCTTAGCTACTTACTTCAAAATCCATTCCATAGGAAAACTAAGACTAAGTCATTAAAAGCCAATCCAGACCAAGAATAAAGAGTTGACATTTGCAGATTCCAAATTATCTATTATTTAAAGGGAAAAATGTGTGTATGTGTGTGTGTTTGTTTGTGTTAGTGTGTTTGTATGCCTCGCAAACACTTTCGACAAAAGCATCGAAACGTGACAAAATCGTTATCGTTCTCAATCCCAAGCTCTCGGACGACAAATATCGAAAAATACATTAATTTCTTTACCCTCAACTGAACAGTTTTCTACAAGGAGGCGTCAGTTTTGTTCGTCGACATTTTCGCAAGTCATCGTTTTCTTTCGATATACAACCTTAATTCCAACGCTCGTGACTTCCTGTTTCGCAATGGGCGCATCAGCTAAGACGTTAGATATTTAATAGAAAATAAATAAATAAATAAATTAAATAAACATGAATATACATAAACGATCACCCATGTATGTATGTATATGTATATATATGTGCATATATGTATGTACACATATATATATATTTATATATAAAATAACAATAAAAAATAAAAAAAACACTAACCTAGTTTTAAAATAGATCCTTTGTCCGATAAATGCATGCCCATTGGCTGATAGGAAGGGCGTGGTGGATACTAGAAAGCTGATTGGCTAACTAAAATCTCAATAGAAGAGGAGCATATAAAAACGATAAACAACCACAGAATTCGCGCATAAGCCTGAAGCGTCCTAGATTTGATGAAACGCGAAATATTCAGTGTAGCTTAATCGCCGTATATATTTTATAAATTACTTTATATATATATATATATGTATATATGTATATATTTATATATATATATATATATATATATATATATATATATATATATATATATATATATATAACCCGCACAACATATGAGAGTTGATACACTCTCAATTAAACACTTGCAGTAACTTGTACGTTGGTCGTTCCAAAAGCACTGCTTCCAATATTTGAACTCAAACTGTTGAAGATCTCCGAAGACAGGAGTAGATCATTTATGTGTGGTCTTTTGTGGTCGGGAATTCATTTTTCTGCATAGTCACCCTGATTTCTCATTGGATTCTTTCCAGATATAAAGGATGGGTACACATGCGCTCCCAGAGTGTGTTTTGTCATATGAGGGTCCCGTTTAAAAGTAAAGCTTTTTTATTTTTTACTCAATAAATTTAAGAACTACGAAGATGGGAATAGTACCATTAAAAGCGGGACCTTTTGTTTTGCAGAGTTTTTTTTTTCTCTACAAAAGTATCAACATTTCCCGATGTACTTTTGCATGATAAAAACAGTGGGTCATTCATGCGTGTCTGGGGTGCGTTTTGTCATAAGAGGATTGCTAATAAATTAAAGACTTTAACTAATTAGTTAAAGAGCTATGAAGACGGGAGCTGTATCACAAAGGCATACAACCTTCTGTGCACCAGAATTTATTCTTCTACATAGTTAAATACTATACTTAATGCCCGTTTACTAGGAATTCAATGACGCGTCTTTGTTTCTGACGCACATTTATGACAGGAGTTTATTTTAACGTCTAACAACAACAACAACAAAATCTGCAACGAAGAGGTGAAACTTTTATATTATTAATGCATAAGTTCAGTCATCATAACAATGTAATTTGCAATACTCACATACTTATTCGGGGGAAATTAAATAATATGATGCATTATTGTAGGAAGGACTATTGAATTGAACTAATATGAGAGAAAACAAATTAGTATCGGTCACTTTTTACACCAACTACCAACCGGATCAAACATCAACAAAGAATAACTAAAAGACGCAATACATTATTTTTCATACTGAGCTAAGTAATTTGATCGCTCAAGGAAAATGTTAAAATTTGAGTAGCAAGCGATAATTTTACATCTATTGTTTTTTTTATTATCATCTTTGACTAGAACTATTCGAGATTTTATAATTGCACCGATCGTAGACATAACTTATGATTTTATACTTCAAACATTTCAAACACTTCATGCATTATAATTTAAACTAATTCCAAAAATAATGCTTGAAAGTTTATGTTAATTATTTTTTAGTTTAATTATCCGCCGAAAAAGAAAACAAAGCCAAAAAAAAAAAACAAAAGAAAACAAAAATTAAAGTTTTTTTCCAGGGGAAATAACTCAAATCAGTTTATAAAAATCGATATCGGTAAAAATAAATGAAATTAAATATTTTATCAATATAAATCAAATTTAAATAACACACTTAAATAGAACAGTTAAAACAATTCTCTCACTATAAATACTAACTAACATAACGCTATTTAATAAAATCGATGTTCCTTAATGTGATATGCAAATAAGATCAACTCTGAATCATATAATTTGCAAGAACTATACTATATATACAAATGAATGAAATAATAAAGTAATAAGCGTTTTGTATATGTTAATCAAATTGTGAACAACCAACAACCAGTCAGAAATACGAATTTATGTATTTTACTGTTTTTATTTATGTGTTTTTTTCTAGATGTACCCCATCTGTAAGCCATATTATGATTAAGGATTTAAAATCTTGAATCATATATGTGCCATCTGTTTTTCGGATTACCACTGATGCGATAACTTATAACTTTAGGAAGCAGATTGTATGCACTGTATATCCTACAGCCTACTTCCCTATATATATATATATATATATATATATATATATATATATATATATATATTGATACATATATATTTATATATATATATATATATATATATATATATATATATATATATATATATATATATATATATATATATATATATAATGCAGGGAATCCAACGTTGTTCTGAACTGCATAGAGATCAACAAATTTTCCACCCTCCCATAATTCGAGGAAATCGTCTATTTTTCAATCAAATCGAATAATTGCCTGTTCTAGATGGAGATCTCCCCGCGATGCACTGCGAGGAAGCTTTATATGCCCCTTCCGCAGTGACTTAGTCCACAATACTTTATAGTCTATAGTGCACTGTAGAGAGTTTACTCTTGAGTTTATCAAAATTATCTTTAAATAACGGCTTGATTTACAGCAGGCCTAGAAAACAACTGAACAATAATACTTTTGCATATTAAACTGTAAATCAAGGCGTTATTTAAATATTTGATGAAACAACAAGTAAGTCAAAGATCTTACTTGAAAACAAAAAAAAAAGTAAAGCAGAGGGAATATGGTGAAGAAAAAGGTGATTACACGTGAATTGATAGTCTGGTGGAAGATGAATAATCCAGTGACGGTAAAATCCAAGTATATAATTTCAATTTATCAAATACTTTTGCATGCAAAATCCGATCCCGCATTTTGCTAATTCCTACCCTCTGATGAGAGGGAAAGTATTTCTTCGAAACTCCGCGGATTAAGGACTATCCACTTAACTAGTGTTTCCTTTTCAGATTAAATATGTTTTTAACTCATTTAAAGTGTTTTTTAACATGTTTTATTAACTGTTTGCTCGAATATATATATATATATATATATATATATATATATATATATATATAAATATATATATATATATATATATATATATATATATATACTTATTATGTGGGATGTAATACTCTAAAACGGATTTTCGGTAGATGTTACAAAAGTAATGTCTTTTATGTTTGCATTCATACCCTAAAAGTTTCATATCTCCATTGCAGATGTTGACGATTTATCTCTCAGAAAGCAATCTCTGCCATGGACGTGCGTCCGAATCAGAGATGCATTATCGAATTCCTGACAAAACTCCATTGAGAAATGTGTGGACTTCATGCAAAAATATTCTGGAGAAGGAAATACCACTCTTTTTAATGGGTAAACTCTCGTATTTGCAGTTCTTCAACTTTTTCAGTTATGAAAGAAGAAGTATTATTTTTCCAACGAGACTCGTATGACATTGTGTGCTCAGGATGCCCCTGCACAGCCACCGTTCATCACTAGCAAATGTGCATTGAGAATGGCAGAAAAAATAATTCTGGGACATGGAATGTCTCTCGATATAATGGTCTCACTTCCATCTTCGTCACTTGTAAACGTGTTGAGCCTCTAAAAAATAGGAGGTTTTACTTTTGGAGCGAAACTCCTACAATTCATGTATATGATATTGACATCACATTCTAGATAAAAAATTAATCCCAATACTTAAACATTTGAATTGTTATTTCATAATGCGGAATAGCCACTGTCCTCGCTTGTCTATTATATTTCTGTGCAGAGGATAATTTTCACTAGTGTTGGGACGATTAATCGGAATCAGAATCGGGAATCGGAAAAAATGGGAATATTTTAGCGTATCAGAATCGGCATCGTAATCAAAAAAATTCGTACCAATTTACCGATGCCAAAATGATTCTTTTAATTGTATTTTCTTATTTGATTTTGTTTAAAGTGAACAAATTTGATTTTGTTTAAAGCTAAATCATCCATTTTTGGTAATAATGAAAAAATAATAAATATTTATTGACTTTAAACCGCCAGTGGAAGTAAAATCGATAGATCATCCCCCACAAGTATTTTTTTTTTTTTTTTTACGTTTAGAAAAATATTTGCACATTTAACATGTGTGTTTTTACGGCAATCGTAGAAAAAATGCATCTATAAAAAATATTTAGAGATTTATAAAGAATGGGAATCGGAATTGGTATTGTATCGGAATCGGGAATTTAGTTTGGAATAGGTAATTGCATCGGAATCAGGAAAATATTGGATCGTCCCATCACTACTTTTCACTATGAGTAAATCTGACTAGATATCCAAACTCACATAATATTTGTGACCCCCAGAAGATCTTCTCGGTATGCCTAAACCACAGTGTAATATTATATGATGTTGCTTATAGTAAAAGCAATATACTGGATACTCACCCAGACTAGATGAATTCTTGTCCTGCAATCCAGTAAGTCAAAGAGACGTAAAGAAAAGTATACTTTAACATAGTTTACCGGTCAATTGATGCGAGCAAAATTAATGTTCTTAAACCATTTACCTGCTCGACATTCGAAATATTTAATGGAATACTCGAATATATATGTTGCAAATTATGTCATACCATAATTCATTGTAAGTTCCGAAGCAAGCAAAGCAAACAAGTGTTTCTAACAGAATAAAAAGATGCCCGTGTACTCATTCCTGTAAGAAATTAAAAACTCTGATTGCCAGTGAATTTTGCATCATTCTCTGGATTGTTTGTTTTCTGTTTTCAGCTGCAACAGTTTCGCACAGAATTCCACATAATTTTCTATGCATGTATTGCATTAAACAATGAAACTGGGAATCTTCGTTTAGTGGAAACGTGATAGAGCTGATCGGCAATGTATTTTTCAAGGCGTTTACAATATTTTATAAAAAGAAACCATCTCTGACAATAAACGAATTCTTATCGTTTCTTTGGTTATCCTTCGCAAGCGTTGACGATAGGAGGAGGATATTTGAGAAAAGCGATTGAAACTTTGTAAACAGGTTGTTTGAATCATACATTTCCTTGAAGAACCACACGCCTCTTGACAAAAGCCATAGGCAACTATTTTAACAATTGATATTGTTTTTGAGAAATGCAATAACTATTACGTCAATAATCGTGTGTAAATACTACTATTACTACTACTACTACTACTACTACTACGAATAATAATAATAATATATGAAGCCCCTTTAAGAACTTTTTTGTGTCTTTTAAAATAAATACTAATAATTATTTTCTTACCTTAAGACACTAGTATTTCATGCTTACGCAATTATCAGTGTATGAAGCAATAAATACGGTCGGTTATAGATTAAATATGTATGTTCGTTCCCATTACTAACTATTATACGTTGTTGTCTCAGTGCCTACCGTACACTTATCAGGACTTATACTTGAGTAGAATGTAGTGTCATTTATTTGTTGCTAGCAGGACCCGTTGACCGGGGTTGCCCGCTAGAAGTATACCCTCCGTAAAAATGTAAAGTACACTTGTTGTTGGTGCCCAACCCTAAACTTGTCCATGTTAAGAACGGTTTTCTAAATAGATTCTCCGACCTCCCCATAGTAAGAAAGGCTGTCGGAATAAACATACACAACCTCCGCAAGTGAATTACTGTGCAGAATGCAGGTATTGATATATTAAAAAGTACCTATCTGCGCGAAATATAAATGAAAATTATAATGGAAAACTCATAAACCTCGTCATAATCAAGGAAATTTTGAAGTTGATGCTAATGTAAAAATTACCCCCTATTCTGCCAAAAAAGTTGTAGAAGCCTAAAAATTGAATAAAAAAAAGAAAATAGCCTCCCCCCACCTCACAAAGGATAGGTTCCTGTAAACTTAATTATGCAAGCTATTACACCCCCCATTCAACAAGGAACGTTGGGTGGACGGTTGGAAGATTGCCCGCCGCTCTAAAGTGAATAACGTAAAAATGTTGTTTTTACACGTTCTTCCTTGATAGTGGTCAATGTTACTTTCAAGGTATATAAGGAAACACACTTAATCATTGATTGAGATTGTCGGACTGACTTCCTCATCTTGGTTGTTATAGTCACAACGTTTCGGCCGCCCCCTACAACATCAGGGCGGTATTCAAGAGCGAGTCAACACTCAGACGACACCTGGTACGAGTGAAGCCCCGCGTGAAAGAGAACATGACCAAGAACTGCATATATTCCATCCCATGCAGTTGCAGAAAGGTTTACAAGGGTGAAACATGCCGCCCCCTTAAAGTAAGGGTGGAAGAACACCGAAAAGCGGAAACTAAAGGAGAGACGGAAAAATCGGGTATAGTCAACCATGTCTGGATGGAGAGGGGTGACCATCGCCTATGGTATGAAGTAAAAATAAGAAACAGAGAGACCAACTGGAAAGTGAGAAAACTTAAAGAAACAGCTCACATGCTCGGACATAACAACCTACTGAGCAAACCAAGCATAGAGCTGAATGCAATTTGGACACCTCTGATAGAGAGAGAAAACCTTAAATAAGAACATAGGTTTAACATTAACAAAAACCAACTAAGAATTGTCCCAGTGACATATGGTCGAGTGGTCCTAGACGGTGTATCAAAGTTTACAGTAACCCAAAGGTGCTGGGTTCAATCCTGAACGAAGGCAGTGAAAAGTAACATTCAAAACAGAGAATCAGCAACTATGTCCCAGAACATAGCTGGAGTCCGAACACGGTACCCTCGTAATAATAATAAAGGGTTGGGTTCGAGACTCCTAACAAACGGTTCCCCAGTTCGATACAAAACACCTGATGAAGGCCGGAAACTTGTGGCTATAACAACCAAGATGAGGAAGTCAGTCCGACAATCTCAATCAATGAAAACACCTCATCTCAAAAATACAGATAATTACTACACTTAATCATTGTTAAGAGAGCGAGAGAGAAGAACTACGTTTTGTTTGTTTTATGCTCTATCAGTTATTTAAACTCAACCGCCTCACTCTTACAAATAAAAAATTAAAAAAAAACAGATAGAAGTTATGATTTAATATGATAACAAATGAACGTGGAAAACGGTTTGTGGTTGTTTTTAGTTAAAAATAACCATCACTAAAAAAAAAGAAAAGAAAATAGCGCTGAAAGTAATAAGTAAGTTAGGTTAAGTTTTTTTAGAGAGAGAGAGCGAGAGAGAACGTAGATGATAAACTAAATAAAAAGTAAACGGTAGACATTCGATAAATTTGTTTCTTAATAGTTAATGTTTAAATATATGCGAGCGGCCAAGAAGTAAACAATCTGAACGTAATTTTGGTTTTGTGCGATTATATGGTGCAACAATTAGGCCTAACGTTTGTTGTGAAGATGCAATGTTATATACACTCCGTGAGCCTTTGTTTTTATGAAGATTTAAAATCTGAAATAAGAGAATTACAGCTGGTAATGAGAACGTGTCGAATGAGCGAAGGAAGAAATCATTATTTTGTAAATCTGCGAATCGGAAGTGAACGTTATTTCTATGAGTTTATAAGTCAGTTAATAAGGGTGACAGGGAAGTACAAGCCTACTGCGTGTTATATTACGCGGTGTAGAGTGGGGACGGTGAGAACAATTATGAAGTAGAGAGAAAAATACGAACTACTTCCTAAAATGGTATTGACGATAGTGATGATATCTCTCCTAGTATGAATTGTAGAATTTTTTATAAAGCCTAAATATATCTATTATAAAGTTGTAAAGATACATAATTTAGTGGATAATATTCTAGACACAGTAAATTTGGTCCAGAGGGTAATTTCTGCAATCAAAATATATGCAGTATATGTTTTCTTATCACATTCAGCTTCTTAAATTAAGGATTCGTATATATATATATATATATATATATATATATATATATATATATATATATATATATATATATATATGCATATATATATATAAAGTGAATTTTAATAGAAAAATTCAATTTCATTATAAATATATATATATGTGTATGTGTGTGTGTCTGTGTGTGCGTGTATTTATATGCATCGGTGCTTGTGTATTTGTGTGTGTTTCTAGGCTAAAGGGTACGACAAATTATACGTAGAAAAACAATAGGCTCTATTATAATTATGTGTGGTGTGATAGTTTTTGAATTCTATAGATAAAATACACACTTGGATTTTTCTATGCGTAACGTAGGTTAAATAATCAACATATCTATTGCACTTCTATATATATAAAAGCGAAAATGTATGTATGTATGTGTGTTCGCTTTTTGTGTATGTCTACAAAAGGCTTTTTTCAGAGAAGCGGTCGGTCGGTTTACAACTTTTTAAAACTTTTTTATAGCACATATAAATCGTAATATCTCATAGTTAACAAGGAAGCTCGCCTGCCTATTTAATTTGCTCGATTTCGGAAGGATAAATATTCAACATTTATCGCTCGCCGCATGTGGGTTAGTCTTTTTCTTATAACATCTTGGGAAATAAAAATAAAAAAGCGTTCCGCAGTAAATGAAATACTATTCCGCAGTCAAACTTGACCTCATTAACTCATTAAAACGGGCACCTGCCAAATCCAAGTAATTAAATAAATTCAAACGTGTTTCCGTTAGCATCTCGCGGTGGGGCAATCGTTTACGTCGCACGTTTTCTTTTTTTCACGCTTTAATTTACAACTTTGCCTCAAGGGTTCGGGTTCGATCCTCATACTTACCTACCAAAACATTTTTTACCCCCCCACCCCGGAGTTTCCACACACACCTCCAAACACTCGGGTAACGCCAGGTACCCCTCGCTAGTCCATTATAAATCTTAAAATTCATTTAAAAATTAGTCAAGTTAATTGGAAACATACGAAGAGCAATCCAAATCAAAATGCGCCCTTTTTTTTATTTCGTCTGGCTGAATTAAAGGACATTGCCAATGTCTTATGTTATGATGTTTGACGTATTATTTGTCTGTTGCAGATAATGACGGTGTGAGATTTTATAAAAGCAAGCAGAGATGCAGAGATGTCTTATTGAATTTCTCCATGTAGAAAAATCGAATCAATCAATATTCACTGGTCTGTTGAACGTTTACAAGACCGATGCGGTTGATATCAGCACAGATAGGAGATGGGTTCGTTGATTTTAGAGTGGCGACAGAGATGTAAATGATAAACAATGCCTCGAATGCACTGTAGAAGAACATACTCTTGTTTGTTTGTTTGTTTGTTTTTTTAAATAAAACTATTTGATATAATTAAAGTTTAAAATGCAAAAGTGTTATAGATCAAGAGGGCTCTAATACATTTATTATGCCGCTAAAAAAAAAAAATGATACTCGATTCATGCAGGGTGGTTCAAAGCAGTCTGCAGTATTCCATATGTCCCTGTGTAATTTTCCCAAGTTTAAAATTGAATTGTGTTGCATCTCGTTCTTCTAATGTGTCCTCACATCTAGATTGCATTTTTGAAATTCACCAGTTGTGATAATCATGCTTTGGTAGGGTGTATTTCAAGTCCTGCTGTAGCTGTTCCTTGGAACCTCAAACAAAAAAAAATGGTCAGTTATCTTATAAGATGTATAGCAATAACATACTGAATTTTCAAAATTCTACGACAATTTTAAATAGAAAAAATATAGTGTAGAAACTTATCGAAGGCACCTCTTATTAGGTACTTAGCCCTGTAGCACACTTCCGGTTTAATTTTTAACCGGCAAAAAATTGCGGCTTTGAGATAAATTCAAAAACAAAACGGTTGACTTTGGCAAAGTAAGGTGAATAAAACATTACTCCTGCTATTACTTTTGTGCATATGCAAATAATGCCCCAATATGTATTTTAAATCAATAATCGAAAAATCCGGTTAAAGAGAAACATCTTATTTTGAAAAAAGTTAACGCAGTTATATAGCCTTATATTACCAGTGCCCTTTAGAATTTTTATCATCGTACAAGTAGAAGGGTCACCGTATCAAATCAATAATTATCGCATTCGAAATAAAAAAAACAACAAGAGTATGTTCTTCTACGGTGCATTTTAGACTATAATATCTTGTGTTCAAGTCATTGTGGGGAGACATGGAAAGTTTTGTCTTGGTGCACCAAGGTGTGTCACCGACAAGAGAAGGCTATCAATCAGTTTGATTTAAAAATGGTCGATTTCACTGATTTCGAAAACAGTAAAAGTGCTGGAAGAGAAGAGTATAAAATCCCAGGGCGATAACCACCTTCTTAAAACTGACGATGACAAAATTAATGATGTCTATTTTAAACTACCCTAATAAATTGAGATTCACATTGAACTAGGAAAATTTTAAATATATTTGCGCAGATATAATATATTTAAATATTCAAAGAAAGAAAACATAAAAAGATATACGATAGTCGTTCCGAAAATAATGCACGATAGGAGTGATGAAAGGTGTGGGAAGATTAAGGAAGTTGGAACCCCAGAGTGGATTGGCCAAATAAAAAACTTCATGGATAAAGACTGTTGCGTGTATACAGAGACAATAATGCACAGTTTGATGTCAGTGTGGGAACTGTACACACAATTATTTGTGAGGAACTAGAGAGGTAGAACATATGTGCGAAGTTTGTACAAAGGGTGCTCCATCCTTGTTACAGAGTATTTAATATGGGCATCAACACAGCTTCTCACCTTCCCTATAGTTCAGACCTTGCTCCATGTGACTTTTGGTTATTCTCTAAGCTTAAGTAAAATCTTAGAAGTTGTCGTTATGAGACAATTAAGAGGTTTTTACAAGGGTTATTGATACGCTCACAGAAGAAACTATTTGGCCTTCGAGGAGTTGTTGGAAAGCTACAACGAGTGCAGTGATGTCGGTTGAGATTACTTCGAAGAGGAATAAAATTTCGTGTGTGTACTATCAATAAAGTTACCCATATGAACAAGCCTAGAAAGTTATTGAAAGCACCTCGTATATATATATATATATATATATATATATATATATATATATATATATATATGTATATATATATATATATATATATATATACTAGCAAAATTACCCGTCGTTGACTGGGTTCAAAAACAGCCTACACAAAATGGACTCTGATTTATCAAAGCATGATAGGTTATGAAAAGCAAGGGTTGTAAAGAGATAGCTTCGAATTTGGGGGTATCAAAACCAAAGCAAAATATGATAATAGTAAAAATAAAATAGATAAACCCCATAATTTATTATACCATACCTGTTCATAATGAAACACTTATCACAATATTCTGTCGATCTATATTAAAAAACCTCGTTAAACTTTGTGACATATTTCCATTCTATGGAGGTCAGGGGCGAACGAACACCCCATAATTTTATTAAACCATATGTCTTCAAACTGAAACATAATTATCAAAGTATACTTACGCAGATAGATATGAAAAGTCTTTATTAAAGTTTGTGCCTATTTCCATTCTATGGAGGCCAGGGGCGAACGCAGACCCCACAATTTTATTATACCGTCCCTATTTAAGTTAAAACATACTTATCAAAGTATTCTTATGTACATCTATACCAAAAACACTTGTAAACGTTTTTTTTTTGATTTTTAAATTTTTTATTTCCATACTTTGTGGACCAGGCGCGGATGCAGACCCCGCAATTTTAATGAATCATCATTATGCCAAACAAACATACCCATTCCTGTGTCTCGATAAATCTTCTATCATTATATGTGATTAGTTTTCTATAATAGTCAACCATATAGGAGCCTATTCGTGACCAGACTCACACACAGACGTTCAGCTTTATATTATATATATATATATATATATATATATATATATATATATATAGGGAGAGGAGAGAGAGCGAAAGAGAGAGATATGGATATAAAAAGATGTCTGCTAGCTAGAAACTTTTTATTTTTAATTCTACACAATTGTGCAGAATGTAAAAACGATACATAACTGGAATTCAACGTGAAATAAACCATTCATCTTATAAGAAACCATAAAAATAAATAAGTAATTAATTAACGCTCGTGTTTCAAAAAAATATGCACATTAGTTATTTCCATGTAGTCGCTCGCATTACTGGGTATATTAGGAAGTTCGTTTTAATATTTAAAAATGTTCTTTAGTATTAATTTCAGAGCGAGAATAAACTCAACTTTATCTATATACTAGCAGTTAAGCTCGGCTTTGCTCGGGCCCTATGTACTGTTCAGAACTTTATGTGCATATGTATATTAAAAAGTTTAACTCAAGTCCAGGTAACCTACATTTAAAATTCAAAGTGTTTGGACAGAATATTGGCGGAGGAGTTTGGTAGAGTCTGCAAACGTCAGCTCTTTCAACTGAGACTGCTTAGCAGACAACTTTTCGCCCTGAAACTGATTAAAAAAGCTTATTGCGTATCTGAATACTCTTTATGTAAAATTTTAAATGTTTAGATAAAAAATTGACTAAATAGTTTGTTAGAAACCGCAAAGTAAACTCTTTTGAACTTTGGTGCCTTGGCAGCCAATTTTTCGGCTAAAGAAACGATTAAAAAGCTTGCCAGTAGTCTGAGTACATATTATGTAAAATTGCAAATGTTTACACCAAAAACTGGCTGGGTAATTTGATAGAGACTGCAGACGTCAATTTTTGAAAAAAAACCTTGACCCCAATTCTGACCTCCTAACATTTATTGTTTTAGGCTAAAATCAAATTAAAAATCTTGCTTAACTTCAAGTCACCCACATAATATTTATTAATGAAGGTATTGGCAGAATGGTCTAACAAAATGTATCGAAGTTTCGATTTCAAAAAATAATGAATGCTAAAATAAAAATAATGAATCGATTAAAAAAAATAATGAATGCTAAAAGAAGTAAATATTAGATACTTCAATTATGGTGCAAATCATCTCTATCTTTCTCTCCTTATATATATATATATATATATATATATATATATATATACATATATATATATATATATATATATATATACATATAAGGATATATATATACATATAAGGATATATATATACATATAAGGATATATATATACATATAAGGATATATATATATATATATATATATATATATATATATATATATATATATATATATATATACTAGCTTGCGTGCCCGACGTTGCCCGGGTGTTTGGAGGTGTGTGTTGAGCAAAAAAAAAGTGGTAGTAGGAAGGCAGGCTCGGGCCCGTACTGCGAAGGAGGAAAAATGGGGAAAAATTTGACGTCTTTGCAGTTACGACCACCCCTAAACCGGAAGTGACGTAGGTTTAAATTAAGGCTGGACAATCGAAAAGGGGGGATGATTTCGAAAATATCGGCGAAAATTGCGATCGCTCTCTGTAGAAAAGTGCCCAGCTGAAGGTGAAGAAATTAATGATTTTAGCCAATTTTTCGGTATTTGTCATCTGAAGGGTCGAGCTTCAAAACGATACTGATCTTGTAAAAATTCGTCGCCTATGTCGAAAGTTTTAGGCAGAAATGCAAGCATACATACATAGATTTACATATTTTTAGCTCAAATATTCGACCCACACCGATTAAAAAGCTTGCCCTATCGCTGAATACCCTTTATGTAAAATTTCAAATATTTAGAACAGAAATTGTCTGAGTAATTTGGTAGAGACCGCGAGATCAAATTTTTTAAAACTTTGACCCCTATTTTTACTCCTTAACATATATGGTTTGGGCTGAAATCATGTTATTAAGTTAGATCCATGTCTCAAGAACCTTTATCTAAAATTTCAAGTGTTTATACTTAAAATTGGCGGAGGAGTTTGGTAGAATATTCAAAGGTCAAATCGTTGAAATTTTACCCCTTAATAGATGAATTTCTGGCCGAAAACTGATTACAAAGATTTTCCAAAATTCCTATACTCTGGTTATGAAATGTCGAGTCTGTAGACTGAAAATTGAAAGAGTTATTGTGTAGGGAAATGTACACAGACAGACAGACACTTTTACTTATATATATATATATATATATATATATATATATATATTAAAAAATAAATGTTTAAATTTCAACGATATTTCTCGCCGTTGACGGTGGCTGTTGTGATTTGTTCCTTGCTAATGGAGTCAGAGATGGCTTCGTTGCCGGGGATATTCTTCTCCTAGTGACGCTTTTTCAATACCACTCCTTCACCTGGTTTAGCCCGCTTGCTGAAAGGGTCAACCAGGCAAGACGCTTGGAGTAGCACGTGAAAGATACAGGAGTTGAGTGAGGAGCCCATCCTCCTAACTAGGTAGGAGCAGCTGCCGAGCCCTCCACACAACAATCAGGAGGTTCAAAATTTAGAGGAGGATGAAAGTGAGGAAGACAACATTACAGCTAGGCGAGGTAAGCAAACGTGCGGAGGACAGGTAAGGATGGAGAGGAGTATTGACAGGTCATATGTAGCGTACCCACGGCAACTGCCACGGGGCAGGTTATCCAATCGTTCGTAATACTTTTAAACGTTCATCTTTTTCACATACTTTGCACTAAAACAGATAAGTATAACATACTTAGTTAATAAACTCATCAAATTATGGCGTTTAATGAAAATGGGAAATGGGCATAACCGTGCACAATAGATGACGTCATAAAATGATGATGTCATCCATTAAACCTGAGAGAGTATTATCAGTATACCGCAGTAAAGAACAGTTGTAATATCACACATCTATATATAGATAAAAGCGAAAATGTATGTATGTATGTATGTATGTGTGTTCGCTTTTTCTGTATGTCAACAAAAGGCTTTTTTCAGAGAAGCGGTCGCTCGCTTCACATCTTTTTAAAACTTTTTATATCACATATAAATCGTAATATCTCACAGTTAACAACGAAGCTCGCCTGTCTATTTAATTTGCATGATTTTGGGAAGATAATTATTCAACATTTGTCGCTCGCCGCATGTGGGTTAGTCTTTTTCCTATAACTTGGAAAAAAAAAAAGCGTTCAGCAGTAAATGAAGGTACCATCCCGCAGTCAAACTAATCCTCATTAACTCATTAAAACGGACACCTGCTAAATTCAAGTAATTACATAAATCCAAACGTGTTTCCGTTAGCATGTCTCGGTGGGGCAATGGTTAACGTCGCACGTTTTTTTTTTCACACTTTTATTTACAACTTTGCTTCAAGGGTTCGGGTTCGATCCTCATACTTACTTTTTTAACCCACACCCACCCCGGAGTTTCCACACAAACTCCAAACACCCAGGCAACGTCGGATAGCCCTCGCTAGTTTGTTTATAAAGGGACAATATAGACCTATAAACATGCTTCTGTTCTGACTCAAGAGACAATAGGTATCCTGTGTAAGGATAACGGCACGAGTAATTGTGTAGCATGGGTTGCGTAATCTCTCAACTTCGCGTCTCCTCAATCGGCACTTCTTCAGTCCAGCGGCAATTAAAGCTAAATGACTGGAAACAATGCCGAGATAAGCGGAGAACATATACAGAACATTGCTCAACTTAGGTGATCTAACGTGAATCTATACGTCAACGTAAATTATGCTATGGAGATTTCGATTATATACTGTGGTATTACCTCCGTTATCAAAACAATTTCACACACCTTATTCTACGTGGCGCCAAACCCTTGAGTACCGTGAATGCTAACGGTAAAGCTACTTTCAAGTGCTCAGCTATTAACCAAGATCAGCGTTGCTTGACTTCAAAGAACCAACACGAATGTTCCAATCTGGCTTGGCCGACAGATAATATTAGCCTTTGATCCAAGCAATTCAAAGGAACGAACAAAAAAAGCGGTTCATACAAACTAATCTTGTTCATGTTGACGGCGAGAAACAAGAAAAGCCTTCGGGCATTTTTTTAAAGAAATATTAGCCGCTACCGTCAATTGTTATCTCTCATATTGTTTCTCGCGATCGACGCTTTCCAATTTACTTCCAACGCCATCTGTTTTGTTTTATTATTTATTTCCCTGACACGCTCGATGGTGCCTCATAATTTCTATGCATACATTTATAATTATTCGCATCAGCGTTTGAAGAGCGTTTCCCATTCACCCCTAACGGATGAAAAAACAAACACGCTGGTAACTTCAAAGAAGAGATATAATAAACGCATGTGCGGGGATATATTACTGGAATTGATGAAGGGCACGTCTGAACGAACAGTCATCTTCGAGCGATAAATAATACCCAAAAGAAAGACAGAACAAACTGCAGATACAACTTGGTAAAATTGATAAAGATAACCGAAAATTGAAAAGACAAAACACAATAGAATGTCTTCCATTTGTTATTTCTCTCCTATTTTTTTCTCATTTAATTCAAACTGGGATTGTTGCATCCTACCGGATGTCAGACCTTCACCCGCTGTATTCCAACCCCCATGTATTCAAACCGAAAGATATTTTAAAGAGTTTAACCGTTCCTTCAAGCGCAATAGTTTGAATCTCTCTTGCACGTGGTTCACCAGGTATATTTTCTAGGTAGTTTTCGATTTTTTTTCATTACCCCTGTTGCTATTATAATTAGTGGAATAATGAGACTTTTCCAGTTTGACACACCGGTTTCCATAAGATCACCGAAGTTAAGTGAGGTTGAGCCTGACCAATATAAAATCGGTAACCATTTCGTAATGCTGTATGTGCTCGTAGCCTGGAAAGAGATGGGCGCCGACAGGCTGGTCTTGCCCAAGATAACTTACATGAAATAATCTAGCGCTCTATGGCCCCGGAGGGTTAAGGGACACGTAAACATAAAACGTATTTCGTTATTTTTCTCCCTCAGTTCTTTCTATCCCATCATCTATTCAGTTATTGATTGAGGAAAACAGGAAATATGAAACGGTCAGACTCTTGGATGCTGTGTTTTATTTTAAGCAAAAAGGTAGTGTGTGAATGACATAATAGTTAAGGTTGTAGAGCCGTTCTGTAACACATTATAGAGAGACTGCTTCTCTTTCGATTACAACATATTTGTTGTCTAATCTACTGTCCACGAATACTTGTCGTGAACAATACCATACGTTTAAAATTTAATTCATTACACTGCATTATGAATTTAATTTTTAGATAGAAGTGGTAAAACAGTTAACTATGCTGTTGGGTTAGTTATAGAAGTGGGTCATCTATTATTTTATGGTGATTTGAAATCAAGGAAAACTGTTGGCAGACATAAGATTGCACCATAAACAAAGTAAAGAGACCAAACCCTTACAATATGTAGCCTTAATATTTCCAGATATGAATTTATTGTGATTTATACTTGTTTAGTTGCATTCGGTAAAAACACCAATTTTTTTTCATTGCGGACTATTATCCTCATCTTGTCTTAGTTGTTTCACGACGTTTCGGCCAACTATTTCTCTGGCCTTCGTCAGGTGGTAACCGCGACGCGATAGGAACTCTGAATCTCCTAACTGCATCCACTGCAATTACGGTCTTCCATAGTTGTTATCGTCTCGCCACGTTTTTAGCCAAGTAAGCCTCTGGCCGGCTACGGGTAAGATTGAAACCGCTATCTTCAGAGAATTCTCAACTGCAATCATAGAGATTCAACGACTCTATTAACTGTGCCACGTTGGTCGAAGCATCGTGAAACAACTGAGAAAAGATTGCGTCAATGGGACAGAGGCTGAAGCTTAGATGCCAGTTCAGGGCCTATCAGATTTGCGACTCTCTTCTGAACCTTGTCTAGGAGCGAGAGACTAGCAGCAGATGCACCAGCCCAAATGTCGCAGCAATACTCCATACATGGCCGAATCTCCATAGCATAATTTACGTTGACGCATAGATTCACGTTAGATCACCTAAGTTGAGCAATGTTCTGTATATGTTCTCCGCTTATCTCGGCATTGTTTCCAGTCCGCAATAAATAAATTAATAAATAATACTCATCTCAATAATGAATTCATATTAAATAATATAAACACCAATTTATTAAATTGACAAGTATCAGATAGTCGGATATACATTTTGAATGCCCGATTACCAAACGATACATCTTGTTGACGATAAACGTGAATAAATATATAGTTTATATCCTGTTTCATCTATAGTTGTCATTTACACAATATTAGGGGAGAATGGTATGAACTCACCTCACTCTGCTAGTTTTTAAAAGATATATGAAAAAAAGTGACATTAGTTTCATTGATTGGAAGAAACTTTTGCTGACAATGATGTTGTTGCAAATCATTGATTGCCAGCAATTTTTTTAATTAAACGCATACGTAAGGAATATATATTTTTGTTTTAATTATTTAATGACTGTTTACCGTTTGAAAACAATTATAATTACGGGAAGTCTTCTTTATTTATGAAATTCTCGTCTCTGACAGATGCTTAATATTTCTAATTGACTCTTATTTTTTAGAGTAAATTATACAGATTTGATGTAGACAACAACGTGTCATTTTCACGGGGTCATTCTGATAATGAACATACCTTATAACATTTCACACATATTTACAAATATGACATCGTCTGATCGCGAAATAAAGAAATTCTAGCTTTTTGGGAGAAACTGTTTACTGAAAATATAATTTTTCGTACTTGATATTACCCGTGAAATAGAAATATATAGTTTTAAGTAACTGAGCGTGCCTTGTTCAGTTTGGAGTGATGATCTGGTTGCCTTATTGAACAAGTGTTCATGGTCGAAGCTGGTGTTTCTAACGAAGTTTGCGTACTTTTCGACGTCTCATCCTACGTTGCTCTATTTATGGGCTGCAATGGCGAAAGACTCAGATGTATTCATATTCATTGTATTAACCGCTCCAATCGAGCTATTTTTTCTATAAAATATAGCTTTCATATTTTCTCTTTTAGAGTCTGGATATTGTCGATTAAGTTTGTCCTATGTCTTTTCTAATTCAAATCGACTTTACACTGGTGACGTTTGACACACTGCTCCCTGTCATCGGGTTCGAGGATATATCTACTGCATTGTATGACTTATAGGGGCTGGGATTTCAAACACATTATACAGGATTTCTATTGGAATCTCTTCGGTATTTTACCGTAATCTCTGTAGTGTACCTGCGTCTCATTTGATCTCAACGTTTTTTTGTTTTTTTTGCACAGAAACTTGTCTCTTTTTATGTCATATATGACCTGTCCAATTCTTATCAATATATGCATCACGCTCTAATTTCTTGAAAAGAAACCTTGTCACCTGGATTGTACACATTAGTGCTCTGTTTTTCTGTTTTTTTTTATTTTTTGGGGGGGTCGTCACGTGAATAGCCAACGATATATCAAACATAGGGTGTATTTTCTTTCGGATATTAACTCTGCGGACAATAAACCTGGCATCGTAGTTGGGTTAAGCATGATTCTGTAAACTGGCAAATTCTTTGAATCCTTTTTTCATTTGTGTTTACGTGTTTGTTCTTCTTAAGGCATCGTTTAAAAGTGTCCAAAATTTTTTCTGCACGTCTGTTCGATTTTGGATGGTATAATGGCTTTGCCACTGATCAATAGATATTGATTTGCAGAATCAATAGATAATGATTTACAGAATTCTTTAAATTCTTTTTCCGTTCGCCGAGTTCCACTGTAGCTGACTAAAGTTTTCGGGAATCCAAATCGACTAAAGATGTGCGTTGTATTGGTTGCAGTCAGATTTCTGGCCGTTTAGTGCAACTATTCACCATGATCAGTAAATATAATTCATTTATCGACTCTGCATATCGATATTCAATCGAATTCGTGGAACATGTCTTTGGTTATACTTAAATCTTAACCGGTGAATCTCTTGCTGCCAGTTGGAATCCTCTGCACAGTTTCACTAAATTTTCTATGTATTTGGTGCACCTTTGTCCAATAAGCATAACTTCTAAATATACTATTCGTATACCAAATGCAATAAACAAAAGTTCAACTAGAATTCGTCACTGTCAACTTTCCCTCTCAACTTCCAGCACGTGTTCTCCCACCACCTCTGCCAACAACAATAATTTTATTAGAAAACTGACTCCATTCTATTTGCATGTGTGTGCAGTGGACGACGAGATCGCGCGAGATTCCACGAGACTTAACCTTATAAATCCATGACTGCCATCTTTAATCGCTCTCTTTTTCTCTCTCTCTCTCTCTATCTCTCTCTCTCACACACACACATACACATACACAGATCCCATCTTAAGGAAAGTCGTATAACCATATGATGCCACACACGTGGGCGCTTTCTTCTTTGATTATTACATTCAACTCTACAATATGCTTTAGCAATTTACTAATCTTAAGGAAGTCTGGAGTTTAGGAACATTATCAGCTGCGGTCATGGTCTCCATAGTTTCAGCAATTTGGGTGTTAGTTTTCTACTATTTTCTTTTAATTACCTGCTCTAAACATTGTATCTACATCAGAAACAACTCGTAATTTTTAGAATTCAGCTTGAACCCGTATTCCTTAAATCTCTGAAATACCGCTCTAATCTGAGCATTGTTTAAGGTCTCATTTTCGCATTTAATCAAATTATCAAATTAATATGTTAGTTCATATTCCATACCAGCCAACATTTTGTCCAACATTTTGTCCAACATTTTGTCCGTTTTTGCTAGAATAGGGTTGGAGCTATATATAATCCAAATAGGAACCGCCCAGTTTCAAAATCTATTCATGTGTCTCAATGGCCACGTACTTCGAACCTTTTTCCTGACTTCTCTGGTTCCCCCTCGCCAATCTTTCACGAAAAACACCCGTCTAGCTGAAACCACTATCAGTAATTCTCCCCACTCTTTATGTATTCCTAAATCAAAACGTAGATTCCACGAACATAGCTTTTTTCTTTGAAGTGCACGCCTGTGGACCTCTGACTACAACTAGGATGTCTTCAAGTCCAACATAAACAAATTCCTGATTAATCGCTCCCTTAAGTAAGACACTTTATGGAATCTCCAATACTAACGATTACTACGATACTATCCCATTGATTACTGTACACGCAATAACCCTTATCCCCGAGTGGCTTCCGCGTCTTAATAAGTAGTGACCTCCATGTAAAAAAAACGAGCCTAAAGGTAGGTTCAGGCAAATACAACATTGAAAGCAATTTAAGTCTATTTAATTTTCTATAGATGTTGGAGGATATGCATGGTCTTTTTAAACAGTGATTTAACCCAGTCGAAATCCAGAAACTACTCTTATTTTTCATGTTTTTTTATACGGTTGACAACGTCCAATCCGAAGAATCGACTTTGAAATTACGCCATTTCTTCAATCTATTGAATTTTGCATTTATAGCTTCCATTGTCGAAAATGGTACTTTCCTTTTTAATATGAAAATCGCTTTGAACTGTTCTTTTAATTCGAAGATATCTACAGCTTTTTGTGCACAGAGAGAGAGAGAGAGAGAGAGAGAGAGAGAGAGAGAGAGAGAGAGAGAGAGAGTCCTTCTTAAAACCGAGGATATTCGATTTTCAAATCTGTAATAAATTTTGCTGCTTGAAAAAAAAATCAGATTTTGTGACAAAATCGATCACTGATTTTTCTTATCCCATACTGTTCTAAATGTTTTTTTTTTATAGAAAAATTTTTTCAACAACATATATGGATTATATGGTAGAAACACTGTAAACTGAATTCTGGGCATTTCTAAAGTTAAGTGCTCGTAAACTGTACGTTGCTTCATCAGTGTTCAGACTTCGAAAGTTGAAATCTCATTTCTTCGAAGTCCTGAAATGTTCAGTAGCAGTGACCTCTTTTCATGGTCCAACAGTAGTCAGCCATCATTACTTTGTCCCAGCGAACCTAATACCTGGTATCTATATATTTCAAGCTCTTATAGAATCTCCTTCCCTGCTTGTTACTCATTGAACCCAAATTTTTAGGAAACCAGTCCCTATGTTATTACATTTTCACCCCAAAGAAACATTGCCACTTTGGTGTAGGGAGCTACTATCAGGGGCAACAACTACTGGGGTACTATGTTGAGATTTGGGCAGCAAGATGTCGGTTCACATTACACTTGAACTTCTGCACGTCAGTACAATCAGGGAAGCAAGGACCTAGAATGGAATTCCAGAGTCTAGCGGTTCTGGGAAAGAAACTACTGGAGTAGAAATATCTTTTACATCTAGGGATCTCTACTGTGTGGGGGTGGGATTTGGTTGCCTGTCAGGTTTGTCGAGGGTGTCTACGTCGTGGGGGCACAAGTGTCTGCAGTTCGTCAGAGCATTCACCATTAAAATACTTGTAGAACAGACAGAGGGATGGTACATTGCGTCAATGGGACAGAGGCTGAAGCTTAGATGCCAGTTCAGGGCCTATCAGATTTGCGACTCTCTTTTGAACCTTGTCTAGGAGCGAGAGACTAGCAGCAGATGCACCAGCCCAAATGTCGCAGCAATACTCCATACATGACCGAATGGTGACCTTATAGAGGTACAAGATACTTTCAGGTGTCAGTAATTTCTAGCACGGTAGAGAGAGCCTACCTTCTTCGCAGCGGCCCTGGACATGCTTCCAATGTAATTTTTTTCAAGTCGTGTTTCCTGTGAACGTTAGGCCAAGCAGTTTGAAAGATGTACTCTCAGATAGGGAATCACTGCATTGATGGTAGAGAAGGTGTCTTGTAGTTATTGAAGGAAACCAGTTTAGTCTTGGCAGCACTGAATGTGGCCATCCATTTTTGTCCCCATTCAACTACAGATTGGAGGTCATCCTCTAGTGTTTTTGCCATTTCTTTAGGTATGTGTTTATTTGTTTTCCGGTCATGCCTGTTATAGAGTGTGGTGTCATCAGCATATATACCAATCTCAGACGCAAATTTATCGGGGAGGTCATTAATGAATATTAAGAACAATAAAGGTCCAAGGATAGACCCCAGAGGCATTCCCGCATTTATATCATTTTGTTTAGATATGCGACCGTCGAGGACAACCTGGATTTTTCTCTTTTCTAAGAAGGATTTAATTATGTTAAGTATTCTACCAGTGATACCGTATGCTCTAATTTTCCTGAGGAGACCCTCATACCATACCCTGTCAAAAGCCTTAAATATATCTAGAGGAACCTCTCTGCCCTACCCTGCTTTGTCCAGTGAATGGTATATACTTTCTGAGATTACAGGGAGGATGTCTGCTGTGGAACGGGCTTGCCTAAATCCATATTGTTTGTCAGTCAGAAGTTTAACATCTGTAAGATAGACTAGAGCATGGTTAATTATGATCTCAAATATTTTGGCGAAAAGTGGGAGGAGGCTAATGGGGCGATAATTCGATGGGTCAGTTCTTTCGCCAGAATTCTTGAATACTGGTACCACAGAAGTAGTTTTCCAACAGCCCGGAAAGCAAGATTCATTGAGGCATTTGTTGTAGAGTTTGGAGAGAACTGGAGCTACTTCGGCTGAGCACTTGTTTAATAGCACAGCTGGGATGAGATCGAGTCTACATGCTTTTGGAGTGTCAAGGTTTTTTATAATAGCATGCACCTAAGAAGGGGTGATTTTCAGATCGTCTAGCGTGACGTCTGTCCGCAAAGGAAAGTCAGGCAGAGGGGGGGTGGAAGGGTCCAGTGTGGAGTTTGAGGCAAACCGACTGGCAAGCATATTAGCTTTGTCAGTTGCTGAGTAAACAACCTCGTGATTGTTGGTAAGTGGGGGAATTGTTGATTGCCATTCATTTACTACGCTGTTGTAGATTTTCCAGAAGTCACGCGTTCCTAATTTTTGTTCTTCGATGCGTTTTTTGTGGTTTCAGTAAATTCGCTCTTAGCTGTCGTTATTTCTTTCTTAACGTTACTTCAAGCTTCTATATACTTGTGTCTGGTTGAACTGGACTTATGACGGTTAAATGTGCGGTATGCATGCTGCCTTTGAGCAATGGCAGTTGCACAAGTAGAAGTAAACCATTGGGGAGAGTGGAGCTTGCTATAAAATTTCCGCATGGGAACATGTGCTTCAATTGCCGTTTTTAACCATTCAGTGGTCTCATTTGCGCACTGTTCAGCAGAAAGAGAAAAAATATTTCCCCTTGGGGCATCTCTGATAAGATCTCTGATGGCTTCCCAGTCAGCCTTTTTATAATATCTCGTTATTTTGAAGGCCTGGCTCTTCAGTTTTAGGTTTAGAGTTTAGGGCGATTTCGACCATTATCACTGCATGATCAGCGTTCCCGAGTGGACTGTCAGCATTTGTTATACAATCCTCGGGAACTGTAGTGAGAAACAGATCTAGAAGTGATACGTGTTGTTCTTGCTGGTCAGGGAAACGGGTCGGAAACGTAACCATTTTTGATAGGGAGTGAGATATAGCAAAACTATGTGTTGTGCTGCCTTCTGCATCTGTGTAAGTAGAGAATCCAAGCCAGTTTTTATGGTGGACATTAAAGTCACCAAATACATGTACTTGTGCGCTAGTGACGAGGGAGAGTGCTGTGTCTATGCTGTCAGAGACTTTGTTTATTATTGTGCAGTCCTGGATCGAGGGAGAGCGGCAGAGAAAATGTTATTTTGTATGTTTATTCTAAAGCACATAAAGGCTTGATCGTCCGATTCTACGTATGTCTCTCTAGTCAAGGGGAGCGTGTTACGAATATGTACTCCAAGTCCGTGCATATACCTGTCAGAGTCTTTACGGCAGAGTGGGAGATAGCCAGGCATGTTAAAGTAGTTAGAGGGGATGGAGGAGTGTAGGTTAGTCTGACTTGGTGCTAAGATATCCTGGGTGTTTCTTAGGAGAAATGCTTGGACATCATTTAAATTAGTTCTAAGTCCACGGATGTTCGTAAATGCAAGCCTCAAGGGAGAAGGCTTCGCTTTAGCATATTTTTTTTTTATTGTACTGTCATTTTTAAGAGTTTCAGTTCAGGTAAGGGATGCTGAACAAGTGGTTATGCAGAATACCAGACAACCAGACTATCAGTTGTCCTGCCATCTACTAGGATTGTGGCCTCGGGATAGCCCACCGGGGTTGAGTACAGGGTCCCTGTCCGTGCGCAACATGGCACTGCAAACAATCCGATATTATGCAACTGTTGATGGATCAGCCGCTCTAAGCGCTACCAAAGAGTGAAAATAGGTAGTTCATCCTGACGCTTATAATGCATTCCAGGTTTCTAAAAGCAGTCAGCATGTTTTGGACAAGTTGGGCCAAGAAACTTATTCACTTCCAATAAATATGATTTTCACATATCCAGTTTCACTTCATTTATTTAGTTTTCGAACTTTGGGTATCTGATGATCTACCGGATTTGAGAACTGTCAAAGCTGGCAGCTTTCAACTTCTCCATGGTCAATCATGGAAAAACCTGGCATAATTAAGCGAAACGGTCGTCATCCTTGTCTAGGACCTTGGTGAACTGCTTGATTAAGCCGATCTTGATATGCAGCGGTGGGGGAGTGTATTGTCTCTGTTCACCAGAAGGTCGTTGATGGCGTTCCTTTCTTTTCCAGGCGCCACTTCCTCACGCATAGGCTAATCCTTTTTCGTGTACACTGAGCACCAGTTCTTGAAAGTTTTATGACTTTAAACTGACCCCTTTTCGACACAATCTCCTATAAGTATCGGATTTGAATACTCGTCAGTAACAATCATTTCCAATCAAAACAATTATTCGACATGACATTTTACCTCCACCAACTTCTTTCTAAAATGGCACTATGTGTATATGCTACCAAAAATTAAAAAAAAAAATGAAACCTAGCATTAGCTAAAATATTTGGCGTGATTGAGCAAGACTAATGTGATTTCTGGATTCAGCGCATCAGATTTTTCCCAAATTTGTAAAAACGCAGACAATAATGTTTATTTTTACCAATCTAACTAGCAATCCCCATAAGCTTAAAAGTAAAATCCTGTCTAAACCTAACTGATTTTATGAACTAAATACACTTTCGATTTATGTTTTCCCCATGAACGAAATGTAACATTTTAATTCTTATTTGAATGGCTATCATAATTACATATATTGCATAGCCAATGACAGCTTTAACCAGTTTAGGATAAGAGTACGCATAAACACAATAGAATACTAATTGGAAGATTAATAAAATATTAATTTTGTACTATATAACATGTAGTTGTGGTGTCGTATTTGTGATATTTTTATTAAATACTAGCGGAGGGCACCCGGCGTTGCCCGGGTTTTTAGAGGCGTGTGTGGTTGGGGGTGGTAAAATGAAAACAAAGCGAAGTCATAGCCCTGTTTAAATATTATAAAAACAAACAATGTTAAAACTATATAAAAAATTAAGAATATGCATGCGTAACGTAATAGCTATTGGTTCATGTTTTAATTTTAAGCCTTACAGTAAACATATTTTCATAGATTAGGAATTCACGCCAAAAGAAAGAGTAAATCATAAGCTAAAAGTTTTGGTTTCGATTCTCGGTGGTGGAGCATGAGTCATCTTTATTATTGAATACTGTACCAGATTAAAATGGTATCGCAGAGTAATATCTCCTCCTCCCTACCATTCATGTATCACAGAAATAGACGTTGATAGTATCTTTTTGTTCTATCGTTATATATACATATAAATATATATATATATAGTTAATGTTATATATATGGTTAATGTTATATATATCGTTAATGTTTTATATATGGTTAATCTTATATATATGGTCAATGTTATATATATGGTTAATGTTATATATATGGTTAATGTTATATAATATGGTCAATGTTATATATATGGTTAATGTTATATATATTGTCAATTTTATATATGTGGTCAATGTTATATATATGGTTAATGTTATATATATGGTCAATGTTATATATGTGGTCAATGTTATATATATGGTTAATGTTATATATATGGTCAATGTTATATATATGATCAATGTTATATATATGGTTAATGTTATATATATGGTCAATGTTATATATATATGGTCAATGTTATATATGTGGTCAATGTTATATATATGGTTAATGTTATATATATGGTCAATGTTATATATATTGTCAATGTTATATATATGGTCAATGCTATATATATGGTTAATGTTATATATATGGTTAATGTTATATATATGGTACATTATTATATATATGGTTAATGTTATATATATATGGTTAATGCTTGATTGGGCTCTAACGTTTACTTCTTATTTCTAACCTATGCACAATAAAAACTGGTTCGCTTTCACAACAATAAGTTATTTTTCTCTCTCCATGAATCTAGCGTTATACGGGAATATAAAAAAGTGTTTTTGGCTTATACTTCCCGTCTGCGGAAAACATTACCGTAGTACAGAGTGAAGCAATAAAATTTTCGGCCTAGAAAAGACGATATTATTCCATTTCCGTTTGATGAAAGTCGGTTTTATTTTTTGTTGCAGACTACTTACTAGTTTGTCAGTTGTGTACAAATTACAAAAGTGATAGGCGCCTTATCTCATGTTTGAAAATGACAATGTTCAGCGTGTGAGATTGGAGATGCGCCGCTGTACAACTCATGCTCTCAGCCGATTTAATTTATAACAACAGGATCATTGTCAGCACCCTAAAAAAGAAAATCCGGAGGATACCGCTAAATGAAGTTTCCGGCCATGGTCATGCTTTTGCTGTGGTTTCATGTAAGGGCAATATAATTCCATCTAACATCCTCAAAGTCGGCTTGAAAGTCAACACCAAAGTGTGTTTGAATGTGCTAGAGAGTGTGGTGATCCCCTGGTGCAATCAGGTGGCAGCTGACAGATCCTAGGTGTGGCAGTAGAGCTCGACGCCAGCACACAAGTTCAAAGAGACCCACGCGTGGCTTAAGAGAGAATGCTACGACTTTGTACCCTTTTATCAATGTCCCCCGTCATCCCCCGACCTGAACCCGCTGCCCTACTTAGTTTGGTCATACGTCAATATAACATCACCAACATGACCTCCCACAACACCAAAGCAAGCCTGATCGCAACCATCCGCCGAGTATTCGCCGTTCCTGCAGACGCTTGTGGAAAAGGCATGCTCCCAGTTCCGATCCGCATCAAAATGGTGATTGAGGCTGAAAGCGGCTACATTGAATAGATGTAAGCTCTACTACATTATCAAGTTACACGAATTGACTTTTTTCAATATAAGTTTTATTTTAAAATAAAGCCATAATTCTGGTTTCTTTAAGGCAGCCCTGTACGATTACTCTGTCGATTAGAAGCTGTTCATCATCAGATCCTATATTTAAACATTTTTGCCATCAGGCGCTAATATAAGTCGATACACTTTATCACAGTTAGTAATCCCATAGTCTTATCTGTCAGCTGGCAATTTTTTTCCATCCCATTACATCTAATAATTGGGTGGCACTTGGGGTGAACCAATGGTAAAAAGAAGTGTCGACGTAATAGAATCTGAAAGTAGCGTATGTAGAATGTTGTTGTCAACTAATTGAATGCATTATTTTAACTTGTTTTGAATCTTTGAATAAGGCTTTTAGTATTTAGAAATGGTCTAACAGTAAAAGATGAAGCCTTCTCAGATAAACTGACAATACATTTTCTTTGTTGGCTGAAAAAAGCACAAGTTCGTTGCTACATAAATCCTTTCGCTCTATTTCTCTTTTTCGCGCTTAGTCTATCTGTCTCTCTCTCTTTTCTCTCTCTCTCTCTCTCTATCTATCTATCTCTTTGTGTATGGATTTTATAATACGGTGAATTGCTTACACGAGGAAATGAGAATAAAAGGAATCACTCTCTCTGTTGCACTAAAACCCTTTTCTGTTTATAATTAGTATATTGTATTGTTGACATTTTCTCCACACAAGATTCGTGTTACGATTGGTTTGCTTAAAAGGAGTATATATTTCTGTCAGAATACTGTCAATCGAGGAGAATTCTATGTGTGTGTGTGTGTGTGTGTGTGTGTGTGTGTGTGTGTGTGTGTGTGTGTGTGTGTGTGTGCGCGTGTGTCTGGTCACGAATAGGCTCCTATATGGTTGACTATTTTAAAAAACTCATTGCATATGATGATAGAAGATGTATCGAGACACAGGAATGGGTATGTTTGATCTGGCAGAACGGTACTTGATTAAAATTGTGGGGTCTGCGTTCGCGCCTGGCCTCCAAAGTATGAAAATAAAAAAAATTTTAAATGAAAAAAAAAAAAAACGCTTACAAGTGTTTTTGATATAGATGTACATAAGAATACTTTGATAAGTATGTTTTAACTTAAATAGGGATGATATAATAAAATCGTGGGGTCTCCGTTCGCACCGTTCCTCAATAGAATGGAAATAGGCACAAACTTTAACAAATACTTTTCATATCTATCTGCGTAAGTATACTTTGATAATTATGTTTCAGTTTGAAGAAATATAGTATAATAAAATTATGGGGTGTTCGTTCGCGCCTGACCTCCATAGAATGGAAATATGTCACAAAGTTTAACAAGGTTTCTTAATATATATATCAACATAATATTGAGATAAGTGTTTCAGTGTGAACAGGTATGGTATAATAAATTATGGGGTATATCTATTTTATTTTTACTTTCATCATATTTTGCTTTGGTTTTGGTACCCCCAAATTCGAAGCTATCTCTTTACAAGCCTTCCTTTTCATAACCCATCATACTTTCATAAATCAGAGCCCATTTTCCGTAGGCTGTTTTTGAACCCAGTCAACGACGGGTACTTTTGCTAGTATATATATATATATATATATATATATATATATATATATATAAATTGCATTTTATATCCACGTGTATTCTTTTTTAATATATTTAAATATGTATGAGTAAAAAATCAATACGAAAAATATGTACATGTTTATATCTTTTCTGTATTTATTTCCTGTGTGTTGACGTGTAGAAATACAAATTTGTATTTCTACACGTCAACACACAGCAAATAAATACAGAAAAGAGATAAACATTTGTATATTTTTTGTATTGATTTTTTATTTATACATATTTAAATATATTTATATATGTGTATATATATCTTTATATATATATATCTTTATATATATACATATATATATGCATATATATGTACACCCCCCATATATATATATATATATATATATATATATATATATATATATATATATATATAAATGAAACGTCTGGTTTGTTCAGCTTAATTAAACTAGAAAACTACAAGTCCGTTTTTCGTTATATTTTGCAAGAATGATTGTATCTAACCCAACTGTGTTTTTAAATATTAAAAAGTCAAAAAGGACCATATTAAAAAAAACTTTTTTCAACATCGGTACTTTTAGTTCTGATTTCAGCCTAGGCTACTCACCGGAAATACTTCCGGTTTATATTGAATCTGCTTTCATTAGTGACTTTTCATATCGATAAGTATACGATTTATCCAGTTTTTTTTTTCATATACCAAAAAGCAAAAAAAAAAAAACTGGCATTAATTCTTTGTTTTGTTTTTTTTTTGTTTTTTCGTTCCTGCTTTTTCTACTTTACGCGTTCCTTCCCGGCATAGCAAAAAAAAATATTAAAAATCAAACTACTCGCCGGGATTCGGCAATATATATACACTAGTTTTGTTTGTAGTTTAAATACTTGCAAAAAATACACAAAAATGTTTGTTTTACTTTTTCTAAAGTATAAAAAAATACTTTAACAGGAAAACTGCTGGTTAATTTTTACGACTTGCCCCAGCATATTATAAACACAATAACCTTTCCATGTTAAAAACGGCTTTCGGATTAAACTTGAACAACCCCTAACCTCGAAAGTCGTTCTTAACATGGGCATGTTGGGGGGGAGGGTATTCCGAAAGCGGTTTTTAACATGGGGAGGTTGGGGTGTTTATAATATACCGCGGCATGTCGTTAAAATTAACGAATTTGCTATTATTTATTGCAGAAATAGCTTCACATTTATTCATTTGACAAAAAGATTTCTACAAACATTTAATAAGAAATAAAAATGACCGGCAGTTTTTTGTGTGTTTTTTATGTTGATGTTTTGTTTCTACATTTAAAATTTTGCTTACTTCCAGTCGGGAGATTCGATCCCAGTAACGAAGCCATCTAAAACTCAATCAGCTAGGAGCAAACCGTCTCGGCCAACCTCAACCGCGAGAAATATCGTTGAAATTTAAACATATATTTTGGAATGTCTTAACCTCTATCAGAGTAATCTAATCATTACAACATCCGGGTCTTTACATGCGACCTAAACAGACCGATTTTATCTCATCTGTAAACTGCTCAACGATAAGAATCGAGTTCTTAAAAGGTCTGACAGAATTATTTGCGATGATAATTTTTATTTTTATTTTTTAAATACCTACACACACAAGGATTTTTCATCCTTATGAGTCTGTATACATGCGTGTGTGCGTGTGTGTGAGAGAGAGAGATAGAGAGAGAGAGAGAGAGAGAGAAAGAGAGAGAGAGAGTTCTCCATGGATTCGAAAAGCGGCTGGGTCAATTTTTATGAAATTTCACACGAAATGACTTATTGTGTCTGCCATTGTGTCGGAATATATTCAATAAGTATCGATAATTGGTAATGGAAATAATCCAATGAAAGAAAGAAAAGGTGATTTTGACCAAAGTTAACATCTTACACAGCCTTACATCTTAAATGCATTTTAGACGTTCTATTGGCACATAAGTCTAAAGACCAAACATATAAAATTAAGACTAGGTTCTTTTATATGACAGGGGCGTATTCGAAGTGAAAATTTTTCGTTAAAACACAATTCACAGTGATAATTGATTTTTTTTTCATTTTAAACTTAAATTCGAGGCATTATCACCGAACTACCTGGAATTTGGGTGGCAATAAGCCTCCCCAATCAGTCCCCTCTGTACTAATCCAGTGGAGGTCTGGTAAGTGCTTTCACTCCTCGGCCTTTCCATGCTCCTTGACTCTTCGACTGTTTTTTCTTTTATTGGCGGTTGACGGTGAAAGAGAGAAATTATGGTAGTGGAAGGAAAGGTATATGGAAAAGGAGAGGGAAATTGAAGAAGGAAATACTAAGGGGAAAGATATAATAAAGGAAGAGGAATCGGAAGGGGAATGAGATAGGAAGGGGAAGTAGTAGTCAGTCTACAACTTAGCAGCTTCAGTTTCCTTTTATTATTATTATTTTTTAAATCCTTTTGTATTTTTGGAATGTCCGGTTGGCGATTTTCATTCTTGCTTTTTTTTTTTTTAATCAATTGTCATCACAAACAAGGCACAGTGCAACTTTGAAGTAGGGGCTACTATCAGCGACATGAGTTGCAGGGACATTATGAAAGGAGATGAGTAGCAAGATGTTTGTTCACATTACACTTGAACTTCTGCATGTCAGTACAGTTGGAAAAGTAGAATCCCGGAAGGGAGTTCCAAAGTTTAGCAGTTCTAAGGAAGAAACTATTGGAGTAAAAGGCTTTCTTGCACCTAAGAATCTCTACTGTGAAGGGGTGGTACTTAGCTGCTTGTCGGGTTTGTCGGGGTAGTCACGTCGAGGACGTACAAGGGCTTGTAGTTCGTCATTAAAATACTTCTAGAACAGGATGGGGTATACAACATTTCGTCGAAGCTTAGATGACAGTTAAGGACCTATCAGGAGGGCGACTCTCTTTTGAACCCTGTCCAGGAGTGAGAGACAAGCAGCAGATGCACCAGCCAAAATGTGACAACAGTACTCCATACATAGACGAATGGTTGCCTTATAGAGGTACAAGATACTTTCAGGCGTAAGTATTTTTCTAGACGGTAGAGAGAGGCCACCATCTTTGCAGCAGCCTTGGCAATGCTCTTAATGTATCTATTTCAGTTCATGTTCCCTGTCAAAGTTAGGCCAAGGAGTTTAAAGGAAGTACTTTCATGCAATGTATACTTCGCCATTGCTTTTGGTGGTAGAGAAGGTTTCATGTAATTATTGAAGGAAACAAGCTTAGTCTTGGCAGCATTGAATGTGACCATTCATTTTTGTCCCCATTCCACTACGAATTGGAGGTCATCCTCTAGTGTCTCTGCCATTTCCTTAGATATGTGTTCATTTGTTTTCCCCTCGTGCCTGTTAAAGATAGTGGTGTCCTCAGAAAATATACACATGTCCGAAACAATTTTATTAGGGAAGTTATTTATAAATATCAGGAATAATAAGGGTCCAAGGATAGATCCCTGAGGTAATCCCGCATTTATATCATATTGTTTAGATGTACGGCCGTCGAGGACACTTTGGATTTTTCTCTAACTTAAGAAGGATTTAATTATATTATGTATTCTTCCAGCGATACCTTATGATCTAATTTACCTTAGAAGACCATCGTGCCATACCCTGTCTAAAGCCTTAGATATATCCTCCCCTGCTTTGTCCAGTGAATGGGATATACGTTCAGAGATTACATTTAAGATATTTTCTGTTGAAAAGGCTTGCCTAAATCCATATTGTTTGTCGGCCAGGAGTTTAGCAGCTGTTAGGTGTTGGACTAGGGCTTGGTTAATTAAGGACTCAAATATTTTAGCAAAAACGGAAGAAGGCTAACGGGGCGATAATTTAGTGGGTCATTTCATTCACCAGAATTCTTGATGACTGGTACCACAGAAGCGATTTTCCAGAAATCAGGAAAGCAAGATTCGTAAAGGCATTTCTTGTAAAGTTTGGAGAGAACCGGAGCAACTTCAGCGGAGCAGTTTTTTAATAGCACGGTCGGGATGAGATCGGGTACACTTGCTTTTGAGGTGTCTAGGATTTTTACGATACCATGTTCATGAGAAGAGGTCATTTTCAAATCGTCTAGTGTGGCGTCTGTCCGCAAAGACAATTGGGGAGGGAGTGTTGTGTCGAGTTTAATGTGGAGTTTGAGGTAAACCGACTGGCAAGCAGGTTAACTTTGTCGGTTTCCGGGCACGCAACCTCATGATTGTTTGATAGTGGGGGAATTGTTGACTGTCAATTATTTACTACACTGTCGTAGATTTTCCAAAAACCACGGGTTCCTAATTTCTGTCTTAGCTGTCGCTATTTCTCTCTTACAATTACTTCTAGCTTCTATATACTTCTGTCCGTTAGAATTGGACTTTTGTCAGTTGAATCTGTGGTACGCATGTTGCCTTTGACAAATGGCAGATGCACAACCAGGAGTAAACAATTAGGGAGAGTGAGGCTTGCTATAGAATTTTCGTGTGGGAACATGTGCTTCAATTGCAGTTTTGAACCATTCAGTGGTCTCATTTGCGAAGAGAAAAGATATTTCACCATGGAGCATCTCTGATGAGTTCACTGATGGCTTCTCAGTTAGCCTTTTTATAATACCTCGTTGTTTTGAGTAGTGGGTCTTCAGTTTTAGGGCGAACATTTAGGGCGATTTCTACCATTATCACAGCGTTATCAGCATTCCCGAGTGAGCTGTGGGCATTTGTTATACAATCGTCGGGAACTGTGGTCAGAAATAGATCTAGAAGTGAGGCGTGTTTATCTTGCTGGTCTGGAAAACGTGTCGGAAATGTAACCGTCTGTGATATGAATGAGATATAGAGAAGCTACGTCTGTGTAAGTGGAGAATCTAAGCCATGTACTGTGTTGGACATTGAAGTCACCAAATACATGTATTTGTGCGCTAGTATCAAGGGAGAGTGCTATATTTATACTGTCACAGACTTTGTTTATTAGGGTACAGTCCTGGCTTGAGGTAGAGCGGTAGAGAAAATACAAGTAGGTAATATTATGTTGCATGTTTAGCCTGAAGCACATAAAGGCCTGGTCGTTTGATTCTAGTTTTGTTTCTCTAGTCAGAGTGAGGGTGTTACTGACATGGACTCCACCCCATGCATATGTCTGTCCGGGTCCTTACGGCAGAGTATGAGGTAACCAGGTATGTTAAAGTGGTTAGAGGAAATGAAGGAGTGTAGGTTAGTTTCACTTAATGCTAAGATATCTGGGGTGTTTACTAGGAGAAATGATTCAACATGATTTGAGTTAGTTCTAAGGCCACGGATATTCGTAAATGCTAGCCTCAAGGGAGTAGGCAGGTTGGTTTTCTTTGCGGTTGGTCCTGGTTTAAACGTAATTTTCGTTTGAGCTGTCATTTCATTTTATTTAATTTAAAAGTTTCAGTTAGGGTGAATAAGGGCCGCTAGACAACTGGTTGTGCAGAATATCAGACTTGCAATACAAGTAGATCATCAGCTGTCCTCAGGAAAGCCCACCAGGGATGAGTGCAGGGTCTCTTTCCATGCGTGACATTGCACTACAAACATCCCTATATTATACAACTGTTGTGTCTCTGCAGCATATTGTCTGGTCTACGTTTGTGGTTCGAGTTTTCCTTAATATTTCAGCTGTTTTCATTATTGTTGTTCATTGTATTTTTACAGTCATTCCTTTGATTCCAATGTCTCCCATTATTTTTTCAAAGTTTTTCGTGATTGTTCCTAGTGCTCCTACTACTATTGGTATTATTTGGATTTTATCATCTTCCATATCCCTTTTCAGCTCTCTGGCTAACTCTGTATTTGCTCCGTTTCTTTTGTTGTTTTCTTTGATATTCACCCTGTGGTCAGGTGGAGCAGAAAAATCTACGATTTGACAGGATTTTTCTTTCTGGTTAATTATTACAACATCTGGTCTTCTTACTTGGCATGGGTTCATCAGTTTGTACATCCATGTCCCATAGGATTTTGTGATTTTTATTTTCAAGTACTGTTGCCGGCTTATGTTTGTACCACTTGTCTGTGCGTTGGAGATGCTGTTGTTTGCATAATTCCCAGTGTACTGCATCTCCCAGTTGACCGTGCTTGTTCTTGTATTCCTTCTGGGCCAGTTTGCTGTATTCACTTACTATATGGTTTATCGTTTCGTCTCTTTGCTTATTATTATTATTATTATTATTATTATTATTATTATTATTATTATTATTATTATTATTATTACTACTATTATTATTATTATTATTATCCTTATTCACTTACTATTAACTAGAAGTTCTCAAGTAAGTAATACCGATGGTGTTCCATCAAAATTGAGTGAAAGAAAATGTTTCGCAGATACCTAGAACTCCCCACTTTCTTCGATAGCCAATTCTGATAATTTTGCATTATCTCAACAGCCATTTACAATTTCTTACTCTCATTTTATGACCATTTAACTTAATAAGACAATAAACGCCCCTAAGGTCCCAGTGCCCTATATACTATTCAAGTGATGCCCTGATTAATTCCGTCCTTTATCAGCTTTTCCATGCTCTGTCGACATCACTTTACAATGCTGAATTTCCTTTCCTTGCTGAAAGCGCAATGTTGTACGAGCGTATCTTAAAAGTAGTTTTTTCTTAAGCTAACCGAGATCGTATTTGATTTCGTTAGTATTCTTGATTTAAAGCGTTATATTCCCGTCTCCTGTTTGGTGAGACACATTTTGTTGGATGTCAATCAGCTGTTGCTAAAACCTGTGCGTAAAATTAGAGTTAATTATTTAATGAAAAGCCGAAGTGAACAAGATTAATGGTGAGGGACGGTAAGAGCTCGACAGGAAGTTAATCTTGATAATTTATGTCCTTTGTTACAGAAGACATCCACAGAGTTGATTTTCGTCTGTGGAACAGCGTCATTTGCTCGTCGTAATTGTATACGTTCCTGGTGGACGCCATCAAGACGGTAACGAATTGCAAGCAGTTAAGTAGTTCCGAGAGTGATTTACAGATAATATGGTGTATTCTGATTACGAAAACGCCGAGTAGATTGTGTCTCTACGCGCATGTTACTATAATAAGGTAGGAGTTCTGGTAACTGATAATTGAATGTCTGTGTAAACTATGCGCTCTGGTTTATTTAGAGTTTAATCAATTTCTTCTTCGATTTTCCTGCCTCGTTGATTTGTGAAACAGAGAATGCTATCGAAAAATCTATTGTCATTTAGGCACAACAGGACTATAGCTGAGACGAGAATGAAGCAACGGTAATAAATACTGAAGTCAGTATTCCATATAGGTAGCAGGTGTTAATTCTAGGAAGGGTCCCTTTTATTTTTGAAGTAAAATAACTGCAGTGAAATAAACGCGATAACTTTACAATTGCATATGCACAAACGGAGTTATTAAACCTGACCTAAGCCCTACTTATAAGTTGTTTATAAAAAAGACAGATTAAGTAGCACCCTCAGCGAAGTTAAGCAACGTTGAACCTGTTTATTACTAAAATGGGTAAACATTTTTGGAATTCCAGGCGCTGTATGCAGGAGGACGTCGAACCTCCCTGAAAAAGTTGCAAAAACCTAAAGTCGTCCACTCCCCTAATGGGGATATACATGTGACTGGGGATCGCTTGTGAATTTCATACTCCCATAGAAATTTCTACTTTGGGGGAAGCTAGTTAAACTCGATTAGTGTTAGTGCCGACCGACACCTAGTGTAAGCGTCTCTGTTACTGCTGGCTACCATGTGGACAGGTTAAAGATAACTACATAATAACAACTTATGCACGGCATGAAATGAGACTTGAATACTAGGAAAATCTAGATACGTAATCATTGGGGATCTCCGAGCTCAGAAATGTATTTAATAACCTACTAAGCAGATATATCTGGTGAACCAAGTGCAAATGAGATCCAAACAATTTTGGTTAAAGGGACGGTCAGAAAAAAAAAAGATCTTTCATCTAACTGTCTGAAATAGCAGTAAAAGTCTGCCATATGAAAGGATAACCCATCCCCAACAAAAAGAGTAAACTAAGAAATAAAAAAAGAGTGAAATACACAGATGCGCATATATATATATATATGAGAGAGAGATAGAGAGAGAGAGAGAGAGGGAGAGAGAGATGGAGAGTTAAAGAGAGTAGTAAGTCTGTTTATGTGTACGTGAATTTGTGTGTAACGGACTTAATGGTAAATGAAGTTGTCATAATGTAAACTACATATTGAGTTTAAGAAATGGCTATTTTAATTATGTATATTTATGCCGTTCTTTTCCGTGAAGGAATTTCAAGGGGTACAAAGTGCAATGAGCAACGACAATGAACACCGAGATTACATGTGGGAAAGCAAAGAGGACCCCTTTAAGTTTTATATCATTTACACAGAAAGGCAACACACTTAACGCCATTCAAATAATATGTAATTGATCGTTGATCAAAAATCACTCGGCCCAGCCAAAACAGGAGGGAATATGTATTTTTAACAGAGTCTCTCTTTAAAAATTTACCAAAAATCAAGGCATTATCTAATCAATACGAAAATTTCAGCAATTATTAAGTAAAGAATGAGCTTTATAATTGTGTACATTTTTTATAATTGATATTTATATCTATTTTTTTCCTAAAAAATCCCTTTCTTTATTTGTGGTCACAAATATGCTCCAAATCATCAGCCGAAACGGAACTAAATATAATGTATTATGGGGAAGGTGAGGATTGTAAATAAAACAAACAAGAAATGTGAATGTGGTCAGATAGTAAGGTTGAAATCCGAATTTTGAATCTGTTTATTTTTTGAAGCGTTAAATTCGTTGAATATGTTAAAAATAATTATCTTTCGAAATATATGTATATATATATATATATATATATATATATATATATATATATATAGTCTTTGAAGTTTTTAACATTTGAAACCATACAAAAATTACTTTTTATCATTCGTTAAAAACCATCTAGTCAGTAAGTCATTTAATCACCTGCAATCACTGCATCAACTCTCTCGAATTTACTATAATACCAATTTTTTTATTTTTCAAGGGATCATCAGTTGTTTACCATGAAATACTGTTTCGGGGATTTAAAAACAAAACAGTATATTACTTCATGGCTCCCAGCAGTGTTGATCAAACACAACCACCCTTAACCTTAGGAAGAAGACATGTTACAAAAAAAATTTTATCCAATTTCCTATTCTTAATTGCAATTACTAACCTTTTCATAGTATAAAAATGAATTTCTTACCTGTGCGATTCATCAATTTCCACATTTAAAATGGATAATATTTATTTTATTTGATAAAATAAAATTACACAAATAAAAATGTGGCACAAGGCCGAAAAAGGGGGGTGGGGGTTAATGTTGACCTAACTAACATAACGTTAACTTAACTAGACTCTTTCACCAAAATACCAGTATCACTCTGTGGACATCCTACTTAAAACCCGAAAGTTACAAATATATATACATGATGTGGGGGGTTGGGGATAAAAATCTTATTTACAAAATTGGATGAAAAATATACAATGCTAAAAGGTGGTTAGTAAAAAGAACCCCCTCACTACTCATTGTGGCGGATAAAAAGTTTTGCCAGTCGAAAAGATGTAGGTCCCACGAAAACTGACTTTATTCAAACACAACAAAAATGGCCTACATCTCTGGCAAAACAGTTTATCCGTCACCTAAGGGGCCGGGATTGGGGGTTATCGAACCAAAAGTGGGAGGAGAAAAAAAAAGGACGCTGGGACAGGGAAAACCAAAAAAGGGGATTGGGGCGATGATAGCATGCATACTCTAGCTAAGTTAAAAATCGAACAAAAATGCCTAACTAGCCTACTCTAGGAGGTCCGATGCATGTCTATGTTTGATCAAGTTACCCAAAATCCTTAAAAAACCTAAGCCACTCAAAAAAGAAATTCAAGATTAGCTCCATTCACTTTACACAATCGCGAAACTTTCACCCACCTGGAGTTTCACCTTCTCCAGCTTAATTCGTATTTTCAACCGATATTTGAAAATGAGGACAAGCTGGGGAGCAGTGAAGGTCTCATCTCCGTAAACCTCCTTCTGTCGCGTCGTCCAAATCATGCCTCTCATAACTGCTAGTAAACACAGAAAAACATAGCGTTCTTCTTTCTTCATGGTCGGTGCCCAGTTGCAGCACGGGGAAACCGACTCCAGCACAAAAAACCGCTCGCTCAGCATGCGAACCGTGAAGCCTTCAACTAACTCACACAACGGTCGAACAATGGCGCAGTGGAAGAAAGCATGATCAAGGTCTTCCTCCCATTCTCCGCATCGGACACAATTGGGTGTCTCCGTAAAACCTGCTGCGTAAAGTCTTTTGCCGACCCAGAGGGCATTTCGTATTACCAGCCAGGTGAGTGATGCCTCGTAATTATCGAAGCAGCTCGACCCAGGCGCCCAAAGCCACATTAAGCGGCGCTCCTCCTTCGTAAAACCGAACTCCTCAATCTTTTCGTCTCGAACGGATCCCCTCACTAAGGCCCGATATAGCGCCTTGCGAGACAACAGCTGGGTGTCAGAGAGGCTTTCTTGGACCCGTAGAAGAAATCTCAAGGCCTGCTGACACTCGCGATAGAAAGGGCACTCGTTTCGGGGCAACTTGTGTGCCTCCCCCTCAGCCGAATGCACACTCTCCAAAGCCTGAAAGGCTTTCTTCGTGTCTTCTATCCAGAAGACACCGTTTCCCTCACTTGGTGTACACATTCGATCCAGGTATATCAGCCTAAGAGTGTGTCTACGTATTTGCACACTAGGCATACCCAGACCGCCTTCAGACGGATGCAGGTGACAGACCTCCCGAGTAACCATGGCTTGCTTTCCGCGCCATAAGAATGCAAAAAGAGCACGCACCAGATCAACTAGTGTGGTATCCGGGAGTGGAAGTACTGATAGACGGTAAAGGATCAGGGGGTAGATATGAGAATTGCATACCTCCGCCCGACCCTTCAAAGACAGATTTCTCAAGGCCCACAAATGAGATGCGACCTTGACCGCTTCCAATACCTCCGACCAATTTTTCTCCAGCTGGAGACCGGGGCCGAACCAGACGCCGAGTAGCTTGCATGGCCCATCAGTCCAACCAAAGGGTCCCTGAAGGGGCATACCCCTCCAGGCACCGATACGTAAGCCAATAGACTTAACGTAGTTAATTATGGCCCCTGTGACCTTGGCATACCGACTTGTTTCTATGTCAACGACTCTAATCTCGGCACTGCTCGTTACAAGCACAGTCACGTTGTCAGCATAGGCGGTATACTTTACCGGGGTAGAGCCACCTGGCAAAGTAATCCCGCGAAGGACCGGATTCACCCGAAGCTGGCGCAAATATGGCTCAAGCGCCAGCACATATAACATTGGGGATAACGGACAACCTTGACGGATCGATCTTGTTAACATGAAGGGTTTCGACCTCACCCCATTCACTTCTACCATAGCACCGGGGTTGGGATACAAGAGGCAAATCCAAGAGCGAAACTGGGGACCAAACCCAGCCGAGCGAAGAACAGCCTCTAGGTAACGATGGTCTACTCTGTCGAATGCTTTGTACTGATCTAAGTTGATCAGCGCGGCTTCTGTGTCACTTTTTCTACGATCAAGCGTATCGTGTGCAAATTGTCTTGAATCGTCCGGCCCTTAACAGAACAAGTCTGTTCGGGACTTATTAGACGGTGTAAGACAATCTGCAGACGATTTGCTAAGATCTTGGCCAAAATCTTTAACTCTGTGTTTAACATCGTTAAGGGCCGGAAATTACCTATCCCATCCCCTCCATTTTTATCTTTGCGTAACAATTTAATGATCCCCCTGGTAAAGTACTAAGGTATGCACCCGTTCCTAAACCAGGAGTTAAAAAGTACGGTCAGCAAAGGGATAAAAATGGGCGACAGCCTCAAATACACCTCGTAGGGCAGACCATCTATCCCAGGGGTCCTGTCTAGCCCGACCTGTTTCAAGGCCTCAATGACTTCTTCCTCTTTTATGCTACCTTCACACCTAGCTGCTTCGGTCGCCTCCAGGCGAGCAAAGTCCGCTAAATAGGTGTCAAACTGTTCAATAGTCAGACCGGGCTCCTTGGTAAAAAGTTCCTGAAAATGAGTCCGAAAACCCTCCAAAATTCCGTCGTTTGAAGTTACGGTTCGTCCGTCCGGCAATGTGACACTGGCGATGTGTCGATCTGCAGAACGTCGAAACTCCTCCGCACGCAGTGACGCGACCATGTTTGTTGCCTCGTTTGGCGCTCTTTTTAATCTAGCCCTAACTAATACTCCCTGGTCCTCCCTGTTATCCAAGGAGTCCAGTTCAGCCTTAACTACAGTATAGCTAGCACTATCCCCCTCCTCCACCGCCTTTTCTAATCTATCTTCTAGCGCCGCTTTCGCTGCTCTAGAACTACGTTTGAGCCGGCGACTAAAATCAGCAGCGAAGGACCTAATGACTTTTTTAAGGTTGCCCCACCACTTATTCCCGATGATAGCCCCCGTCAATTCCCTCTGTATTGTTAGTAGAAGCTGTTCCCGGAAGTCCTTCACATCGAACAACGACGTGTTGAACTTCCAGTAACTAGCCATCCTAGGTGATACACTATCTAAGTTTACTCGAACCCGGACAAGCCTGTGGTCCGAATAAACTATACTATGAAAACTTGGACAGTCTAAAAGCCCTAAGTCGACTCTCCTAACTAAGAACCGATCGATGTAACTCGAAAGTTGCACCGAATCGGAACCGCGTCTACCTGTTCAAGTCCATGCTAAATCCCCGGGTTTTTCGTTCCGAAATTTATCGACAAGATCAAACTTGTCGACAAAGTCTCGAAACGCTTTAGCATCCCGGTTCTGATTAGTATCCCTTGTGGTATTAACCCCGCGATCTAACTCGGGATCCAGGACCGCGTTCCAGTCTCCCGCTAAAACTAACCGTCGAGACGAATTCATGAAAGGCTCGATTCGCCGAAAAAAGGAAACTAGCTTAGTAGGGTTATTGGGCGCATAAACCCCAATAAAACGAAATGCCACATCCTTTACGGTAACATCCAGAACGAGCAATCTTCCCTCTGGATCTGCATAAAAAGGGTCACACGACGCATCAAGAGTGCGCTTAACTAGCCAGGTAACCCCCCATGCATGGGTATCATAATGTGCTGAATAGAGCTGAAAGTCTCTAAGGAGCACACCCTGATAATCACTAGGAATGAAGTGAGTTTCCTGTATACAACAAATATCCACACCAAGGCGTTGAAGGTCGCGTGCAACTCGAAGTTTACGAGAGGCGTCCCTCAACCCTCGGACATTTGAACTAGCTAATCTTAAGGAAGCCATCTTGAGTTACTTAGGGTTGAGAAACCTAATCAAACATAGACGGTGTCAAGACACCGACAGCTGTCCCCAATGATCCAGTGGTCATCTCAGTGGTGATAGACCCGTCAGGGGACAGACCGCCGATGTCTAGGGGAAGGTTAGTTTAACTGCCCTATAAAGTGAAGGATTGAGTTTGATGGGGACTCGTCCAACACATCGTTTTCTAATTTCGATTAAATCGTTGTCGTTGAAATAGGCTGCTGGAGGATAAAGGTTGAAAGCAGAGTTTGCTTCCTCCAGCATAGTCCATAGTCCTTTGGCCTCCTCGCGTTTCCTGACAACTGTTAGTATATGGTTTGTTTTAAAATTTTCAGGGTTAGTAATGTCTTTTTTTTGGTATGATTTGAAAGCGAGGAGGTTTCTGTATTCTTTCCTGCTATGTGATTTCATTATGTTCTCTACTTCCGCCGTGATCTTGCACACATCCTTCCCATTAAAGAAGGGTTGTTTTTTTTTCCTTGATTCAGTCTCTACAGAGGGGCTTCTATGTCTTTTCTTGTCTGAGGGGGGAGGAGGGGGCATGTCTGTTTTCATTGGAGAAGGGGGAGGGGTGTTCTTGGGCGTGTTGTTTGGCGAGCAGAATGGTGACGGTTTGGGGATCTTTTTGGAGGGAGAACCTAGAGATGTCATTTTGGTGTCTCTATGGGACAGAGAAGCTTTAGTAAGGGGGGGGGCTTTGCGAGGGGTTTGCTTTTCTTTTGAGGTCGGTTTTTCAGGGAAAAGGGATTCAGGGAACTCTTTCTCCTCAGATTTTCTCCTTTTCTCATCAAGAGTCTCTTTTAGTTTAAGTAGGGTTTTGAATTTATTGCCCCCTGGGTCCTTACTTGTTCTAATTTCAATTTTCTCTTCTTTAGAGAGGGACTTAGCATAAGTCTTGGGTGGGGATTTTTTTGAAAAAGGGATGAGTGTCCAGTTGTCCTTTTTGGGGGATTGTTTCTCTGAATTAAAAGTCTTTTCAAACTCTTCAGGTGTGATTTCGTTTTTCTCTTCTGCTGGTGTCTGGGAATTGTCCTTGGGTTCTACATAACCTATTTTCCGGTCATTTGTAGGGATAATTTTTGCAGCTGGCTTCATTTTGGGGCATGTGTAGGTGAGATGGCCGACTTCCCCACATATCCAACATGCTGGTCTTCTGCCTGCGACCACGATTGGCAGCTTCTCTACACCAGCCTCCAGGTAGTATGGTATACGTAAAAATGCTTCCGCGTTAAGCAGAATGTCAAAGGTCCATACTCCATTGTAATGGTCCTCCTCTATTCCGGTTATGTCCCCAAACTTAAGTAAGAAAGCGGCTAGGTATTCCCCGGGGACAGCACCTGGAACTTCAAAAATGGACACTGTAGTTCTACGCCTTCCTAAATATTCCATCCTCAGAACGTACTCATTGGTGATGATTTCTTTTTTTGTCATAGCTATGCATTCGTCTTCTGTCTTAAAAAGGGCTGCCCATGTGTTGTATCCTTTACATTTTGTAATTCTCTCAGCTCTTAAACCTGCTGATGCAATTAATTTGGTGACAACGTCTTTCGTTGATCTTATTAATTTTTTTGTTTTGCGGTCTATTACAAATAGAGAAATAGTCCTCTTAGCAAACTCCTGTAACCGCGGTTGTTCCAACTTAATTCCAGTTTCTGTCGTAAATTCAACGCATTTCTTTGCGTCTTCGACAAATTTTGCCACGTCAATTTTTACTTTTGGTGGTTTTGTCCATCCACCTGATGCCTCATCTTCCTTCACCTCAACCGTCGGCACACAGCTGGCAGATGCCATGGCCGGCGTATAACAAGAGGAGAGAAAGATAACAGTCCAAAAAAATAAATAAATAAATAAATAAATTAAAAAAAAGAGTCCGGTAATTGAAAAAGTGGTGCCGGGGGAAGAAGAAGATAAGCAATAACAAATTTAACAAGGTGATAACAAAATATTAACAATATAACGCGCAGAATAACAATATACGAACCAACAAATTTTTAACCATGTACACTCGAACGAAATCACATTTAAAATGGATACATTTTTAATTTATCAGTCTTTATTTATAAGCTTTGGATTAATCCATTTAACTACTTATCACCCCCACTATAATTAGTAGTTTTTATATTTACATTCTTATTTATTTAAAATTAGATATATAAAGGTTAAAAATATTTTATTTTTACATATATACATTTTTTATATATATATATATATATATATAAATTTATTATATGTAATTATAAATACATTTTATACACTGCTAATATAGTTTTGGATTTCCTTTATTAATATAGTCTGGTTTATCTTAAACGATTCAAAAGCATCAGGATAACGAACAAATGCTTTATTTAACTGTTTAAATATTTTATTTTTATCCCCACCTTGTTTTATCATTCTTATTACTAAGCTAGAAACTGGTGGTATAAAATCTGTTAATTTTAGAGCAACGCGAGCTATTCTCAAAAACTCTGACATAATGGTTCCATAAAACACAAAAACAGGGCAGGTACTATTCTTATGGGGCATACGTACTATTTTAAAGGGGAATGCGTTTCTTTTATCAAATATTTTATAAAGAAAAATCCCATCCTCAATTTTTATATCTAGATCCAGAAATGTAGCCTGTTGTCCTCTATGTTCACAATTCAATTTTAGTTCGTTTGGATATATAAGATGTTTATTTTTTTCGAATTCCTCATTATCGTTTATGCATATAAGGTCATCTATAAATCTCCTACACCCATGAAAGTTATATGTTTTAGATATATCTGTTTTAAATAATGATGACATATATATATATATACTCGAGTCTATGTAAATACAAATTTGCCCAAAATGGTGCAGGATCCAATCCCATTGGGATACCTATCGTTTGGAGTAATATTTTATTTCCTATTTGAAAATAGCATTCTTTAATAAGATGACTTACAAGTATTTTTAAAATACCTTTAGAAACACTAGTTTTGCTATTTTTATTTTTACACCAGAAAGCTTTAGAGTTTGAAAAGTCTATATATTTACCTTTTCCACCTTGAAAAGCTAAATCTACAGTATCATTTAATTCTTTTATAAGTTTTTCGTGCGGAATTTTTTTATATAGCGTACTAAAATCATAAGTAGCTATAGATTTTGCTTTTATTCTGGAATTTATTTTATCGAATTTTTCTTTCACTGGTTTGGAATTATTTACTACCCAAAATAGATTTATATTACTATAGAATTTACTTTTCAGGTGAAAATTATTTATTTGATTTATAATTAATTTAAATATTTTAGATACTGCTTTACTTAGAGGTTTAGTGATGCACGTCTTAGAACCTACAATAAATCTAGTACCAACTGGATTTTTATGCATTTTAGGTATCCAATACATACATGGAAGATTTTTGTGTTTGTCTTCTAACTTTAATCCAACTTTTTCATTTATAATACTATTATTCAAAATAATGCTATCTAAATTACTATTACTTACTTTATAAGTATCCGAATCGTTTCCTATAAGTCCTACTTCTATCAATAAACGTTGTATATAATATTTTTTTACATATAAAAGCTATATTGTTTGCCGCTTTATCAATCGGAACTATTACAAACTTTTCCTAAACTATTTTAAGTTCCTCCCGTATTTCTGAATTTTTTAAAAGAGGATTGGTTTTTTATATACTTTATAATCTTTGAAAAATATTTTTTTTAGTGAGCCAGATATTGCTAATGTACCATTAAATAGGAAATGCTTTGAAGAATCGATACAAAAAAAAATCGAGAAATTACTGCGCATTTAGCTAAAAATATGATAATCTGTTGCGGCAATTTGTTGTTACATGATATTACCTCGCTTACGGAAGACCATAAGGCAGGTGTTTGCATTTACAAACATGAGTTATCTCCCCTTTTACTTTTTGCTGTGAGTTGCGCTTAAATTAAACTTAGTTTAAATGTGAGCAACTTACATCTACGACACTCTCTCGTCCAGAAACACTTGGTCCTGATGGCAAGACAGGGTCAAGACAACCAAGCGTGCAGAAGTTGTCACCAAGACATACTGTGTCTTGCATTCCCAACACGTAGTCTGTTCTACAAGATAATGGACATCGTGTTTTGCTTATATAATATTTTCTCGTTTTTAGAACCGTCGAATTGATTGTGAAGTAGATAAAAAAATTACATTTTCGACACCTGCTTTTCGTCTTTAACCGGGCTCAAAACACGAGTGTAGTGACCAAGGAAATTTATGCTGTATATGGAGAAAAAATATAGCTGATGGAACTGTTCTGGATTGGTTTACAAGATTCAAACACGGTAATTTTTATCTCAATTACACTCCTGGTTCCGGAAGGCCAATCAAGATAGACAAAGACCAACTCAGTTTTTTTTTTAGGAATATGTGCTAAAACACATCTAAGGAATTGGTTGAAAAGTCGAAGTGTGTTTTTACGATAATTTCACACCATCTTCAGTCGATGGGATTTACACAAACACTTGAAGCGTGTATTCTACACGAAAGTACTTTTGCTGTTAAAATTATTTGATTTTCTTTAAAGAAAAACAGTGGTAATTAATGCAACAAACTAATATATTATTTTATATATGTTTCTTATATATTATTTTTATATATTATCTTTAGGTTTATTATATATTATGTCTATGTATTATTTTTTGTATATTTTTATACATTATTTTCATATATTATTTTATATTATATATATATTATTTTTATATACTATTTTACATATGTTTTATATATTATTTACTTAATTTTTATGGATTTTAGTAAACATCATATATTTTGATGCATCATTAAAAATATATTTATATTTTATTTTTAAATATTATTTTAACATATTTATATCTTTTATTGTGACACATTATCGTAATATATATAAATATATTCCTTCGCTTTATATTTTGCGTTCATATACGTTTATACATTTTCTATATATTTTCTATATTTTTTTTCTAATTTTTGTATATTATTTTTGTATTATTAATTTAATTTTTACGGATTGCATAATTTTTTTTATTAATTGTTAACATTCTTTTTCAGGTATCATATATAAATGAGATATTTTACAAAACTTTTTTCATATATTTATTTCTTTTATTGCGACGCATTTTTCCTTCGTTTTATATTTTGCGTTCATATATTTTTATACATTTTTCTATATATTTTCTATATTATTTTTTCTGATTTATGTATATTATTTTTATATATTATTAATTTAATTTTTATATATTGTATAATTTTTTATTAATTGTTTACATCTGTTGCAATATTTTGGACGTAGAATGTGATAGCTATTTATTTAGTGTCCACCACACCAAAATGTGGCACAAGGCCGGAAGGTGGAAATAGGAAAGCTCCCTAAAGGGGGGCACTCTTGCCTCATTAAAAATTGCCTGGGCATCCCGTCGGCATTTCCCGATAGGGGCACCTCAGGCGACAAGCATTCTAGACCTTCTAGGTAGTACCCAGTTGGCGTACCTCAGTCCAACTGTTGGGCTGAGTGTCAAGTGACGAATCCTTGACTTGTACTACCCTGTCTCCATGCAGCCGAAGCCGCTAGGAGACACATCCCATCATAAGAGGTTTATAATGGGGGTAGAATGGGGTATGATCCCACACAGTCGGGCGATTCTATTTATAAACGATGCTGCTAGGAACTGACGAATCGAAATAATTCACGTTCTGCTACCAACCAATCAGAAACCAGAATTGCTTCATAAATATTAAACCTTTTCTGTCGCAATTTCGCATGTTTTTTTCCGTCTCGACACGGTAAGAATATTTTGCTCTGTGGGACTGTCTACTGCAAACAAGTCAATTCTTAAGACTTGTATGTAACAACAAACCATCGGAAACTGTTCTGTCTACTGCAAACCAGTCACCTGTCAAGACTTTTCTAGAACAACGAACCATTCTGTTCTGAAACTAAACATGGCTTACACTTCTAGAACATCCTTTTTCAGGTACATAAATGAGATATTTTACGGAACTTTTTTTTCGTATATTTATTTCTTTTATCGCAAGACATTTTTCCTTCGTTTTCTATTTTGCGTTCATATATATTTATACATTTTTCCAAATATTTTCTATATTATTTTCCTTATTTTTGTATATTATTTTTATATATTATTAACTTAATTTTTACAGAGTTTTCATGGATTGAATTAAAAAAAAAAATGTTATACATGGTTTACACCATGTGATACATTATTTACATAATTTGACCGATTGTTTAACGTATTCTCATTAGTAAGGCTATGACAACAGCATATTCCTTTCATTGTTTTGACTCTCGAGTATATATTCCTCACAGGTACAATTAATCAACCGGGAACCACAGCACTCTACATAAAAACATATAAAATATCAATGGATACATACCTGGGAAACAAAACAAGGTAAAGAATATGCTGTTATCACAGCCCTGCTTATAAGTTGTTTATAGCATTATTGTAAACTAACATGGTCCGTGGAAATTCCTTCGAATGAGAAATATTTGATCTACAAATATATTTCGATAAAGCTGACCTTCTGTTATCTGGCTAGCACAAGAAATTAGTTTCTTTAATAAGTAAAACTAAACAGTAACACGCAGAAATAAGTTTATTCACACTTCTATGAAAATTGTGTCTGACACAAATGAGATATATACCCAGAATGTTATAGTGTGCTACATAGTCAAATATATAAACGGCTATATGTCATTGCGTCTGTCGGTCTGTCTGTCGGTTGGTCTATCTGTCTCCATATTTTCAAACTCTATCTCCACTGAAAGGCACAGCTCTAGTCGCATAGTGGCTCCAAGTGATTGGACTTTTTTTACGGACCGTTCTTTTATGGGCCATTAGCCGGTAAACATTGTTTTGAAGGGGTCAAAAATGAGTCAAAATTGAAAAAATATTTATACATTTTGTACATTCGTCTTAGTTTATTTTTTTATTTTTTTAAATTTTTAATCGGTTGATATGCGTGCCACTTGGTAAGTGGTAACGTCACCAGCTTTGAATGTACATTTTCGGCCTCGATTCTAGCTAACGGCAGCTAAATACTTTTTTTTTACTTTTATAAATCACGACTCTATTATAATATATATGAAATCTGGACAAATTAAAATATCATGTTTAAGCGTACTTTACGCCCTGGCAACCCCCCTTCTCCCGGTCGTTCAATATAAATGTTTGTCTTCGGAGAATGTATTGTTTCCTGTGTCATGGAAGTATCTGTTCTCTATGATCGCCACAGGAAAACAACAACTCCTTAAGAACTGCTGAAAAAAAAGTCATATAACTGAGAGTAGCTAACCTGAAGTGAGGTTGCCAAAAAAATAAAATCTTCATCGCGACCCTCTTCTCGGGTCTTGTAACCACAGTAACATAAAAATAAAGGAATAAGTGAGTCTTTACAAAGGAGGAAGGTTTTTTTTATAACAATTACCTTACTCTATTAGTATAAATAACCACAAGGCTATTGTTCTTCTTGGCTGGTGGAAGAGCATCCTCACCTCGGGCAGCTATACTCAGGTAAGCTATGTATTATTCACCACATGATAAAGGGATTTTGTACAAGGTTTAATTCGCTAAAACAGTCGTGTTCTGTCTAATCTATGCATATCAACAAGTTGACCTCGTGACGAACGTGATTATTGCATTGTTCGCGTCATATAATATCGGGATGGATGGAGACCAGTCAAACATTCAGAGAAAAATAGTTCTTAAATGTATTGTGCTTCTACGAACTCTGTTGCCTTTAGCTGTTTGACTTTTCGGATATATTTTTTAGTTTAATTACTGTGTTTATATTATTAAAGGTTTCGACAACCGTTATCTTCATTAATGGGAACCTTTGCTACGATCTAACTTCTTATCTTTAAAAGCTGGGTTATCGAGAGCGAATTACCAATTAGGTTCTAAATGGCATTCGCAATCAGCTAGATTATAATTTGGAAAAAAAAAAAAAATAGATTCATTCTTAAAGGAACTTCACTTCAGGTTCTTTGAATCTAGCAGTAAAAATTGACAAAAGAAAATTCATTATTTTTTAAATAAGACATATTTAACATTTTGACTTCGTGAAATATATCTGAAACTGATTCAATTAAATTATTTAAAGTATTTCTTTCCATATTTCCAAGAAAAATGTAATATTAAATACTGTTCCTATTTACTTGCTCCACACGAGGGCAGTCACAAGGTCAGTTTTTAATGTGGGTGGATCCAGCTCCCCAAAATGGGGCGTTCTCATTAGGAAAAAATTCAAATTGTCTCAATCATGAGGGATTTTAATCCACTGATCGAGGACAGAAAAAGCGAAGCGCAGCACAAGAACAGACACTACACTTTGCTCCCAGTCGAAAGAATGTTGCAGGAAAAATATATAACGATTCTGATATCTTAATCGCAAAACAAAATCTCAGACTAATAATATATATGCAAACGTGTCTCTTTTTTTTACATAGGCATCACCATATTATCAAGGCCAAGAGGCCACTCAAGGATAAGGGTTAAAGATTGCACATTAGAAATTGGAAATATAGTCATCATTAGTAATGAAAATTTGGAAAATTTGATAACTTATATGGAACGGCTCATCAAGAACTTATTTACGTTAGACTTGAAGACAACCATATTGTAGTCAGCCGGAAAGCAGGAAAACGGAAGACAATTCCACAGGCGTGCAGTTCTAAGAAAGAAGCTTTGTTCATGGAATCTACGTTTAGGTTTAGTCACAGATAAAGAGTGGGGGGAATTATTGATAGTGTTTACAGCTAGATGAGTGTTTCTTGTGAAAGTTTGGCGATGGGGGACCATAGATTGAAGCTCAGTCGAACACTTTCCATGAAAATAACGATACATCAGAGACAAACTCGCAACATCTCTTCTGTGAGATAGAGGTTGCAAGGAAGAGAAAAGGACATCTCCTACGAGGCTACGAAGTCTATTTTGAACTCTATCAAGGCAGGCCAAGTCCTTTCTAGCAGCTCCTGCCCAGATGTGGCAACATTATTCTATCCTTGGACGTACCTGGCTCTTATATAGATAGAGAATAGCATCAGCAGTGAGATATCTACCGGATCGATAGAAAGATCCCACCATTTTTTCAGCGGCCTTGGCAACAGATTTGATGTACGTGTTCCATTTAAGATCAGGAGTAATGGTCAAGCCCAGAAGCTTGTCAAAACTTGAGGGCTCCTGAAGACGAGAGCCATTCATTTAAATTGATGCCAGATGTGGATCAGAACGTTGATGATGTAAAGAGAGAAGCTTGATTTTAGATGCATTAAAAGTAACCAGCCACTCCTTACCCTATTGTACTACGTGCTCAAGATCAGAGGAGAGAGAATCGGAGAGAACTTGGTCGTTTACTGTCTTAGATGTGCTACCATAAATTGTAGTGTCGTCAGCATAGATGTCTACAAATGATGTAAGGATGTGATTTGGAAGATCATTAATATAGATCAGGAAAAGAGTTGGGCCCAGGATGGATCCCTGAGAGACACCGGCATTAATACTGTGAGCTTCTGATTTTTCCCCTCAACTACTACTCTTATGAACCTATCAGAAAGAAATGATTTAATAATTGAGAAGACATTTCCAGCAATACCATAGCTACAGATCTTATGAAGTAAACCTTTATGCCATACCCTATCAAAGGCCTTAGATATGTCAAGAGCAATTGCCCTAGAAAGGTTGCCTCCGTCGAGAGATTTTCTAATCCTATGAGATATAAGTGTAAGCACATCTGCTGTAGATCTAGCAGAACGGAAACTATATTGAGTGTCACTAAGAAGGTTATTTTTGCTGAGATGGTTGATGACTTCTGTATTTAACACAGATTTCAGCAACTTACTCATGACGCACAGGAGACTTATTGGCCTGTACTGAGAGGGGGATGAGCGATCACCTGAATTCTTAAATACAGGGCATACTGATGAAATTTTCCAGGGAGATGGGAAACTATTCTCCTTAAGACAACGTTTAAACAGTTTTGTAAGTATGGGCGCTAGTTGTGGTTGAAGTTTTTTTAGTACTATAATTGGAATACCGTCAGGGCCAGTTGCTTTACTGGAATCAAGGTTTTTGATTAGCTTGGCAATATCACGTACAGATATACGTATATCACATAGCGTGTTTTCTGATACAGGAGGAAATATTGGGGGTTGGCAGCCTTGATCGCAAAGGGTAAAATTAGCTGCAAAGTTCTTGACAAAGAGTTTGGCTTCGTCTGATGCTGATGAGATTACCTCAGGTCCATTGATAATAGTTGGGATGGAGCACACGCTTCTGTTCAGGATTCTGTTTGCTATTTTCCAAAACTGGTGGGAATCAAGCCGCTGCTCAGCTACTTTGGACTTAACAGATTTAGCATACAACTCTCTTGCATTCTTTATTACTTTCTTACAATGGTTGCTGGCAGTCCTGAAAGCTGCTTTAGTTTTCATACATCTATTACGTTGGAAGCGGTGGAAAAAGTGATTTCTGTGCGCAATGGCAGCAGTACATTCTGGAGAGAACCATGGCTGGCTGTTAGGTTTTTGCTGAAACTTTTTCGAGGGTATGAAACGGTCAATACCTACAATTAACCATTCCGTCAGGTCTTACACTATAGAGGACACATCCTTTTTAAACATGGAATGCAGAGGTAGATCAGATATAAATGTACGGAAGCTATCCTAGTCAGCCTTAGTGTATCGATATACTGTACGATGGAGAGGTACGTCTGCAGACTTATTACATTTCATTTTTATCTTAATTGATACAACAGAGTGGTCGGAAGATCCAAGAGGCGACAGAACAGAAACTGAACATAGTTCAGGGCAAGTTGTGAGAAAAAGGTCTAGTAGGCTCGCATACTGGCCGTCATTGTCGGGCACACGGGTTGATTCCTGAACAATCTGAGTGAGGTCATAGTCAATGGAGAAATCATGACAGAACCTCCCCTCATCATCGGTCTTGTTAGAGTGGGTCAACCATTCGACGTTGTGAACATTGAAGTCACCACATACGTGAATGTTAGCTGAAGGATAAGCAGATAGGGCTTGGTCAATTTTCTCAGATATGCTTTTAAAGATAGTAACTCCGCTGTTATGGGGGCGATATAGAGTAAATATAAATGCCGTAGTGTGAGCTAAAGCAACCCGGAAGCACATATAGGGTAAGTTAGGATCTTCCCTGGAGATGTCCCTACCACATGGAAAGTTATCCCTAATATAGGCACATATTCCATGTCCATGGCGATCTTGGGGGTCAGCTTTAGAAGT
>NC_136491.1:34311161-34363661 GCF_053919585.1 Euprymna scolopes
TGTCTAAAACTTTCGACAGTGGCGATGGATTTTCGGGAGATCGCTATCATTTTGAAGCTCGACGTCTCGGACGACAAATATCAAACAAATTAGCCCAAAACATTAATTTCTTAACCCTAATATGGACATTTTTCTACAAGGAGGGGTCAATTTTTTGCAAGCCATCTTTTGCAAGTTATCGTATCGGTTGGATGGACTTTTCCTAATTTAAACTTCCGGTCGCGTCATAGAGTGCGGTAAGACGTCAGATTTTCTTTCACTTTCTTTTCCGCCTTCGCGTCACGGGTTCGAGCCGGCCTGCCATCTACCACTTTTTTGTGCTCAACACGAACCTCCAAACACCGTGGCAACGCCGGTCAACCGGGCTAGTTCTTAGATAAGGGAAAAATTCAGGTTGTTCCCGATAGTCGTCGATCAAAACAACGTGATATTAAAGGGGGTGTCACAAGGGTCGATCCTTAGAACTTTATTATTCCTCATATTCATAAATAACCTCCCTGGTATAATTGTCTCCGAGACTGGTATATTTGCTAATGGCACTACACTGAATAAAAAAACATGAAGGGAAAACGAATGAATATATATCTAAAGAAAGACTGAAACCCTAGAAGAATACTTCCAGTCTTAAATAGAATGGGGACATAGATAGCTGGTAACATTCAATGCTGCTAAGACTAAGCTTCTTTCCTTCATTGATTACAAGAAATCTTCTCAACTACCGATAGCCATAACTAATAACTAGGGCTATGACAACAGCATATACTTTACATTGTTCTGATTCTCATGTACATATCCTTTCATATCTTATATGTTTTTTATGTGTAGAGTTATATGGTTCTCGGTTGATTAACCGTGTCTAACTGTGTCGGATATATAGTCGAGGGTCAAAACAATGAAAAGAATATGCTGTTGTCATAGCCTGACTAATAGCACCCTAAATGATCACGCATCAATAAAACTCCTAGACTTCTCATTCACAGGCAACACGAATTGGAACAAATTGACGACATTTCTATGATTTCTGCGAAGAAGGTGGATCCGCCTCTAACATGCAGGGAAATTACGCACACTTGAGAGAATCTTGTACCTTTTTTATTACATATTCACCCCAAACAAGGCAAATTGCCACTTTGGTGTAAGGGGCTACTATCAAGGGCAGCAACTACTGGGGTACTATGTTGGGATTTGGGCAGCAAGATGTCGGTTCACGTTACACTTGAACTTCTGCATGTCAGTACAGTTAGGGAAGCATGGACCTGGAATGGAATTCCAGAGTCTAGCGGTTCTGGGGAAGAAACTACTGAAGTAGAAAGATCTTTTACATCTAGGGACCTCTACTGTGTGGGGGTGGGATTTAGCTGCCTGTCGGGTTTCTCGAGGGTGTCTACGTCGTGGGGGCACAAGTGTTTGCAGTTCGTTAGAACAAAGCCAGTATGTTCCTATACATGGAGTAGTGTTGCAATATCTGCCACAAGTTCCTCGCTGTTTTAAAAAAGAGTCGCTAACTTAATAAGTTCCAGACTATCAACAAAAAATACAACGTCTGTCTCATCGTTGAAATATTGCCTCCCTGCGCATGTTTCACAAGTAATTTTATCGAATGTGCTTCAACGATCTCCCAGCACCTGTACCTCCTCGACGTAAGTACTCAATATTAATTCAACGATCAGAAAAATCTCTATACTGCAGAGATCCCCAGATGCAAGAATCGCTTTTCTAATAGGGTTTTTTTTTTTACCTCGAACTGTTACACTTGAAATTCCCTTCCTGGTCCCCGCTTCCAAGACAGTGTGACACACAGAAGTTCCCTATACCGTATTCTTGTAAATTAGCTCCCATATATTAGCCCCCTATATCAAATTGAAAATGACTTTTATTTTTGGTGAAATAATACTACGACAAAATACGTGTTTGAACGTTTAGATAAATTATTTAAAAATTGGAATTTGATATATATATATATATATATATATATATATATATATATATATATATAAATTCGTATTCCTGTTTGTTTGTTTGTTTGTTCATAAGTAGATTAATATATACAAAAATCCATTAGATTATATTATTCATTCCTATATATATTGCAAAATATAAGATTAAAGACGTAACGTCATTTGCTTATTACATTAAGGAAAATCGACTTTATTAAATAGCGGTGTATTAGTTTTTTTTTTTACATAGGCATCACCATTTACCAAGGACAAGGGACCACTCGAGGATAATGGTTACAGAGTGTACAGTAGAAATTAGACAATATAGTAATCGTTAGTAAATGGAAATTCGGTAAATTTGTTAACAAGTGGAACGGCTAATCAAGAACGTGTTTACGTTAGACTTGAAGACAACCATATTGTAGTCAGCTGGAAAGCAGGAAAACGGAAGACAGTTCCACGGACGTGCAGTTCTAAGGAAGAAGCTTTGTTCGTGGAATTTACGCTTAGGTTTAGACACAGATAAAGAGTGGGGAGGGGATGAATTATTGATAGTGTTTTCAGCTAAACGAGTGTTTCTTGTGAACGTTTGGCGAGGAAGAACCATAGACTGAAGCTCAGTCGAACACTTGCCATGACAATAACGATACAGCAGAGGCAAACTCGCAACATCTCTTCTGTAAGATAGAGATTGCAGGGAGGAGAAAATGACATCTACGAGACTATGGAGTCTATTTTGAACTCTATCAAGGCAGGACAAGTCCTTTCTAGTAGCTCTTGCCCAGATGTGGCAACAGAATTCTATCCTTGTACGTACCTGGCCCTTATATAGATAGATAGATAATTGAATCAGCAGTGAGATATCTACTGGATCGATAGAAGGATCCCACCATTTTTCGAGTAGCCTTGTCAACATATTTTATGTACGTGTTCCATTTAAGATCAGGAGTAAAGGTCAAGCCCAAAAGCTTGTAAAAACTTGAGGCCTCCTAAAGACGAGAGCCATTCATTTCAATTGATGCCAGATGTGGATCAGAACGTTGATGATGTAAAGAGAGAAGCTTGGTTTTAAATGCATTAAAAGTAACCAGCCACCTCTTTTCCAATTGTACTACGTGCTCAAGATCAGAGGAGAGAGAATCGGAGAGAACTTGGTCGTTTACTGTCTTAGATGTGCTACCATTTATGGTAGTCTCATCAGCATAAATGTCTACAAATGATGCAAGGATGTGATTTAGAAGATCATTAATGTAGATCAGTAAGAGAGTTGGGCCCAAGATGGACCCCTGAGAGACACCGGCATTAATACTGTGAGCTTCTGATTTTTCCTCTCAACTACTACTCTTATGAACCTATCAGAAAGAAATGATTTAATAATTGAGAAGACATTTCTAGCTATACCATAGCTAGAGATCTTGTGAAGTAAACCTTTATTCAATTCCCTATCAAAGGCCTTAGATATGTCAAGAGCAATTGCCCTAGAAAAGTTGCCTCCGTCCAGAGATTCGCTAATCCTATGAGATATAAGTGTAAGCACATCTGCTGTAGATCTAGCAGAACGGAAACCATATTGTGCGTCACTAAGAAGGTTATTTTTGCTGAGATGGTTGATTACTTCTGTATTTAACACAGATACCAGCAACTTACTCATGACGCACAGGAGACTTATTGGCCTGTACTGAGAGGGGGATGAGCGATCACCTGAATTCTTAAATACATGGCATACTGATGAGATTTTCCAGAGTGATGGGAAGGAATTTTCCTTAAGACAATGTTTAAACAGTTTTGTAAGTATGGGCGCTAGTTGTGGTTGAAGTTTTTTTAGTACTATAATTGGAATACCGTCAGGGCCAGTTGCTTTACTGGAATCAAGGTTTTTGATAGTTTGGCAACATCATGTACAGATATATGTATATCACATAGCGTGTTTTCTGATACATGAGGAAATATTGGGGGTTGGCGGCCTTGGTCACAAAGGGTAGCATTAGCTGCCAATGGTTGGCAAGGAGTTTGGCTTTGTCTGATGCTGACGTGATGACCTCAGGTCCATTGATGATAATTGGGATTGAGCACACGTTTCTGTTCAGGATTCTGTTTGCTATTTGCCAAAACCGGTGGGAACCAAGCCGCTGCTCAGCTACTTTTGACTTGACAGACTGAGCATACAACTCTCTTGCATTCTTTATTACTTTCTTACAATGGTTGTTCGCAGTCCTAAAAGCGGCTTTAGTTTAGGAACCAGTGGAAAAAGTGATTTCTGTGCGCAATGGCAGCAGTACATTCTGAATAGAACCATGGCTGGCTGTTAGGTTTTTGCTGAAACTTTTTCGAGGGTATGAAACGGTCAATACCTACAATTAACCATTCCGTTAGGTCTGATACTATAAAGGGCACATCCTTTTTCAACATGGAACGCAGAGGTAGATCAGATATAAATGTACTGAAGCTATCCCAGTCAGCATTAGTGTATCGATATACTGGACGATGGCGATATACGTCTGGGGACTTATTACATTTCATTTTTATCTTAATTGATACAACAGAGTAGTCGGAAGATCCAAGAGGAGACAGAACAGAAACTGAACATATTTCAGGGCAAGTTGTGAGAAAAAGGTCTAGTAGACTCGCATACTTGCTGTCATTGTCGGGCACACAGGTGGGTTCGTGACTGAGGTCATAAGCAATGGAGAAATCATGACAGAACCTCCCCTCATCATCGGTATTGTTTAAGTGGGTCAACCATTCCACGTTGTGAACATTGGAGTCTCACCATACGTGAAAGTTAGTTATTGTTTATAGTGAGAGAAATATTTTAAGTGGTCGATTTAAGTTTATTATTTAAATTTGATTCATATTGGTAACATATTTAATTTAATTTATGTTTACCAGCATCGATTTTTTATGAGTCGGTTTGAGTTAGTTCCCTTAGGCACGAACGGTGTTCTTTTTTGTTATTGTTGTTGTTGTTGTTTTCTTTTTCGGCGGATATTAAAACAAAAAACATTCAAGCATTTTTTTTTTAAATTAGTTTAAATAAAATAATGTCCGTGATTTCGCAATCAACGTTGTGGCCCAGTTAATTTTTATTTTAAAATAAACAAACAATTCAATTCAACTACGATTCTTTATTTAAAACGAAAATAAAAAAAATCTTTCATTTACGTTTTTTTTACCAGTTTTTTTTTCTTCACATTTTTTTTACATCGTAACTAATTATTTTTTTCTTTTAATAACGCAATAAGTCATAACTCATCATTTTTATAACATAAACATTCGGTTAAGACAAATTCTACTTTGGTATTTTTTAAACTGAATTATTTACAGTTTGTTTTCGTTGCAAAAGACCGCAGAGAAATCTTTCTAGACTGAGGTAGCATAAAAGAAATTCGCTGAAACTGGAATATAGTTATAAAAAGTGCTCAATATCCGGAGAATAACTTCTCTTCGTATCTCTTCTGCCGAAATATCTGATGGAGAGTTTGTCACGTACTTTTTATTTTTTAAATTGTTGTTGGGGTATAATACGGAGTTGACATATAATAATGAAAAACTGCTCAATATTCTTAGTATAGCAGGTGTCGCCAAACCGAACTGACAACGCTGGGTATCCATGCTAGTGGGTTAATAATTACAGGTTAAGTTTTTCTTCTTGTGTTTTACGGAAAACCAAACTTTCTTGAGTGATGATCATTAGGAATTAATGTTCGCAATAAAATATTATCGTGTAAAGAGAGTGAATGGGTTGCTTATTCTATTAAAACTTCTGAAGAAAGTGCCCAACGAAGTTATTGTAATGTGATGTGTATCTCCTAAATAAAAATACCTTGGACACACCTGATTATCGGTCCTGGATATGGCCTAAAACTATATCCGATGGCGAGGCGCTTCCTTGCGGGCCTTGGGGAGTGTGGAGCCACCCTTTAATTGCCATTGCTCCCAGGTCCACTCTGACCCGGAGTAGTAGTACCTGTTAGGGTACCAACTATGGGTTAAATAGAATCCGACTTAAAAAACAAATATAATCCATTAAAAATCGTTCCTCAAAGTAACTAGATTCGGCATTAAATAACCTAAAAAAGGTGGATATGCCGTAAAACAAAAACAACCAACCAACCAACCAACCAACCAACCAACCAACCAACCTGATTATCAACAAAATTACCCCCTACATTGTATAGGTAACTAGATACATGAATATTTTCTACATTAACTAGCAGGCCGACCGATATTGCCAGTTCGAAACTATGGTTTAATATTATATATTCATTTATACAGATTTCGTATTCATTATTATATTATATTGGACCCAATAGATAGTACTGATTTAAAAAGTTTAATAAAAAAAATGACTTGCGCACCACCACCGAGAATCGAAACTAAAACGTTTAGCTTAAAATTTACTTCTTCCTTTGACGTAAATGCCTGAGCTACATGTTTGCTACAATGCTAAAAATTTAAACATGAACAAATATCTGTTACGTTACGCATGCGTATTAGTAATGCCGTCGCTCGACTTGCCACGGCAAATTCCATTTTTTTTTAATTTTCATACTTTTTCACTGATTTTACCCGGCTAAAACCCAAATATAAAGTTTCGCATGAGGTCGAATACCCTATATATTAATTTTCATTCTGTTGATCAAAAACGGACGGGGGAGTTTGGTAAGAATCTCTCTCTCTCTCTCTCTCTCTCTCTCTCTCTCTCTCTATATATATATATATATATATATATATATATATATATATATATATGAGCAAACAGTTAATAAAACATGTTAAAAAACACTTTGAAAAAGAGTTAAAAACATATTTAATCTGAAAAGGAAACTATTGAGAAGTGGATAGTTCTTAATCCGCGGAGTTTCGAAGAAATACTTTCCTTCTCATCAGAGGGTAGGAATTAGCAAAATGCAGGATCGGATTTTGCATACAAAAGTATTTGATGAAACAACAAGTAAGTCAAAGATCTTAGTTGAAAACAAAAAAAAAGTGGAGCAGAGGGTATATGGTGAAGAAAAAAGTGATTACACGTGAATGGATATTCTGGTGAACGGTAAATAATCCAATGACGGTGTAATCCAAAAATATAACTTTTATTTTATTTTATTTCATTTTATATATATATATATATATATATATATATATATATACATACATATATATATATATATATAGAGAGAGAGAGATTTGTATTTACTATAACCTTTTCACGCAAATATTACGCAAGTATATATCATGTAGAATATTTGCATGGATAAAATTACACGTAATCTATATAATTACAAGAATAAAAAAGCATTGGAAATGCAAAAGGATATAGGGATGGTATGCCAAAAAGTATACAAACAAGATAGCTATGAATGGCTGGGCACATGGAAATAGAATTGCATCCAAAGTATAGCCCTATAGCTTCTCTCCAATCTTCATTCCGTGCCATCATTACGGTTGTAAAAAGCTATAGGGCTATACTTTGGATGCAATTCCATTTCCATTCATAGCTATCTTGTTTGTATACTTTTTGGCATACCATCCCTATATCCTTTTGTATTTCCAATTCTTTTTTATTCTTGTTAATTAGTATTTTTACTTACAGTCTTATTTTTAAACTTACATTCATGATAGTATTGTCTTTTTTAGGAGGCGGCTCATTGCCGCCTCCATTAGTAGCAGGTCGCTTCCTGCTGGGTTTTAGGTCTTTGGGTTTTGGGCCTTAGGAGTTGCCTCTTGGTCCTCCATCGGTTCTATATTACATAGAGAGTGCTACCGCCTCTCTGATAAAACAGTTAGAGTATTATAAAGTTCTAAAATGTTCATACCTTCACTATTAAATTTTTCTTGGTTCATTCTTTGGCGTTTTGGCAAAGATTTGGCAGTTTTTGATATTTATATTTATAATAGTTTGTGCATGAGGCAGCTTTTTTCCCCTCGGGATCCCTGTTATACCGTGCTTTTGAGTCAGCACGTGAGGCAGCCTTCTTTGCCTCAGGATTTGCATGATACTTAATTTTTATTATTTCAGCATTTTTCTGATAGTATTCTTTTTGCTCAGATAATACCTTGACTTTGTTTTTTTCATAGTCTATATTTCTCTGAGCTTTTTTACTACGTGCTGACTTTGGCATTTTTTATTAAATGTAAACATATAAAACTTATGTGTATCTTACTATAATATCACTTATCTTATAGCAAGACAACTCTCGTAGAATTGAGATACTGCCCCGTAAGCAATAGTTAAAGTGTGGAACGGTATATACACCAATAGTGTAGTTGTTATCTTTATATGAAGTCCTAATCAGTGACAGTGTGAGGTTACTTGGTTAATTTATTGTAGTTATTTTAGAAAACTTACTTGTTTTTATTAGTAGATTGTGTATTGTAGCCACAATATCTAGTTATTTTTGTGGCTAGGGCTTGGATTTTGATTCGTTTTGGTCAGCTTCCAGTGAGTTCTTAGAAGATGACTTTCTTGCAGTTCTATTTGCGGTTAATTTAACTTATTTCCTTTGGCGTTTGGTGAGTTCTTAGAAGAACTGGTCTGATCTACTTTTCTTAGCGAGCGAAGAGATTCAGCTGCATTTAACAATGGTTGCTATAGTGTATTTTTGAGCATGCGTGAGATTTTCAAGTTTCCTCCTTATTTTTCAATAGTTTCACAGTAGTCATGTGTCTTTCTGCCAAGAGCGACAGACGTCAGTGTTAGCCGTGATCATCTAGAGGTTAGGACCCCACGTTGTGTCCGTGCTAACCTAGGTTCGAATCCTGGTCACAGCATTGACATTTTGTACATATTTTACAGTCCAAAATCTGAAGAATTATTTGTTTTTATAACATTGTTTTTTGACGTCGTACTTGCTGATAGGTTACTCTTATAACAATTTTGATCAACTGAGATAAAGATTTCGTGGTTTCATTTACTGTTTAAAGAAAAAACCTTAACGTTCACCTCAAATATTCAGCGTCCAAGAAATATAGGCCACTGGCAAACTGGAACGTCTGTGAGCATCCGGTGTATTATTTGGAGCTGTCCCTTTTGAGAGAAGTTCCGTGTTCGAAGTGGTCTGTCTACATTGGGTATATAGTATATATACCCAATGTATATATAAAGCGATAGGTCACTGCACTTCTCCGTGTAAAGAGCAGTCGATTGATGCTTGAACTGTTGTCAGAGACCGTTCGTACACCGAGATACATCGTCTCAAAGAAGAAAGAAGAAGAACGAAGAAGAAAGAAGAAAGAAGAACAATTGACCATTTTTGTACCCTTTTTTGCTCTCTTTTGACATTTTAACCGACGTTCGGACACTCGCTGGATTCGTAAGACGCTTCTCTGTAAGAATACGTGCTTTTTGAAACTTATCAGTTGATTGTAGTTGAGATTTGGATAGTTTTGTTTTGTAGGCGTATATAGGCGTGTACGGGCCATCTCTATATAAAGAATGCTACCGCCTCTCTGATAAAACTCAGATCAGCTTGCTTGCTTCGGTTTTTTAACTGGCCAATCCGATTTATGACTTTCGGCTTCAAAAAATTCGTCTGCTTACTAATTTCATGGCTACCCTGTCTTTATTCTAATATTAAAGTTACTGCTGCTATTCAAAGCATATACAAGGTTTACAAAATTTTTCGTTTTAACCTGTTTTACCATGTTTTCCTTGCAAATAAATGTACTTTAACCTGTTGAGTTTAAAAGAACCAATTTCAATCTATCTATCTATCTATCTATCTATCTATCTATCTATCTATCTATACAATTATCCAGCTCAGATTAGCTTGCTTGCTTAGGCGTTTAAACCCGACTTCCGGTTTCCAAAATAAAATCCTCTTCGCACCTATATCAAATCAATTTTTGTTAACACATTTAAGATTTTAAATTATTTGTAAGCTGTTAAACAACATTAATGAATGAGGCTTCAAAGTAAATTCTTGGTAGAATTTTAAAAAAAATACAATTTTTTTTTCAGCAAAGCTGTAAATAAATTAATTTACATTTTTCCTAAAAGTTTTTCTTTTGCTTTTTTAATTAAATCAAGGTCATTCTTCACGAATATGGCACATAGCCACGTTAAAAGTAAAAGACGAAGAACCAACGACGAAAGAAATGTCGATCAGTACCAAGAAGCTGCCTTTTGCATGCCACGACTTACTGAGACAGAGCAACAGAGATGAATTCGACTGCGTCACCAGAGAGAAATGTATAGACTGCAGAGTACTTTGAAAACAAGTGAACAGAGAGAAATTCGTTTGCAGAAACAGAAGGGAAATTTTGATAGACGTAATAATTTAGAAACGCACCTGCAGAGGGAAAATCGACTGAGCAAACTGTGGTTAAAAGTAAAGAACCTTACCTCATGCATCGTGCGGCTCGTGTTAGGAAAGAAGAAAAAAAAAGAGAAAATAAAAATGGCCACCCCCTGATATTTATAGACTGAAAATCACGTGATGTGACGAGAGGGGGGAGGGGATATGCAATTGAGATATGGTTGGGTCTCTCTATAAAAGAGCCGTCCCAAGCCGCCTACCAACGAAACATACTCGGACGAAATCCTCAGAGGAGAACCCTGGACAATCGCCCCTGGGAGAAACCCCCTTGGACGCCTGAGCCTTGACCAAATGAAAGAACAGGCAATGATGCAAAACGACCCCGGAAAAGAGAAATACCTGGAAATTGTTAAACTAAAAAAGAAATTAGACGCTCAACGCCCATCACCCAAATCCCCATGTAAACCCACTTCTCCGAAACCAAGCCCCAAATCTTTAACCAACCCTATCACCCAGTCTCCTACAAAGCCAAAAACTCCTTCCCCTTTCAAAATGCCTCCTCCAGTCACAACTCCGGTCCCTTATAAACAGCCTAAACTAATACACTTAAGCCCTTCAAAAAAACACAAACCCTCCTCTCCCATTCCATCCACCTCTGCGACCACTCACAACACTCCCCTTGCATCTCCTTCTAAAAACACACATTCTGCTATGGACATTACCCCCGCGCCTGAACACAAGAAAAAGACTCTCTACCTCCCTGGCAAAGACATTTGCATACTAAACCAAGCCGCCATCAACAATCATAAGAACTTCAAAGGAACTGTCCTCACAAAACTAATTGAGTTCAAGGAGGTGTGGGGGGGAAACTACTAGATACCCCTGTTAATTTTCCAAATGCAAAAAGACTCGTAACCGTCGTTCGGAAAAAAGAAGAGGCCAAGTACCTTTGGCTAATGTTAGAAGAGGCAAATAAAGCCTTCAACCTTCCCAGTCCCCTTGTTGTGTTTAAAGATAGTGACATAAAAAACCTTAAAAATGTCGTGTTGGGAGGGTCCCGGTAAAAATGCACCCCTCCCTATATAGGATAGCAAAACTAACCTTTCCTTTGCATGTGGGTGGTATCTTTCGTGACGGCCTCATCGATACTACGATGGGTACCTATTCCCTCACGAGAGCCGTCGGCATGCTCACGACCGCGATGTTCGTTCCTGGTTCCCAACCCTAAGGCACCACCATGGATCTCAAGCTTGCTAGTTTAAATGTCCGAGGGCTAAGGGCCGACTCGCGCAAATGGCGCTTGAGTTTGGACCTGCAGCACCTCGGAGTGGATATCTGTTGTGTGCAGGAAACCCACCTTATTCCTGGTGACCATTTGAGTGCACTGTCTAAGACTTTTGAGGCTTACTCAGCGCACTATAATTCTCGCTCAAGAGGGGTTTCCTGGCTAGTTAAAAGGTCTCTAGATGCGTCGTGTGACCCGTGTTACTTGGATCCGGAGGGAAGACTATGTGTTTTGCATGTTACCATAAAGGGTAGGGCATTACGTCTTATTGGGGTTTATGCGCCCAATAGCCATTCTGGGCCGGCGGGTTTTTTTCGGCACATCGAGCAGTTCATAGATGTTTCCAGAACAGTTACCTTAGCGGGAGACTTGAACGCCGTCCTGGATCCCGAGTTAGATCGATTTGGGATAACATCAAGGGGAACTAACAGAGATCGGGACGCTGTTTTATTTCGTGAATTTGTGGATAAGTTTGATCTTATCGACAAATTCCGAAATGAAAAGCCCCGTGACTCAGTGTGGACTTGGACATGTAGAGGCGGCTCCGATTCGATACAGCTCTCGAGCTATATCGACCGGTTCTTAGTTAGGCGAGTCGACGTAGGAGTATTGGATTGTCCAAGTTTCCACAATATAGTTTACTCGGATTACAGACTTGTTCGTGTACGAGTAAACTTAGATAGACCTAAGCCTAGATTAGCCGGTTACTGGAAGCTCAACACGTCGTTGTTCGATGTGAAGGGCTTCCGTGACGGGCTATTACTAACCCTACAGCGGGAATTGACGGGGGCAATTATTGGGAATAAGTGGTGGGTAAAAGTTAAGGAAGCCATTAGGTCCTTTGCTGCTGACTTTAGCAAAAGACTCAAACTAGATTCTAGGGCAGCTAAAGTGACACTAGAGTCTAGACTAGATCGGGCGGTGAGGAGGGGGATATTACTAGCGTTAATATAATTAGGGCTCGGCTTGCCTCCCTTACTGAAAAGGAGCACCAAGCTTTAGTGATTAGGGCTAGGTTAAAAAGAATGCCCCAGGAAGCAACAAACATGGCCGCTGAACTGCGTGCAGAGGAGCTTGGGCAAGAGGCTGATAGGCACATCGCTTGTGTCACATTGCCGGACGGGCGTACCGTGACCACAAACCAGGGTGTGCTGGAGGCGTTTAGATCTCATTTCCAGGAGCTTTTTTCCATGGAACCCGGTCTGTCATTAGAACAGTTCGACACCTATTTGGCTGACTTTTCTCGTCTTTCGACGACCGAAGCGGCTAGGTGCGAAGGTGGCATAACGGAGGATGAAGTCATTGAAGCCTTAAAGCGGGTCGGCCGTAATAAGTCACCGGGGATCGATGGTCTTTCCTACGAAGTTTATTTGAGGTTGTCGAACATCTTTGTCCCTTTACTGACGATTTTGTTTAACTCATGGTTTAGGAACGGCTAAATCCCCACGTACTTTACCATGGGTGTGATAAAACTTGTTCGTAAAAGCAAAGATGGTGGGGATGGGTTAGGTAATTTCAGGCCCTTAACGATGCTTAACGCTGAGTTAAAGATTTTGGCCAAGATTCTCGGAAATCGTCTGCAGCTTGTCCTGGCTCGTCTTATTATCCCCGAGCAAACGTGTGCCGTGAAGGACAGGACAATCCAGGATAACTTGCACTCGATACACCTGATGATAGAAAAAGTCGACACTGAGGCCGCGCTGATCAATTTAGATCAGTCCAAAGCCTTCGATAGGGTTGACCATCGGTACTTGGTGGCTGTTCTATCGGCGGCCGGTTTTGGCCCGCAATTTCGCTCTTGGGTTCATCTTCTCTATGCTAACCCCGCGGTGATGGTAGAAGTAAATGGGAAGAGGTCGAGACCCTTCAGTTTGTCACGTTCCATTCTTTAAGGGTGCCCGTTATCACCCATGCTATATGTGCTTGCGATCGAGCCATTTTTGCGCAGGCTAAGAGTGAATCCGGTCCTACGCGGAATCACTTTGCCAGGTGTGGATGCCCAGGCGAAGTACTCCGCCTATGCCGACGACGTAACTGTGCTTGTAACGAGCAGTGCTGAGATTAGTGTCGTCGGTGTAGAAATCAGATTGTATGAAACGGTAACAGGGGCCAAAATTAACTGCGACAAGTCTTCGGGTTTGCGCATTGGTGCCTGGAGGGATATGCCCCTTCAGGGGCCCTTTAGTTGGAGCGATGGGCCGTGCAAGATACTCGGCATCTGGTTTGGTCCTGACCTCCAGCTGGAGAAAAATTGGTCGGAGGTTCTGAAAGCGGTACGGTCTGCAGCTTCACGGTGGATCAGTAGAAACCTTTTATTAAAGGGGCGAGCGGAGGTGTGTAATACCCACATCTATCCAATCGCTATTTATCGTCTATCAGTGCTTCCAATCCCGTCAGATACACTGTTATATTTGCAGAGGGCTCTTTTCAACTTCTTATGGCTTGGACGGGCCCTTAAGGTCTGTCGCGATGTCTGCTACCTACATCCTTCTGAAGGCGGTCTAGGTATGCCAAACGTGGATATTCGGCTATACACGCTACGGCTCTACTACCTAGATCGAATGTGCACACAAGATAGGGAAAACGGTGGCCTCTGGATGGAGGACACCAAGAAAGCCTTCCCGGCTTTGAGAGGGGTGCACTACTCCGAGGGGGAGGCACACAGGTTGCCCCGATGTGAATGTCCCTTCTATCGCGAGTGCCGGCGCGCACTGAAGTCCCTCTTAAGAGTGAAGGAAAGCCTCTCTAACACTCTGCTGTTGTCCCGAAAGGCATTATATCGGGTTTTAGTGAGGGGATCCGTAACGGATGTCATCGGTGGGAGGCTCCCTTTGACGAAGGAGCAGCTCCGCTCAATCTGGCCTTGAGCGCCTGGGTCAGGATGCCTCACTAACGACGAGGCTTCCTTGACCTGGCTGGTAATTCGAGATGCTCTCTGGGTCGGTAAGAGATTCCACTCAGCTGGCTTGGTGGACTCGCCTATTTGTAAACGGATCGGCGATGAGGACGAGCCTTTATGTCACGCCTTCGTTTATTGTCGCATCGTGGCGCCGCTGATTGAGTTTGTTACAGGTCTCATGGTCCGCATACTCAACACATCCTCATTAACCTTGGTTCCTATTAATGTCTGTAGCAATTGGGCTCCGACAACGGATAGGCTCAGAAAAGATTTGTGTTTGACCTTGCTAGCAGTGATGAGAGGTGTTATCTGGAACACACGTATGAAAGTGGTCTATGGATCTGAGGACTTCGCTCCCCTCGACTGTATAGGACTCTTCCGTCATTATTTGAAGGATCATATCAAGGCCGAGAGAGTTAGACTCTCTTCGTCAGACTTTGTTGAAAGGTGGGTGTCAGTTGCGCGTGTGTGTCGGGTGAGAGAAGCAAGTCTTGACTGGTTCTTGGATGTTCCTAAGGAAAAAGAATTTTGGGTGACAGGAACGAACGTCAGCCCTGACTCGTTTTTAGTCCAAAGTAGGTCACGATATAGGCAAGAGTAGGACCATTATTTAGGATTCTTTGTTCATAACCTAGCTAGTGTGTGATAGCGATCATTAGGCCCCTTTTTAGTGTTCCCCTTTTTTTAACCCCACTCCCCTCGCCAATTAGGTGACAGATCGCTTGATTCGCCAGAGATGCGGGTTCCCTTTCGAAGTTTTCGTAAGAGGTGTTTTAAATAAAGCGTTCGGACCCGCATCACCCTTTCGACTGGCGAATCGGTGTATCTGCCATAGTTTAACAACGGGGGGGGTCTTTTGTTACTAACATTGTAAATATTTCATTTGTATTTTGTATATAAAATTTTTATCTTCCCAAACCCCCCTTTCTTATGGGTTTTAATTAGGTTATCATGGTATGATGTTCTTATGGTGACTGATGAAGGATGTGTACGCTGATGGATGTATAGTATGAATGTGGTATTATGGTGTAAGTAGAGTGAAAGGAGGAACTAGTTAGGTTAGATTAGTTAGCACTAGTCAGAGAAGACCGTCCTTTCCCCTCCCCCATCTTCGGCCTTGTGCCAAATTTTTCTGATTTTTTACTTGTAAATTTTCTGAAAATAAATACCAGTGTGGAAAGTGCAGAGAGAAGAGAACAGTTGGATTTGAGTTTGAGACTTTTGATCTGAGGTTGAGTTCAAATTTAACGTCACAAACAAAGAATAAGAATAGAAGGGGCAATAAATGATAGAAACAATAGGGATGAGAGATTAACGAACTGTAGAATGAGAGATAGACAAATACAAGATGAGGAGACACTGCGACAGAGGGAAGGTTGACTGAGCAGCTAGAGAATTAAAAAGCGAGGTAACGAGAGAGGACAAGTGAAGAGAGACTGAGTGGTAAAAGAGTAAGAGATAGACAAAAAGCGAGGTTACAAAAATGTTGTGGAAAGAAGCAAAATAGTCCAAATAATTTACGACGCAGAGCAAAATTACAGGTAAATGTTGGAAATTCGATTAAAATATGCTCTCATTGTAAAGCAAAGCTTTCTTTTGGATGGGGGGGGGAAGGACATTTCACATTTTAACATTTTTTTATGCATGCATGGCAACGCCAGAGTGCCAAAGTTGTACAAGTTGCCAAATGAGATCAATTATTTGGATACTGATCAATGTAATGAAGCTCGCCACTACAGAAAACACTTGAGGCAATATGATAGTCTGTTTCAAATGACATCTTTTTGTTGCAAAAACGTAAATCCACGAAAAGGATTGAATCCATCTAGTTATTCAAGGGCAGATAGATCAATATATTGGACCATTATAACCCGAGCCAGACAATCAATCTCATTTTATTCAAATATACTTTCGAGATAAAGAATATAGCATTGACGTACGGCTAAATTTGTACGAAACAATGGGTTACGTCGGAATATCATATATTTTTTGTCGGTTGTTTTTGTTTTACGGCATATCAACCCTTTTCAGGTCATTTAATGCCGAATCCAGTTATTTGGAAGAACAATTTTTAATAGAATATTTATTAACCAATTAAAATTCCGTAAATTTCAAATCTTCCGTAAGGTCTCTAAAGCGTAAGACTTTTAATTAAGGCATCTTATCGAATTAAATCGTTTAATTGTTTGTTTGTTTGCTTTTATTTTACGGCATATCAACCCTTTGCAGGTTATTTAATGCCAAATCCAGTGATTTTGAAGAACAATTTTATACATAGAGTATGTATATATATATATATATTTTTAAGTCTGTTTCTATTTAACCCATGCTTCGGACTCTAACAGGTATTACCACTCCGGGTCAGAGTGGACCTGGGAGCAATGGCAATTAAAGGGTGGCTCCATACTCCCCAAAGTCCGCAAGGTGGGGCCTCACCATCGGATATAGTTTAAGGTTATATCCAGGACCGGAATATCATAGAAAATATAGAGTATATGCTAAGATGTAATAATAACTATGTGATCGCATTTCAACAGCACAACATCTCTAATGCAGTTATTGTTGTAGATAATGAGAAAAGGCGATAGAATAAAAAAAAATGTCTAATGAAGTAGAGTATTATTCAACATGACAGTGAACAGCAAACAGGATAACGCTATATATAAAGTTTAGAAAAAGAGGTGAATAACTTCAAAAAGTATCAAAATATAATCGATCATACGACCCACTACAGTATACACTGGTTTTTTTTTCCTGATAGCGATGATGACAATGACAAATGACACAAAAATTAACTGCTATGAGTTATTTTGACTACAGCATTCTGATCTGTGATGAGGAATTTAACTAAAAATTAAAAGGTAACAGGTTGTCTCAGTACGTTGATGATATGGCAGTAAAAATTAAAGTACATTTTTGGACTATATTAAATTAAATCAAGCGTCGCTTAGATCTACAATACAGAGGTTTCATCGATGCCTTACATAATAATGATGATCTTAGTAACATTGACAGAAACGTTATTTTGTTATCAACATTTTTGACGGTCCATGATGCTATGATGCACGTTAGAAAATATGGAACTGTTACTTACTTCATCACAATTACATGCAATCCAAACTGGCCTACGATTAAAGATAAACTCATTGAGAATCAATTGACTCGTGATCGATCTGACGTAATTGCAAGGTTTGTTTTATTAAAAAAAGACAGCTTTAGATTAAATATTTAATACGATCACAATGTCCGTTGCGTAATTGCATTTGCCTTCGTTCTAAGCGTTTTATATTAATACCATATATTAATTATATTTTTTCTCAGACAAAGTCAAAGAATATTTGTCAGTTAATTCTGTTCTTGAAGGAACAGAAGCTACACATTACTCAACAGAATTTTCGATCCGATATAGTTATCCGGATTACCTCCTCATAAACTTGAACTCAGGACAGAAACTTCAATTATTTGTATGAGTAATATTGATCCACCACGTTCATATAATAATATCAGACTATTAATAGAGGAAGCTGTATAATAATTTGATTGTTGCTAAAATTATTGCATCACGAGTTGAAGGAGAAATTGGTTTAATTTCAAGATTAAAGATTGTTTTATCTAAAGGAGACATTATTCCGTTTGCCAGAGTTCAGTTTCTTATATAATATGACTATTCATAAGTCTCAATGACTAACTTTACAGAAAGTTTTAGTTTATCTAGACAAACCTATCTTTCCACATGGACAACATTATGTTGCACTCAGTAGAGTTAAACGAAAGGATAACATAAAAGTGTTTTTATATCACTCAAATTATACAAAAGACGTCTTATTTACTATATTATTAAGATTACCTCATCTACATTGTCTGCTATGGATGGATGAAGAATTTAAACCCAGACTCCAGAATTATTATGACTTGATTCAAGCTGAAATACCAAGCAGAGTCGAAGATCCAGAAAGACATGCATTGGCGTTGACGCGTATGATACATGCACGAAACTGCAATAGAACATGTTCGTGTGGAAAAATGGGATCTGCTTATAATGATCAAACAAGACGTGGGCATGATTCATATCTTATTCATAAGCGAAGGTCACCAGAAATGAAAGACTATTAAGAAAGTAGAAATGAAGTTATAAATTACAAAATAGTGTGTACCTTACGACATAACACTACTGAAGTAACTATCTAATGGATCTAACACAAGTACATATTTTTACATTTATGTGACAGGTTTTTAACATTAATGTAGAAATATACCCTTGTGTTAAATCCATTAGATATGTAAGTGATATATACATTAGAGAGTAAACAAAGATGATGAAATTAAGGAATATTAGACAGGAACATATATTAGATCATCAGAAACTGTTTTGATTATACTTGTATTTCCAATTCATGTAAGAGAACCTGTAGTTGTTCGTATTCAGATACATATTCATGAGCAACATATGATCTGTATTGAACATCTGGTCTATATTGAACATCTGATCTATATTCAAACGAAAAGCGACAGACAGACAACACCATGAAAATGCTTCTGCCAAACGCTAACAGATTTTTTCAATATTTGCCAAAATGATAAATTTGCTAGAACAATCTATTACTCGGATATGCCAAAATACTATCTTAAAGTAGAAAATGACAGAGAAGAAAAGTGGGTAGGAGAAGAGTTGATCACCCAGGAGTTTTTGAAGCAAATATTCTTGGTCGGATGTACACAGTCGCACCAAACAATGGTGAATTATACTTTTTGCGGCTGTTTATTCTTTATGTAAAAAGGCCACATTGTTTTGAATCGTTTCTAATTGTAGCAGGTCATATGCATCAATTATTTAAAACTGCTTGCAAAGAAAGAGATTACAAGGGGATTACTGCATGATGACAACTACTGAATACAAACAATGGAGGATGCAGAGAGAATGAGAATGCCGAGAGCGATAAGGGATCTGTTCATTGTGATACTCTTAAACACAGAATCGTCAAATCCCCCTGAGTTGTGGGACAGAAATTCCAACTTTTTTTGCAATAGATTATTAAAATGCAATGCAAATCAAAGTCAACAAACATAACATTGTCAATAAAAATGCTACCGACAAAAAGTTGAAGTACATATACGATAAACTGCTGGCAAATCACTGCAAGACTTTAGATTTCCTTTGCATCAAAATCTGCCTAATGTGATTCAAATGAATAGAGTCATAATGGATGAGCAAAGCTACGATAAGGTAAAGCAAATGACATACGTAAATACACACGAACATTCATTAAACTAGAAACAATCAATCATCTATGAATTCATATGCAGTTGCTTCGACACAAGCTTTTCTCCATTGATTTTCATCGATGCTCCAGGGAGCACAGGAAAGACCTTCATAATAAAACTTCTTTCAAAAGTAAGGAGCTTAGGACAAATTGCACTGGCTGTAGCATCATCGGGGATTACCGCAATATTGATGCACGGTAGTCAAACTGCTCATTCCAGATTCAAACTTCCTCTCAATGTAAGAAAAAATGTTTATTTTAATAAACATTCAGAAACAACCAAATTTATGAGGACAACAAAAATAATTATTTCGAACGAATGCCCAGTGATAAGAACGGAGAGTTTAGAGACGGTCTCAAGGATACAAGTGGAATCAATGAAACATTCGGAAGGATATTAACGGTGTGCAGCGGTGACTTTAGGAAACTACTACGAGTTATCAGGAGAGGAAATGATGCTGACTTTTACAATTCTTGCATCAAAGAGTCGTATTCGTGGCGTAAATTAAAGAAATGTTTATTTAAAATTGTGAGAAAATAAAAAAAGATAAAAAAAGAACATTGCTTTCTAATCTGAGTGGCTTGGAGGACGAGTCTCTTATAGACTTGGAGGAGTAGTGGGAGACACAATTCTTCTGTTATAAAAGAATTGTGTCTCTGACTAGTACCGGGAGTGTTAATGACTTACTGGGGAACGGTTGGCACAACTTAGTTACTCGCTGCTCGCCGTACTACAATACTTGTTACTCGACCCAGTAGGGGGATGGGGTCGCATAGGGCATCCTTTGCAACCCCTCGGAGCTTACGCTACCACTGGGTAATCTACTTTACCCTCTAAATAGTTTTTTTCCACAAAATTTAAAACGAAACATGACAGTTCAAAATTTCGATGAACACTATAAGTTTCTTATAAATATTGACGTAGACAAAATTAAAAAAAAATGAAAATAGTGAGATTGAACTGCGTGAGGATTTGATAATCCGTGCAGATAACGGTGATCAGTGCCTTGAATGAATTTATCCTTCGTTTTACCATTTAGAAATACTTGCTGAAAATTGCATAATAGAATCATTTAATGATCCACTAAGAACAATAAATTATAATTGTATTGATTTTTTCCAACAAAGTCAAAGAATATTTGTCAGTTAATTCTGTTCTTGAAGGAACAGAAGATACACACTACTCAACAGAATTTTTCGATCCGATAGAGTTATCCGGATTACCTCCTCATAAACTTGAACTCAGGACAGAAACTCCAATTATTTGTATGAGTAATATTGATCCACCACGTTCATATAATAATACCAGACTGTTAATAGAGGAAGCTGTATAATAATTTGATTGTTGCTAAAAGTATTGCATCACAGGTTGAAGGAGAAATTGGTATAATTTCAAGATTAAAGATTGTTTTATCTAAAGGAAACATTATTCCGTTTGTCAGAGTTCAGTTTCTTATATTCTAGAAATTGGAAGTCGTTAGGTTTCAGAAAAATACAGTTTCAGGAATCAATGGATATAAATTTAGAAGAAGTTTCGGAAAATTGTATGATATAAATTTAAGTTTCCGAAAAGTGTATGATTTAAAATTTAAGTTTCCGAAAAGCGTATATTACTGGATGAAACATGCAGAAAAGTATGTTTGCAATATCGTGAAAATGTGATATTCGTTTTCAGCACACCCGAAAATCCCTGATGTGCTGAAAATTTCTGAAAAAAAAATGGCTAAAGCGCAAATTGTTTTTAAATAAATGTTATCAAAGCCAAGACAAGTTACTTTTCTACCTAACTGGATATGTTTTTAGTGTTTTTATTTAATGTAACATGTTTATTCAGCTCGAAAAACATACAATGTTTATCGATGTATTGGAAAATTAAGAATGGCGACCTACTCTCTCTTTAACACGGTAAGTTTGGGAAAAGGAGTTGAAAATAAAAAAATATGCAAAATACTGTTAAAACCCCACTGAATACATGTTAACCTATGCCACGGAAACATATATTGAGCGAGTTTTTAACCGTATTTTGTCTAGTTTTTTATTTATAATTCCTTTTCCCAAACTTACCGTGTCAAATCGTATTTCCAAGTTTAATTAAAGTTTTATAGTGTGTTTTTTTATTCAATTGTATGGTTAAAGCATAGAATAGGTACAAAACACCCTTCCCTCCCCATGTTTATAATGGCTTTTTAAATAATAACGTTATTATTTACGTCCAGGTTACTCTCTGCACTAGTACCAAAACTTCTTAAAAATGTAAACTTAAAAAAATATTTACCGTTTTAACCACTTTATATGTTATTTCCCCCCCCCAAGAAAAAAACTAAAAAGTACTTGTGCGCAATAAATATCTAAATTAAATGTAATGTTTACAAATACTTTCCTTATGAGGACGGAACTTCTAAAAAATGTAAACAAACAAAATGGAAACGCAAAATGTCCGCAGAGACATGTAAACGCAAAATGTCCGCAGAGACACGTGCTGAAAACGAGGCAAGCTCCTCCCCCAAAAATATGCGCGAACTATAATTTGAAAACGAGGCTTCTCTCTTCGAAGAAGAAGGGGGGTAGTAATTTTGGCCATCTTGAATTCTTACGTTTGGTATGAAATAAAGAGCATTTAAAACTACTTAAAACACTAATAAATGATTCAGGTAGGTTGCAAAGTAACTTTTATAGCTACTGTTAATATTTCTTTGTTGTATATTTTAATTTTTGACCACTTTTTCGAATCTATGTGTACAGTAATACAAACCCGTTTATTTTGTTTCTTTCGTGGTCATGTAAATGTTCCTTATTGAAATTTAGTATGAAATGATATCATTATGAATAGTCATGCAACACCCGATTTTTCTTAATAATACGCCTAAGCTGGGGATAATACAAAAAATAAAGCGATTACGGGTGGTTTTATGACATTGCCGGTTGGCCTTAAGTTTTCTGATAAAATATTTGGTTAACTGCCATAAAAGTGAGAATTGCCTGGAAATTGGGGATTATTTAACGCTAAATGTATAACTCAACCTACCTTTCGTTCTAAAATAATTGTTTGTTTTTTTTGTTTTTTTTTTGTTTTTTCGTTTTCAGTGTGTTCACATATAATCGCCTAAAATGGCAGAATCTCATTGGGTGTGATTTTAAACGTAGAATTTCTTTTCTATAAGATGATAATGTGTTTAACGTTCATCACTTTACGTATTTTTACATATTTTATTTAAGGTTTTGATAAACGCATTATAAGATTTTTGTCTTGTGGCAAAAAAAATGCAATAAAACATGAGAGTTTTTCAAAGATACACCACTTGAGACAACTTTAGACCAGGTTCGCACCATTAAAAAAAGAGAAGTCTTATCAAGAGTGGCTTAAATCTTTTAATTGAACTGTGAACTATGGGGGATATCATATTTACTTTTATCAAGTAGATACTAAAATAAATATGAGCATTTCTGTTACACCGGCCTTTTTTAACATTAGGGAAATTACACCGGTTCTCACTATATATAGTGCCAGTAATACCTACGCCAATGGAAGAAGCGACACCACTACTACTTCATGCACGCCAGTTATACCCGTTTCCTACCTGTGTACTTGTGATGTTAAATACACTTGTTCCTTAAACCAACCTCGACTTGATTTTCTTCTTTTTTACTATTGTGACACGACACAATTTCAAAGTGAGTCCTAAAGGAATAAGAATGAGTGAACTCTTGATTATTTACTTTGCCATAATTTACCAATAAAATAATTAAATTGGCCCCAAAAGTCCTGGTTCTGTATTCCTAAGTTTTACGTTATAAATAAACAATCTTGTGATAAATAAATGCATGTAAAAAACAAAACAAAAAAAAACAATCATTTTGGAATTGGTACTGGTACTCGAATTTTCCCGATTTTAATCGACTTCAACAAATTCAAATTTAGCGATTCCGATTAATCGTCCCAACACTAATTATATATATATATATATATATATATATATATATATATATATATATATGTATATATATATGTATATATGTATGTATGTATGTGTGTGTGTCTAAATACAGACTAATCAACATGATGATTTAAAAAATAATAAATGAAAACAACGCTTAGCTAAGCATGTTTCGTTCCTCACTAAACAGAGCTAAATCGAGGAAAATACGATTTTAAAAAAATGTCATTAATATGAAGGGGGAGAAAAAAAAGCGAAAAAAAAAACGGAGAAAAAATTACATAGAAACTAAATTAAGTCCTAAAAGATTTTATTTTTGCTTGCAAAGAGAAGGTCTCACAGACTTTATAAAAATAGTCTCTAGAATTTTTAAATGAAAGGGCGAGTGCGACTTACTCAAGATCGTAAACATGTCAGCATTGAAATTCGTGACACACGCATGGTTATATATATATATATATATATATATATATATATACATATATATATATATATACATATATATATATACATATATATATATATATATATACATATATATATATATATACTATTTATTTGTTTTTACATAAGCCGTAAACAGATATACACACACATGCAGAAAGAGGCTCGTGGTTACTATATACTTTTTACATAAATATTATGCAAGTATAAATTATGGAGAATATCTGCATGGATGGAATTACACGTAATAGTAAACTAAAGACGATCATTCTCTTATTTTTTATTTTTTAATGTTTATTCATTGAAATGAAACAACTTTTTGTAACATTTATCCCTAATCTATTTTAAAATATTTACTAGCTCCTCATAACCGCCTTGAACTGTTTGTATTCGTCTAAGTTTACTTTGGTTAAAGTATATTCCTTTTTGGCTTCATTGTATATATATATATATATATATATATATATATATATATATATATATATATATATATACGTTTTCTTTCTGGTAAGTTACATTATTGTTTCAGTTACCCGGCCGTTTTTTTTTTGTCCGTCTGTAGCTTCCTCAGACTTTTACAGAAAAAAAACAAGATACGGTAATAAAAAATAAAACGCATATTTGCTCTACAACAGTATTGAGCACTTTCTTCAGTTTTTATTAATTAACATTTATGCTAAAAAACTATATATATATATGTATATGTATATATATATATATATATATATATATATATATATATATATATATATAAGCGGCGCAGTTTATCCCCTCTGCACCAAAATACCGTAAGTTTGCAGTAAGAGATAGCACATACAGTCTATTATGTTGTGACTATTAGCCACTACATTCTGTAACTATACAATTTAATTACAGACATATTTAGGCTTCATAATAAAATCGAACATTACATCCTGGGAGCGACATAATCACCAAGCCATTACCTTTAAAGGAAGTACTTGCTATTTTATCCCCTATTTCATAAGTCCTCGTACGACGCTAATCTTCACCTCGTGAATTTTTACTTTTTTCTACTTTCCTGTGTCAACTCCCCAATTAACTGGCTACTGAATTCATACACATCGCATACTCTTACCACTTTTCATCTACACAAACAATGAGATCCCCCTTACCGTATACTTTGAACTTCGTTTGGCTGAACTAAGCATTCCTAGATTCGAGATTAACGGTATCAACCTCAAAACCGAACGCTTAATTATATATAAAATATGGCATCTTCGGATTACATAGATACGAAAGAGAAAACTTTTGGCTTATTAATTATGGCAAAAACACACCGACAACGCATTACACATGCATTTATACTTAAAAAAACACAGCGTTGCTTTGTGTGTGTATGTGTGTGTGTGTGTGTGATTAAAATAATAGGCCGAATAAACTTCCGCACGCGTGTTTGTGTTTATATACATACATGTGTGTGTGCGGTATTTTTGTTAACTTGCGTACGTGTGTTTGTGCAAGTGGGTGTGTGTGGCATTAAGATATTAGGTCGCAAAAACTTGCGCACGCGCGCTTGTGCTTATACACATACATGTGCACATGTACATACATACATGTGTGTGTGTGTGCGTGTTTGTTTTAGTTTGATTGAGTGCGTCTGTGTGTACGTGCGTGTGTTCATGTGCGTTCGTGTGTGTACCATAAAACTAATTATTCCGTATAAACTTCGGCACGCGTGCATTCGGGTTTATACACATACGTGTACGTGTGCGTGTGTGCGTTTTTTTTTTTTTTGCTTGCGTGCGTGTGTGCTTGCCTTGAGTCTGTGTGTGTACACGCGCGCGCGCGTGTGTGTGTGTGTGTCTGTTTTCTTTGTACATATGTATTCGTTATGTTAACATAAATGGAGCAGAATCAGAACAGATACTACACTTTCAGCCTTGGCCCGAAAACACTTAGCATTATATTTATTGCTTCGGGGTTGTGTTCTTCCTTTTTTTATTTCGTTTCTTTTTCGTGCATTATATTCACGTACGCATGGAAAAAATAAACTAATTAACAATTATATTTCATTTCTGTAAGATATATAACGAAATAGGGTTCTCCTGGCCCTTTTGTCTCCCAATTTATCGTCTGCTAAATTTACATACACGTGATTGCGGTAGTGCAATACTACTTGTTTTAAAGTACGCGCAAATTCATTGATAATTGCGAAATTATTCAAAATTGAAAGCGCAACTATAAGTAAAATTATTATTTAAAAAAAAATAATTGCATGACATTAAATTTAACTCCTTGTAAATTTATGCAAACTGTCGTTTGGAATATAAATATGTCAACTAAAGTGGTGCTTATGCACTTATATTATTTTTTTTTAAATGTTACTTTTCAGTTAAATTCAAGTTTTACAATATCTTTTTGCTTATTAAAATGTTAGGTGAACGTACAGAATAGATACAAAACACACACTAGTTCGGTAACATACGTGCACACAATTGAAAATAAATGATTTTTTTATAATTACAAATTTTAATCATTGTGAATATATTCAAACGGTCCTTTATCTCACGTGGTCGATCCACCTACTAAGAATATATATAATAAAATGAGTATCTCTATATATAAATTCAAGTTTTACGATATCTGTATTGTTTATGAAATTATTAGGTGAAAGTACAGAATAGTTACAAACACTTGCCAGCCCGGTAGCATTAGTGCATAAGTACCAATAAAGTGATTTTTAATATTGTATTCAGCTAAATCCATAACAAGCGGCACTTATTTTATTGTCGCTACACCGTAAGCATGTGATAAAAAATTGAAACTTAGGAGTCAAAAGGGCCAGAGGAAGCTGAAATAGTAATTTGATCAGGTACGCATGGAACAAATACTAGAAATAACAATTTTGTTTTAGTAAGAAGATAACGAAATAACAATTCGTTCTTTTCTGGTAAATGCGTGACTAAATAAAGAAAAGTGCAGCAAATACAACATGTATATAGAGATTATATTTACAGTTAGAAATGCCATTTAAGACTCTTAGTTCAAGGAAAGAAATTAAAATGAATTATAAAGAAGAAATTAGATTATATATATATATATATATATATATATAATCTATATTTCTACCCCATCATTTTTCTTTTTCTTTTCTCTCACTTCTCCCTATTCCCTTCTCTTTCCAGTATTTCAACTCTTGTTTTTTGATATCCATACGTAATTTAAAAGAATCTTTTTTCCTTTTAATTTATTTTGGCTTAGATCGTCTGACGAGGTCGGCAGGATAATTTTATTGTCCTGTCTATTGAAACAACTTGCCATGATTTAAGTAAAAATCCCCGAGGTTGAAATATTAAACACACACACACACACACACACACGCACACACACACACACACACACACACACACACATATATATATATAAAGAGAGAGAGAGAAAGAAAGAGAGAGAGGAAAAGAGAGAGACGTGAAAAGAGAGTGTGGAAAGAGCAAGGTAATATTAAAACCTAAAATGGATGCATAAGTAGATATTAGAGAAGCAACGCGAGCAAGTGAAATCAAATCATTGAAAACTCTGTCTCGTGTTTCATTTATAATTCAAAACTCGCGTCCGTATTATGTTGAAACAATTGGATTGTAGACGTTAACTGGTTACTCGAATCTTATTCTCGCTGGACTGAGAATCGCTGTATTTTCTTTGTTTGTCATATTCGTGAACATGATCTGTCCTTTATTCTCTAAGACTCGCGATTTCATTGTCTCCAACCGAACGCATAATGAAACTGATTTATTTTCACAGAACTAGAATTCTCCATGAAAATTCTACGGATGAAAAAATACATTTAATCAACAAATCTCTATCCCTCTCTCCACTATTATATAAAAGACTCTTTGTGTGTGTGGGTGAGTTTATTCCCCATAGGTTCCGAAACGTCTGAGGCTATCTTTTACTAATTTCACACAAAAGATAAATAATATGTCTGGCAGTGTTCTTAGATATATTTTGTGTTTGATGATATCGAGAATCGGAAATATCCGATCTTAAATATAGTCTTTCTTTTTTATAAATATTAAGGAATAATTTTTACAGGGGAATATTTTACGTTACACCAGCCAAGGATGAAATCAGGGCAAATCATTTTTTCTCACAAAATAATAATTATTGTCATCTGGAGATATAGCTGAGTGGTAGAGCATTCGACTACGGATCCAATGATCTCCCTGTTCAAGCCTGGATATACCTCACCATTATATTTTATTTTTTTTAATTAATGAGTTAAATTTAGAAGAAAAGAAAACGTACCATTTAAAATCGTCGCAAATTATTTCTTCATTTGTATATATTAAAACTAAACATGTTAATTGCTTATTTATTTTGATGGTTTCTAAATAGATGATTGGTTTCAATATTACGCTGATATCTATTTATGCATAGTTTCTACATTCTGCATAATTTCGTATTATTTAAATTGAAAATGTTCGGTCTATGACACGGAATATTTCATTCAAACACAAAAGTGTTTTAATATATGGTTAAGTGGCAGTTTTAGTCATTTAGAACATCTTTAAAGCTTCACCGTCCACTCATTTTTGACCGAATTTCAAACAATTATTACAGTTTATAAAATATCTACTTAGCTATATGGTGAAAAAAAACTTCAATTTTCGCTCAGTAAGAAAAAGTCGTGATGAATTTATTTGTGTCAAAATTGTAAAAATGCGTAAGGAGTGAGCGACGTTTTTTATAACTGGTTTTTATAGCAAACACGTCGCTTCAGTGACTAGTGTTGCTACTAATTCACCGCTCTCACGAAAATATAAGTAACAAGTAAAACAGAATGAAAGCCGATGAGTGTCATACATGTGTATATTATGGTTATGGCTGAAAAAAAATAAGACTGAAATTAAACAAAGAACAAGTGAATTTACTGTAAGCCTTGAAAAATCACGCTATAGAAAAATGGGAGCATAAAAAAGTAATATGGTTATGCTTAAACATGGAAAACGAAAGGACAAGATATTCTAGTAAAAAATATAAATTCATAACTTAAACTATTGCAACATTAAGAATTTATTTATATTAAATTTAACATTATATAATCAATTCTTAATGCTGCAATATTTTAAGTTATAAATTCATTATATATTTTACTAGAATATCTTGTTCTTTTCTTTTCCATGTTTAAGCTTAACCATATTTTCCTGTTCGCATTTTTCTATTGCAATATATATATGTTAGGTGTTTGTGTTCCTTTATATATATATATATATATATATATATATATATATATATATGTAGTCTACATTGCGATAGAAGATGCGCATATAAAAACGACAAACAACCACAGAATTCACGCATAAGCCTGAAGAGTCCTAGAGTGGATGAAACGCGGAATATTCAGTGTAGCTTAATCGCCATATACATTTTATAACTTACTATATATATATATATATGGTGACCCGATGTTGCCCGGGATTCAATGACGATCAAGGACTGTGTCCCATATGTTTATTGTCATCAAAGTAGGTGAAATCGCCCATTTTTCAATCAAATCAAATGATTGGCTGCTCTAGTTGAGTAACCATCGCGGTGCACCTGAAGGAAGATCCACACGCCCCTCGCAGTGACTTAGTTTACAATATATTGTAGTCTTCATTGCACTGTAGAGAACCTATTGTTGATTCTATAAAAATATGTTTATACATAATTGATTCCATTAAAGTTTTAAATGCAAAGCTGAAGTATCATGCTTCAATCGTGCTCTAAACAGAAACATCTATTTTGTATGCGCCCCTGTCATATCAAAGAAGCTGCTATTGATTTTATATGACGTTTATACCTCATGCAGCCTTACATCACAAGTGTATTTGGGAAATTTTATTACTATACAAGTTGAAAGGCCCGATATATATTTTTTATTCCTTGCCTTTCTGATTATGGAATGATAATTTTAGTTTAAAATAAATAAGTCAAGTACCATGAAGTAATTGTGCTTTAAAAAGAAACATTCATTTCGGACGCGTCCCTGTTATATAAAAGAACATACTGTTGATGTTATATGACGGGCTTTTCAACTTGCATAGTAAAAAAAAAATGTTCTTAAATGCAGTTGTGATAGGCTGTATAAGGTGTTAACTTCAGTTAAAATCGTCTGTTCCTTCTTTCGTCGTATTGTTTCGACTGGCGATCGATACTTATTGAAAAGATCCCGATAGAAAACCTACTTAAGAACACTACCAGATACATACAGGGCATTTGTGTGAAATCTCATAACATCGACCCAGCCGTTTTCGAGTTTATAGTGAAACGACGTCGCACACGCAGACACCCACATAGACACGCACGGACACACACACATAGACACACACCCACATAGACACGCACAGACAGACACACACAGACACACTCAGACAGACACACAGACACACACACACAGACACACACAGACAGGCACACGCACAGGCACACACACACATGGTTCCATTTATATAAGAGAGTACATTTAATGTATAATGGCTTGAACTAAAGTTAAAATGCGAAACTCAAGTATTATACTTCAATTGGGCTTTAAACAAAGGCATTCAATTCGAACGCACCCCTGTCATATAAAAAAAAACTACTGTTTATTTCATATGTCTTGTCTTAGTGCTTGTGCGATGATAATACCTTTAATTAAGGTTTAAAATGTAAAAATCAAGTATCATCGTTTAATTGTGCTTTGAACAGAAACATTCATTCCGAACGCGCCCCTGTCATATCAAAGCACCTACTGTTTATTTTATATGTCGGGCCTTTCAGCTTGTGTGGTAATAAAACTTCTCAAATGCGCTTGGGATGTTAGGCTGTGTAAGGTGTTGACTTTGGTCAAAATCGCCTGTTCCTTTCTTCATCAGATCATTTCGATTAGCGATACTTATCGAAGGTATTCCGACACACACCATATCGAAAAACACTACCTGACACATGAATTAGCTTCGTTGTAAATTTCATATAAATCGACCAAACCGTTTTTTAACTATAGGGAACAAACTCACACACAGTGACACACACAGACAAAATTTATTGTTGTATAACAGTAGAATATATATATATATATATATATATATATATATATATATATATATATATATTGTGATACATAAAACTTTGGTGTGTAAATTAATTATTTACTTTTTAATAGACATTTCAAAATGGGAGGCGTGAAATCATTCGACCCCCTGTCTTTAAAACACTACTTTTTTTTTAAATTTGAATATATTATTTATTGATCTTTTTTATCTTTAATTTGTGATACATAAAACCTTGGTGAGTAAATTAATTATTTACTTTTTAATAGGAACTTGAAAATGGGGGGGGGGCGTGAATTTAAAAAAGAAAATTTTGTCTAAAATATTATATTCAGTTTATTGGAAAGAGCATAAAATTTCACATTGACACTGAAAATATCGTAAATATTGAATCAATAGAAGAATTTTGATAGATTTTTAAAGTTTAAAAATTGAAAAATACTGAGCTCGTAAAATTCAATTAATTTCATTACTGTTTTTTAAAAAAATATATCTATTACTTTTAAAACAACTTCATTAGTTTATTTTGGAAGTATAATCCATAAAGAAAATAATCAACCCACTTTTAACAGAGAAATTACCAGTTTTTTTTATACTTTATTGGCAGTTTCGTGTTAGGGGTGACAAAAATTCCTACAAAAATTCTGATACACCTAGCGTACCGAACGATATATATTATTTTAATCGGAAATGAGCCTTTCAAACGACTAATTTGCATATTTATTTATTTATTTGTGGACTTCTCTTCGTAGTTGTTGTTGTAGGGAAACAGGAACAACTGTAAAGATAAAGATACCAGTCCATAAATAACTTAATCCCTTGAATAAAACAACAACAATACTTGATAACTTTTGGTTATACCCTAAAATAATCTAATTGTACTTCGAACATACGATATCATCTTTCACACATATGATTATATTTAATAAAAATATAATCGTCAAATGAAAATGAAAATCTGATGTCGCTAAGGTACTACATACCGATCTTTTTTATTATTATTTGACACAATTTTTTTTTTCAAAATCTAATCCTGTTTACTCAACGATTACAACTAAAAAAAAGAAGAAACCTTAAATAAACACTATTTCTATAATGTATGTATTATCTTATTAAATTATTGTATAATGAATATTATTTTTGTATATACAAATAATTAATAAAATAAATATAAAGAAAACCTAAGATTCAGGATTTTTATTGTGTTAATTAACAGCAATAAAATAAAAAGGTTTTAATGGTATATATATATATATATATATATATATATATATATATATATATATATATATATATATATATAAGGGCAAATGAACCCTTTTTCGGGGTCAAGGGCCAACTAGCACCATGTGTGTTTGTGTGTGTGTTGGGATGGAGAGGGCTCCCGTAAGCCGTGGTGAAGGCAACCTTTCTAGGAGAAGCAAATCTCTGATTTAAAACACCATAAAGCGGGGGACCAGTACCCGCATTAAGCTGGTCTGCAGTTTAACTTGTTGCTGGCTATCTTGCTCTTGCTTGTTGCTGGATCTCAACATTTTGAACCGAGAGAGAGAGAGACTTAGCTGTCGTACAAAGCTAAGACTATGTAACATCATCTTTGAATAGATACTCCCTCAGGCATTTGTCTATTAAAATGGTCCTGGGGGCGATGGAAGTCATTTTTGGGCTCATGGACTTTAAGTCTCTGAGAGAGTGGCACTTGTCTGACAAGACGTTGCAATAATCATGTATATATATATATATATATTGCAATTAAATAGGCTGGTAAACAGCAAAACAAAATAAATACAATAAGCAAAAGTTCAGCTAGAATTCGTCACTATCAACTTTCTCTCTCAACTTCCAGCACCACTCCCCACCAACTCTGCCAACAGGTATTTTATTAGAAAACTGGTCCCATTCTATTTGCATACGTGTGCAGTGAAAGATAATAAATAATGTTAAAAAATACATATTGTTGGTGACTACCCCCTTATTTAAATATATATATATATTATTTTAGACCTACATACACTAGTGTTTCATGCTTACATAATCATCCGTGAAGGATAACAATCCCCCCGGTAATGTATATATAAATATATAAATATATATATATATATATATATATATATAATTATATGTACTTCTATGTTTATATAATAATTATTAATTTAGACATACATGCACCAGTATTTCGTGCTGATGCAATCATCAGTATAGGCTAACAATTCCTTTTACTAATATATATATATATATGTGTGTGTAATTATTTTTTACTATAGTAATTAAATACCTACAGACACTAGTGTTTCATCCTTTCAAGAATCTTCAGTGCAGGAGGTCACGATTAACACCAGTCGACACATTCGAACTCGGCAACACGAGCCATCTCTGGCTCGATTAGCAAAGACTGTATCCATTCGGCTACCGTTGACCGCTTGAAATAACGTTGAATTTAAACATTTTAATTTTAAATGTTCTTTTCGTCAGTCAAGAGCTAAATTGAATGACTTAATTCAACTGAAAGTGCTCAACGATAGAAACGAGTTTCTGAAAGGGGCTGTCATAATTATTGTTTTACTATAATTAAATACCTACAAACACTAGTGTTTCATCCTTTCGGGAATCTTCAGTGCAAGGTGTCACGATTACCCCTGTCAATATATATATATATATATATATATATATATATATATATATATATATATATATACTCCAACTTTAAGGTATTCAGGAGACAAAATACTCGTGAATTACAATCAAGTTATTAAGAGTGCGCGATAAAAAGAGGTAAAATATAATATTATCTTTATTTATATAGACAAATATTACATAGTTGCTACATTGAAAATGCTAATGTTTCAAACAAATAGTCGGTCAAGACCACAAGTCTTCATCAGGCGATGTAATAAGGTTTAGGTTCCACTGAAGTAATCTGGTCCTCAAATGAGAGTATTGAAGAGATATTTAAAAGAAAATCAAAACGTTTAATTGAAAAAGACAGGATGGGGGTTTAATGACATTTTAGACTTTAAACATTGAAAGCGAAACCAGGAGCAGACGGCACGACTCCAATAGAACCTTTGGAGGAAGCCAGTTAAACCAGCGTAGGGTTAGTACCGTTTCCGCTTCCAATCAGGTACACGGCAGCATGTTCCAAAGATCAGGGGCCTCTGTGAAGAAGCTATGATCGTTGAAGCTCTGTCCTTCGCAAGGGACCGAAGAAAGTAGCAAAGAACGTTTTTGATATGAACGTCTTGGAAAGAGGAATCGAGGATTGAAGCTCATACACGTATCTTCCGTTGAAACAAGGATACGGTAGAAAAAGATTAGCAATGCCTTTTCTGTGAGAAAGAGTGTTTTAGGATTAAAAAATAACTCTTTAGTTAATTACGAAGCCGATTTTTATATCTTTCTAGATTCTGATGAGTGTTTTGAATGGCGCCTCCTCAGAGGTGTCAATAGCACTACATTCTATGTCTCTTATCTGACTCCCATATACGTAGAGGGTTACATCACGAGTCAGATATTTTTAGTGTAGTAGAATAATCTAGACATAATTTACAACGCTTTTAGCGAGAGTTTTTTTTTTATTTGGAATAAAAGTCAAGCTTTACAAAACAAAGGATTTCCTTAAAAAATAGAGGTAAAAAAATATGGAGACAGAAAAAGCGAGAGTTATAGATGCAAAGAGATCCATTTTCATTGTAGAAAGGTAGGGGGTAAAGCGTTAATCGCGAGAAGAACCTGAGTTTAATCAGAGTTTAGAGTAAGAAGCATCATTCCGACAGTGCATCACGTAATTCATGTCCGAGATATTATAAATACAGTCGTAGCACTCCATCTGAAAACGAGATTGGGTAAGGGTTATGGTTGTGGACTGGCGCCGATAAAATTGTCGCTGTAGAAAAGACTACATGATTTCATTTCTGTTCGATAAAAACCTGTTTCCTATTCTTTTTTTGTTTTTGCCAACGATCTACTAGTTGGCTGGTTATGTACAAATTCAAAGAGCGATAGGAGTCTTTTATCATTTCTGAAAATGATACAATGTTCAACGAGCGAGATCGAAAAGGCGCCACCGTAAAACTTATGTTCTCTACCAATCCGAGTTATGACAACATGGTCATTGCCAGCAGCATCAAAATGCAAACCATGGAGGTTCAACCCTTGAGGGCAGAGCTCAACGAAGTTTCGGCCACGGTTACAGTATTTGGTGTCGTTTCCAGTGAGGACCACATTATGCCACGTCACATCTTCGAAGTCGGCCTGGAAGTCAACACCAAAGTGTACCTGAATGTGGTAGAGAGTGGGGTTATCTACTTGTGCAATCAAGTGGCCGCTGGCAGATCCTAGGTGTGGCAGCAAGACTCGGCGCCGGCCCACAAATTCCAACAGACCAAATCTCGTCTTCAGATGGAGTGCTACGACTTTGTAACTTTTTCTCACTAGCCTCTTCCCCCCTAATCTGAACCAACTAGACTACATCGTTTGGTCATGCGTGGGGAACATCACTAATATGACCTCCCACAACACCAAAGACAGCCTCATTGACGCCATCCGCCGAGTATACACCGAGCTCTTGCTGGCGCTTATGGAAAAGGCATGCTCCCAGTTCAGGACCCGTATCGAGGGCGTGACTGAGGATATACGCGGCTATATTTAGTAAATGTCAGCTCTGCTATATAATCAAGGTACGTGAATTGATTTTGTTCAATAACAATTTTAAAATAAATCTGCAGTGTTGTTTTCTTTGGGTTGACAAATTTATCGTTGCACCTTGTAAATATATTAATTAATAGAAACATGTATGTGTTAATAATATAGTTATGAATTCAAATACTTTAATATACTTATCCATATATTTTCCATATATATTTCTATACATGTATTTTCGCGTTTTGCTTCCTTATTACATGGTGTCTCTTTAAGACTGTATGATTGAATATCAGGTGGTTCCAATTCATTCTGCTAGTTCATATCTTCGATCTTTTATATCAAACAGATTAATGGTTATTTACTGATGGGATTATAATGGTTATTTACTGATGGGATTATAACAGATCTTCACACTCGCTATGTTTACCTGCGAAATCTCGACCGTTAGATTTATAACCTTCTATGCATGCATGCATACATGCGGCCCTACTGTTTTTAACACCGTCGGCTACACCGGCTCTCCAAACTGAAGTGTCATAGAAATCTCAGGAGGAAGGTAAAGAACACAGTTTCCCGTTGATTTCCCTCTGGATTCGAGGTATATTCTCCCCACCGACACTCACTTGTAAAACGCGAACTCAGATACCAACCTGGAAATTTCTATGATTCGGCCCGGTACATACAGCATCAAGTCTTCCCAAATGGTCACCCATCTGATATTGGCAAGGCTGATCGTTGCTTAACTTCGGTGATCTCGGTGTGTCGACGTGACTGTGCTGTACGTTCAAAATTTTAATTATAAAACATAACACTATAGATTTTAATGCGTAAGCAATGGCCTGCGTTTATTTTCTATTGTAAGCCGACAACGTATGGCTAACTCAATTTCCTATTAAGAATAAGTAGGCTTTTAAATATTTTACTCCGTCTGATGAATTTTGATCGATTTCTGACAAACAAGCATATGCAGTTTACTATGAGATGTTATCACACATTATATATGTATATATATATATATATATTATATATATATACATTATATATACATTATATATATATACATTATATATACATTATATATATACATTATATATATACATTATATATACATTATATATATACTTTATATATATACATTATATATACATTATATATATACATTATATATACATTATATATATACATTATATATACATTATATATACATTATATATATATACATTATACGCATACATTATATATATACATTATATGCATACATGATATATATATACATTATATGCATACATTATATATATATATATCATATGCATACATTATATATATACATTATATATAAATTATATATATAAATTATATATATACATTATATGCATCCATTATATATATAAATTATATATATATATATATATATATATATATATATACATTATATATATACATTATATATATATACATTGCTTTTTTTTTACACAGTGATCACCACTTATCAAGGCCCGGAAGCCACTCTGGGATAAGGATTATTGCAAGTACATTACGTTAGTGTGGAGATTTGATGAAGTGTTCATATATCTACATTATATATATACATTATATATACATTATATATATACATAATATATACATTATATATATATACATTTTATATACATTATATATACATCATATATATACATTATATATACATTATATATATATACATTATATATATACAGTATATATACATTAAATATATATACATTATATATACATACATTATATATACATTATACATATACGTTATATATATACATTACACATATATATATATATATTATATATATACATTATATATGCACATTATATATATACATTATATGTATATTATATATACATATATATACACATTATATATATACATTATATATATACACATTATATATATACATTATATATACATTATATATATATATATATATATATATATATATATATATATATATATATCTTCTATAATATGAAGCTGAATGCTTGTGTGGCTTCTATATGGTTGACTATTTAAAAAAAACTGATTACATATAATGATAGAAGATGTATTGAGACACAGGAATGGGTATGTTTGATCTGGCAGAACGGTGGTTCATTAAAATTGTGGAGTCTGCGTTCGCGCCTGGTCCACAAAGTATGGAAATAAAAAATTAAAAAATTAAAAAAAAACGTTTACAAGTGTTTTTGATATAGATGAACATAAGAATACTTTGATAAGTATGTTTTAACTTAAATAGGGATGGTATAATAAAATTGTGGTGTCTGCGTTCGCGACTGGCCTCCATAGAATGGAAATAGGCACAAACTTTAATAAAGTCTTTTCATATCTATCTGCGTAAGTATACTTTAGTAGTTATGTTTCAGTTTGAAGAAATATAGTATAATAAAATTATGGGGTGTTTGTTCGCATCTGACCTCCATAGAATGGAAATATGTCACAAAGTTTAACAAGGTTTTTTTAATATAGATCCACAGAATATTGTGATAAGTGTTTCCGTGTGAACAGGTATGGTATAATAAATTATGGGGTTTATCTATTTTCTTTTAACTTTCATCATATTTTGCTTTGGTTTTGATGCCCCCAAATTCAACCCAAATTTACAACCCTTCTTTTTCATAACCTGTATCATACTTTCATAAATCAGAATCCTTTTTCTGTAGGCTGTTTTTGAACCCAGTCAACGACGGGTACTTTTGCTAGTATATATATATATATATATATATATATATATATATATATATATATAAGTATATATATACATAAGTATATATATATACATATATATATAAGTATATATATATATACATATATATATAAGTATATATATATATACATATATATATAAGTATATATATACATATATATATATTAGTATATATATATATGTACATATATATATATATAAGTATATATATATATATTAGTATATATATGTATGTACATATATATATATATATATATATAAGTATATATATATATATATATATATATGTTTTAACGTTCGTGTTAACCGAAAGTAATGCTTCATCGTTAGTCCACCTAATAGCAAAATGACAACCCGTTTTTTTAAATCTGTTTATGACAGTTTTTAAACTCCGATAGAATAAACGATAAACGTCTTAGTAATTCCAGATAATGATATGTGTTTTCATAGTCGAGTTGGTGCATGCGTTTGATTATAATACTATATGATTCTTGCACTTTTTAAAATAAAGGAGGTAATATTATAGCAAAGTAAATAAAACATGAGCTGATTATGCCTTGCACTGATAATTCAGTATTGTTATCCAATATTCTCCCGCGTTTGACGGCGACGAGTATGCCGAAACGATGTAAGAAATCTGCCCCAAATATCGGAAATAAGAGTTTTGCTTCCGTGAATATCCATTAAAATGTGCGTTTTAACCCTAAGTCTAATGTCATCGATTTGTGACCGTAGGTTGGAATGGAAGAATTGTTCGCGGCTTGTAAAAGAAATGGTGTCTGTGTTCGGCGTTGGGTTATCGTATTGCTTGGAATAACTGCTCCTGTATCGACGAGGAAATATATGCCTAAATTCCTGCCAGTGACACATAAAGCGAGACGCGTACAATACCAGCCAGGAGTGTCATTCATCCTCACATTCCTTCTCACTTAGTGCCGGAACTTTCTTTAGGAAGGGACTTTTCTCTCCTCTCACCGTTTTCTCTGCTTGAGCAAAAGCACAGTCGCCTATCCATCCGAGTTCGGGTCTTTTATTCCTCTCAAATCTCGTGAATTCTCGCGGTTAGTCTCGTTCTATTTCACATAAAACCAACCATGCCTACCGCTTCTTCTTCTCCTTCTTCTTTTCTTTCTTCTTCTCCTCCTCCTCCTCCAAGCCCCTGTATATTGACAGCAAACAGAATAAACTTTGTCTTTTGGAGGTTACTCCATTAGAAGAATTACTACTATACAGTCGAATTTACCACCTGGCCGTGTCGTTTCCCACTGATTTAGATGTTTGCGTAAAGGTACAGGCTACAGGGCTGTCGGGGTCTCACAACTTTTTCTCCATCTTGCCGAAGATAATAGCGTAATCGCATATCATTGTTGCTGTCTCTACAAGGATATCTGTTCCGGCTCTCAGAGAGCCCCGGCGACGAAATTGGTCCTGTTTAAGACAGTATTACATAAGTTGCTTCGTAATTAGATTCCACAGTTGGTTGCTTAACACCTGGTTTTATTCCGTTAGAATGAAAGCATCGCTGGTAATTATTCTGCGAGTGACGTGGAGATTAAAACTAGGTCTTAAAAGCTGGAGGAACGGTGGATTTAACTTTTAAGAACATTAGATGCTGTTTTATATTTTTAATATTCTAGTGTCTGATACGATCTCAAAACTAATGCTCAAGAAAAAATGTGATTTGCTTAAAACCTGTCTCGTCCAAAGTGGAGTGTGTTTTATTGTTTGCTTTTTTGTCTTATTTTGCATATCATTGTCTTGACGTTTGTTTTTAGTATCATTTTCACTGCTGTTTGTGTGATATTTTACTACTTGTATTTTCTTATTCTTTGTATTTTTTCTTGTTCTTTGTCTGTTGTGTTATTTTTTTTTTGTTGCACTTGCTGTAATTTTGTTTGCGTTTTTTTTCTATTGCCTTGGTCTCCTTTTACTTTATTTGCTTTTTGTATAATTTAGTCCGACCTTTGCTTGCTTTATTATTCTACTTCTGTTTTTTAACCTTAATATGATTTTAGTTTGTACATTGTGTTTCTTTGTTCTTTGCTTTTCAATGATCTTCATAATTTCGCCTGCTTTAAAAAAATAGTTCATTTGCTTTTACCTTTGTTATTTTGCTTGCTTTTTGCATTGGTCTTTGTCTCATTTTTGTCCATTGTGGTTCCTTTTTTTTTCCTGTGTTTAGTCTTTGTTTTACTAGCTTTTTTTATATGGTTTTTCTATCGATTTTATTTTGCTTTTTGTTTTTTTGTTTTTGTATCGTTTTCGTTTGCTCTGTATTACGATATACATTAATAGAATTCTGTTTTTGATTCTTTTTGTATTAAGACTGGCGGGGTTACCCGGCTCCACACGGCCGTAAAATACGCTTAAAAATGATATTTTAGTTTTCCCAGATTTCCTATATATTACTACAGAGTCACGATTTCAAAAGTATTAAAAAAAAGTACTTAAGTGCCATCATCTAGAATCGAAACCGAAAGCAAAACTGTAGCATTTAAAGTTGGTGACGTTACGACTATGCCAACGTGACACGCATATAAACTGATTACGAACAAGATCAGATAAATGTACGAACTGTTTAACGATTTTTTCAATTTTAACTTTTTTTTTTGAGCACTTAAAAACTATTTTAACAGGAAAAACGGCCCATAAAAATCCAATTTTTTGCAGCCCCTATCACCGCTCTGTGACTTTTAGTTTCGAAAGAGAGAGAGTTTTAATATATGGAGGCAGACAGACAAACATACATATTGAGTTTTATAAATTAAACTACCTGTATTTACCCAGCGTTGCCAGGAACAGAACATATTGCCGGGTGGAGAATTTAGTCACATACTTTTTAAGATACATCAAATATTCCAAGTTAGCACGAGTTTCCCAAGAGATGACCATACTTTGGATTTTTAGAAAAATAACAACAGTCGTTTTAATCTATTACATTCAAACAGAGAAATAAAATATCTTAGCTTAAACGAAAGTAACTCAGCATGTAGATACCTCAAAAGTATAGAGGTGGAATTTTAAGTAGTGACCAGAATATTTTCTACTTTTTCCTTTCCTTCGACTGCTTGCCATTGGAACTCTATCCCTACTCCTTGCTTCCTCAAATTTTTTGAACACGCGGATTTTTAATTATAATGCGAACAGACATCTTGCTGACAAGTTACCCATCAATAGTTGTCCATTATAAATATGCCTTTTATTACGGTATCTCCTTCGCTTACATGCAGTGAAAAAAAACGCGTGTAATTAGTCATGTATCATCAGTTTAGTTATGCTTCAAAAGTTATATTTATGGATTAAATAAATAGTTATGAATAAAACAGCTTCTTTCTTAGAACTGCACGCCTGTTGAACTCTGTTCCGTCTGCCTGCTTCCCACCGGACTACAACTTGGATGTCTTCAAGTCCAACGTTAACAAATTCCTAATGAACCGCCCCCTTAAGTAAACACTTCATCAAATCTCCACACTAACGTAATGTACTTGCAATAACCCTTATCCCTGAGTGGCTTCCGGCCTTGATAAGTGGTGATCACTGTGTAAAAAAAAACAACAACTATAGTATTGTCGTACTGTTTAGTTAATCAAGTTTGAACAAATATCATTATATCCCAAGAATAAGTGCCCCCCACCTAATGAAGCAATTTTGTGTTTGTTTAGTTATTGCTAATCCAGCATTTACATTTTTTTTAATTACATTTTCACCCCAAACAAGGTACATTGCTACTTTGGTGTAGGGGACTACTATCAACGGTAACATCTACTGGGGTGCTATGTAGGGATTTGGGCAGCAAGTTTTCTGTTCTCGTTACACTTGAACTTCTGCACGTCAGTACAGTTGGGGAAGCAGGGACCCGGAATGGAATTCCAACGTCTAGCGGTTCTGGGGAAGAAACTACTGGAATAGAAAGCTCTTTTACATCTAGGGATCTCTACTGTGTGGGGGTGAGATTTAGCTTCCTGTCGGGTTTGTCGAGGATGTTTACATCGTGGGGGCACAAGTGCTTGCAGTTCGTCAGAGCATTCTCCATTAAAATACTTGTAGAACAGGGATATATATAATGCTACTGTAAGTATTTGTAAGACGAAGTGCAGAAGGAGGGGAAAAATCACAAATGGTGTATTTCGTCTGTGGAAAAAGTGTAAACTATATTATAGATGAATAGTAGCCGGAAAGACCGAAAAATATATAGGCAAAAAAAAAAAAGAAAATAATAATGTAATAAAATAAGTTACCTGCTTTGATTTGGGAAGACTTTGTTCTTTTGCTTGAAGTGTGCAGTGGCAACGAACGTGTTTTAAAGCGAGATAAGTAATATATCGGCAATGACACATGTGGAAAATGGCGTGGTTTACATCAGCTGGGTGGAAAAATTAGGAGTCGTAGGAATCAGGAGCCGGTCAGTGTATGCGCCTAGTAACAGAAAAAAAAACGGGTGTAGATTATATTCAATGTGTTGGTACGTAGTTTGGAATGTTTTTATAGTTTGCTAACATATAAGTTTAAAAAAGAAAAAAAAGAGAGAGTAAACTGTTGGGTTATGATAGTATACTATAATAATAGCGAACAGTAATATGGCGTAATGTTCGTTAAGTAAAGGGAATATACTTATTCCAATAATCCATGAATAATGGAATGGGTCGTGTCAGCCAATCAGAATGTGATGATCAACATTTGGGGAGACGTTAGTATTTAATGTAGGCTAAGGGAAGGCAACTGGTATTAAAAATAGTGAATCGATAATTACGTAGGAGGGGTCCAAATTAAAGTCCCCTGTGAGTATAAATATGCGATGTAAGTGGGTGACCGTGGGAGTAAAGGGGAAAATGAAAACTACTTCCTCTTCTGGCTATGGCAATGATGATGATCACGCTCCTAGGAGTAAATATAATGTTTTAATATTACGAATTAATGTGTCTAAAATGCCATTCTATTGTTAAATAAGGTAATAGCTAATAGAGTAAACATAATACATTTGTAGATGCCATCTGTTGTTGTAAATATATGGTATTTTGGTGAAGAGGGGAAAAATTGCGCCTCTTTTATTATACATAGGTATGAGAAATCTGCATTAATCAAAATATAATATTGATTATAATGCTATAATATTAATGCGTATTTTACGACCGGGCAACGCTGGTGATCTGCTAGTATTATTATATTTATGATAAACACTGAAATGCTCATTGTTTTGTACGGGCAACGACCAAGCGGGATAGAAAACGTCTTACATCTGCAAGTATCTTATATGTCTATAAAGCCACGATTTATTCGTCATGAAATATTGTTGCTTGAACACCAGTTTTTAGCCTCTCCTCCCTGAATATGGCGCAAAACAAGTTTATGTTCTAGTAGGTCCCACACTGTCTGCCAAGCTTCTGCCCCTGTCGCAGAGATTTATCTGTCCTTTCGCAAATAAGTCCACAGAATGTGCGTTAATTTCACTTGTATGCTCCAACGTTAATGCTTCCGGTTCCCTCAGTTAGCAGCAAAAATCTACCACTTTTCTGGCGGTGTCAGTAGGGACAAGAATATTTTCTGCTTTTTTTCTCTCCCTTCGACTACTTGCCCTAGTATAAGGATGGAATTTTTCTGCTTGTCGGGTTAGTGGATAGTCTCTCTCTCTCTCTCTCTCTCTCTCTCTCTCTCTCTCTCTCTCTCTACTCCTTCCTTCTTCAATCTTTCAGACATACGGAATTTTAATTAAAATGCGAATAGACATCTTGCTGACAAGCTACCCATCCATGGTTACCCATTATAAATATGCATTTATTACGGTGTCTTCTTCGCTTACCTGAAAATATGCCTTGTTTGCACGCAAAAAAAAAAAAAATAAATAAAAAAGGACTATTTATCAGGCAGATAATATCTTCCCGTAAACTGCAGCAATTTTTCGGAATTTATGAGTTTGTGGGAACCTTTTCTAGTCTCACACAAAAACACGCGTTCACATCTCAAGCTATATTACTTGTCATATACATACGCGCACACAAACATACATGCGCACGTCCACACACGTACATATATTCACGTTCGCGTGTATACACTCACATTCACGTGTATACACACACACGCTAACGTACACAAATGTACTCACACACACGCAAACGTACGCACACAAGGACAACGTCACTTCCCATTTCAAAGGAAATCCACACATGCGCAAAAGACCACCGGAAACAAGTATAAAAGCAAGAGCAATAAGCAGCATCTTTCTTTTCGGACCAGCTTCCGAGGTGAGTGGTCGGCGCACCAGCCGCCGCCGTTTCGGCAGGCGCGCGCACGCGCGTGCTTCGCGCCACTTACAACCATGTGGGGCAAAAAGCTAACAGACAGTACGTACACCTTATATGCTTTCTCTCTCCATGGCCTGGATTGACTTTTTCTCATTTTCTCTCTATATATATATATACCACAATAAACTTTTCTTCTCACCAGCTAACAACGAGAGACGCATATCAAACTGGATTGACTTTCTTTCTTTCTCTCTACAACAATATACTTTCTCCTTCTCACATTAAAAGTAACCAGCCCCGTCTTCCCCCACTGAACCACGCGCTCCAGATCAAAGGAGAGAGAATCTGAGACAGCTTTGTCATTTACAGCCTTTGATGTGTTGCCGTAGATGGTCGTGTCATCAGCATAGATGTCAACGAATGATTTAAGTATGTGTTTAGGCAGGTCATTGATGTAGATCAGGAAAAGAGTTGGGCTCAGGATTGACCCCTGAGGGACTCCAGCATTTATATTGCAGGCCTCCGATTTTTGTCCATCTACCACTACTCTTATGAGCCTATCGGAGAGATGATTTAATTATTGAGAAAACATTTCCAGTTATACCGTAGCTGATAATCTTGTGAAGTAGACCCTTATGCCATACCTTGTCGAATGCCTTTGATATGTTAAGAGCAATTGTCCTAGAAAGGAAGCCTTTGTCAATAGATTCACTAATCCTGTGGGATATAACATAACATCTGCGGTAGATCTTGCAGAGCGGAAACCATATTGTGCGTCACTAAGAAGGTTGTTCCTGCTGAGGTGGTTGATATTTCTCTATTTGATATTGATTCCAGCAACTTACTCATAACACACAGGAGACTTATTGGTCTGTACTGAGCGGGAGATGACTTATCACCCGAATTCTTAAATACAGAGCAAACTGATGAGGTCTTCCAGGGAGTGGGAAATCACTTCTCCTTAAGGCAGCGCTTAAATAATTTCGTAAGTATGGGAGCAAATTCTGGTTGAAGCTTTTTTAACACTATAATTGGGATGCCATCAGGGCCAGTAAGCAGCGAGAGACGAACGCAGACATGAACACGTGTTGTACTCTTTTCTTTCACTTGTTTCTTCACGAAATAACTCCAAGTACGTTTAATTCAAGTAAACGCGTTGTTCGTTCTATCATCAAAGCAATTCATTTTTCCTTTCCCAATTCAAATCATTTTTCATATTTTGAACGACTGATGGATGCATAATATATCCACCAGTCCACTACAAGTTCTTTTCAAGATTTATCACTACGAAAATGAATCTGCCAGGGTTTCCTTAGCCTACCAGTTGCCAACTTTAACTGAATAGCTTAACTCTAATTCAAACAGAGTTGCTCCCAAACCACGTGTCATTGATCAACTAATAAAAACCTTAGAAACGTCTTAGCTTCTTTACCCGACAATGATATACAATGCCCTCATGATTCTTATATCCTCATATTCGTTTTAACTCTCATTTACACCAAACCACTTGAAAGAAAATAGTCTATTATTTTGAATCGCATTTAGCAGGGGAGTGCAAGGGCTTGAGTAGCAAGATGTCCGTTCTCAGAATATTAAAACGTCTGCATGTCAGTATATGTCAGCTAGCAAACCAGATAACAAGGAGAATATCATAAAGTCAAGAAGTTCGAAGGAAGAAACGTCTAAAGTAAGAAGACATTCCAGCATGTAGAGACCCCAACAGTATAGGGGTGGAATTTTTCTTCTTGTCGGATTAGTGGATAGTTTATACGTCACGGGGGCACCAGTTATGTTTTTACATCGGATCACATTCCATTAATGTACTTGTAAAACTGGCGAAGAGATGCAAAACCGCGACGATGGAACAGAGGTGAGAGTTTGAGCAGTAGTGTGGAACCTACTAGATTTGAGACTGTCTTTGGGCCGGGCCGTAGTTTGGAAGATTAGTGCCAGATCTTGAAGCAGTACTCCATGCATAGACGAACTTGAATATGCTCTCTAGAATGAGTAATTTTCTTGCTTTGTCAAGGAAGCTCACCTTTTACAGCAGTCTTTGCAACGTCTACGATGTATTTGTTACAATTCATGTACGTGGAGAGGGTACACGGCGTATGAGTTTATGAAAGTACTTATAAACACGTACACGGATGCAACATTGCGGCGATGTTGATCCAGAATAATTGACATGAATTTCGAGTCAGCTTGAACTCTATATACACAATTTGCTACTTTGCTATGAGAAAAGATCTAGAGATGATAGGTAATTTCATTGCTCCATAGATTGATTAGGATAATAATTTAAAAAAAAACACCATCTCTGGTCCTCTCACGGACAATATAACAGTATATTGTTAACAGATTTTGTTTCTTTGTATATTTATATTTTGCATCTCGCAGCAGAAGTGAAACTTCTGAAGAATTACTTTAATGTAGATAGGACCTTATAGCGTTACGTGCTAGCATACGTGAAACGGTTTGTTTATAAACTGGCTTCCAAACTAACTTAACTCTGAGCAAATCTCTATTCATTAGTTTGGTGCAAAAAAATGTTGCCGATTAAACATTTCATTTTAAAAATAACTATCTGTGATATTGAAAGTATTTATTCGTCATAAAAAAACGACATTTGTTTTCTGCAACGTACTTCCATCTGTCAAAGAGCTTATAAATGACTTGTAAAATTATTTAGGTGATTATGTGGAGCATAAATTTAACTCATTTTTAATCTAAGGCGGTCTCAATGGTTTTGTATTAAGTGCTAATTTAAAGGAGCTAGATCAAATGAATATGCAGGAGGGGACATGCTTATACAACTAAATTCTTCTTGGAGATCTTAGTTCTGTGTTAGGACAAGTATTGTGATGATGGTAGATGGCTACATTTCTGCTGACTAACAAAGGTTGTTTTCGACTCTACATTGGTGAGTATATTGCAGAAAAATATGAATTATAATTAGTACTCCGGAAGAAAAGGGTTAATATTAACCAGGGTGAAATGTTGAAGTGAAAACGGTACACATTAATAACCCACTCTTTTCACTGATGATATAGTCCTCATCACCTGTTTACTTCCATGTGTCCTCTCAGCTTCTAACAACACGTCAGAATTCGATGTAACACGTGACTATAGCTCAGCTTCCTTTAAAACGAACTCTTCTGTTCTTCAAACGGTTAATTTATATACAACTACAGATCGTCTAATCTATATTTTGGCGTCAGATCACGCAATCATTGAAGACAAACTCATCAAGACGTCGTCATTGGCTTTTATTTCTCTATCATTTAGCAGCCAAATAACAGACGCGTAAACACGTGTGCGTTGTCAGGGTAAGATATATTCGCATTCATTACAATTTTCTCAACAGTCCCATCCCTTTCTCATGATCACAAACAGGGCAGATGCAAGGTGTCCGTCTTCATCTAATAGTTTTTTTAAGAGAATGGTGCAGGCTACCACCGCATCCTCATGCGTACTCTACTGAGCAGTTTAAGTTTTAATAAACACTGCTTCCGCTGACATCAGTCTCCCTGTCTGCTGGATTTGATTTCAAATAAACCAAAAGCTCACACCTCTTAGAATAGCTTTTTTTTACATGGCCCGTAAGCCACTCGGGAATAATGTTTTTTTTGTGTGTACAATAACCAATGGGATAATATCGTAGTAATAGTTGGTATTGGAGATTTGATAAAGCATCTTACTTAAGGGGGCGATTAATCAGGAATTTGTTATATTGGACTTGAAAACGTCCAAGTTGTAAAAAGGGGGGAAACAGGCAAACGGAAGAGAATTCCACAGGCGTGTACTTCTCAGAAAAATGCTATGTCCATGGAATCTACGTTTTGATTTAGGCACAGATAAAGAGTGGGGGAAATTACTGACAGTGGTTTAAGCTATATGTGTGTTTATCATGAAGGATTGGCGAGGGGGACCAGAGATTCAAGCGCGGACGAGCACTTGCCATGGAAATAACAATAAAACAAAGAAAGGCTCACAACGTCTCTTCTGTGGGAGAGGGGTTGCAGGGAAGTGAAGAGAGCATCCCCCCACTAAGCCACGAAGTCTATTTTGCACTCTGTCAGGCCACGATAGATTGTTTTTTGAAGCTCCAGCCCAGATGTGGCAGCAGTACTCCATCTTTGGACGTACTTGACTTTTATAGAGATAAAGAATTGCATCAGTAATGAGATATCTTCTGGAGCGGTAGAAGGATCTTACCATTTTCCCAGCGGCCCGGCCAACAGACTTTATATATGTGTTCCATTTCAGATAAGGAGTAAAAGTCAAACCCAGGAGCTTGTCAAAACATGAAGCCTCCCCAAGACGAGAGGCATCCATTTCAATTGATGCTAGATGAGGAACAGAGCGTTGATGATGTAAAGTTAGGAGCTTTGTTTTAGATGCATTAAAAGTAACCAGTCATCTCTTCACCCACTGAGTGACGCGCTCAAGATCAGAGGAGATGAAAGTAAGCGCCGACGTCTCAGTGCATCAGGGATTTCCGGAATCTGATTTCCTTATTTCTAACAGAGAGTGGAATACATGTTTTAGACGTGCAAGCCAAGACAGCTGCCCCCATTACAGTTGCAATTAAGCCGTTTAAACCCAAACTATGCACCGAATTTATCATTCGCACTAATTACAATTTTCTCTATATTAAACAATAACAGCATGCATAAAATAAATTACAATGCTTAAATATGCACTTCTACAAAATGGCAAAAACTTTTGCACAGAGCTGATACGTTTCAAGACCTACAGTTACGCATTTTACTTAGGAAAATGTTCCTTAATTATAATAACATTGTAATAAACAGTATGTCCTTAATGACCTTCCCACACCCACAAGCTAAAGTGATGAAAGCTAGTAATTTTAATCGAATTGAGAATTTCTCTCTATGCTGTTGTCCACCAATGTGTTTTATCTGCCATCTCGAGATATATAAACAAAACAAAAATAGAACCTCTAAGCACATATTTATTCTTATTAGACTGGATATTTCCGGTTAATATTCTTTGTGCTAATTTAATTAATTTAATACGTTATTTATACTTATATTAGATACGCCCATTCATATCTCCAAGCACCTGTCGGTCGATAGTTTTTTTATGTATTGACGCATCTTATACGAGGTACGCCCGATAAAAGATTGTGGAGATTATTCGGTCTGTCATGAGCAAGTTTTAATTGGCGTTTTTGTTTAACTGTAAAGATGAAGCTTGAAGCAACATTGTGATTAGTCTGCCAGGCTAATGTTTGAAGTAATAATTCTTCGAGTCTTTCACGTTGAAGCATTTAATATTATTTCGGTTGATTTGTGTCAATTAAATTTTCCTTTGTAACGCCAACGTTTTAAATAGCATTATCTCAGCACTACGGGTTTAAGATTGAAGTAGACAGCGTTGCTCTGAGGAGCTTTAGTTTGAAAAGTGAAGCATGTGTGGTCCCCTGTGAGTGGACAGTGAACGAGACATAAAAAATGACTAAGTTCAGCATTTGCCTTCCCCCTTTTAGCCCCCAAATCCCCAGCGGACGCCAAATCCTGGTGAAAATGAATTTGAGTTCTGCACCATGCAAGAAAAGAAATGACTAAGCCCATCATCAAGAAATGATAAAGACCGATTTTGACCCCTCAACATTTATTGGTTTTTGGCTCAAATCAAATTAACAAGTTTGACCCAAGTAACCTACATTTAAAATTTAAAGAGTTTAGACCAAATGTTGGCGGAGGAGTTTGGTGGAGTTTTCAAAGGTCGTTTAACTTTAAACGCTTGACAGCTAAATTTCTTGCCGAAAACTGATTAAAACGATTTTCCCAAATCTCAATACCCCTTATGTTAAATCTCGAGTCTTTAGACCGAAAATTGACAGAGTAGTTTGGTAGGGAAACGTACGCACACAGACACATACACAGAGACAATTTCACGGTTCAATAAGTGCATAACTACCTTGATTTTTATTTCTTTCCTTATTTCTTTCCTTGTTCTATCTATTTATCTTTTTTCTTTCTCTCCTTCGTTTTTCGTTCATTTCCCTTCGTTATTTTCCTTTTATGTTTGCTTATTTCTCAATGCCTTGTATTAATTCTCTGTTTCTGTCTCTATTTTATTTTATTTCTTCTTTCTTACCTTCTTTTTGCATTTTCTGCCTTATTTAATATCTTTCTTTATTTTTTTTGTTTCTCTCTTTATATTTTCAACGTCCATGTAAAAAGTAAATTCTATCAAAGAGTGAGAGTTCAATATAGAAACGTTGTTTTAATTTGAATAAAATAAAATACGCATCAAGTACGCTTGAAAGCCAAATCACAACTTAATATTAGGAAAATAAACAAATATCTTACTTGTTTGAATTCATCACAAATATATGTGGAAGCTTGCCACCCGCCAGATACAACGCGCAGCTCTATACAGACTCCTTTCTCCAAATTAACAAAATGACAAGAAAGAAGAAAAAGAAAAAAAAAGAACACACTAAAGATGGAGCCTACCTTCGAAAAGTATTTGTGATAAATTTAAAACAAGTAAAATATTTGGTTATTTTCCTAATATTACCGGCCCTGTCGGTGGGGCATTAGAATACACCGACTGCCCCCTGCAGAGGGTAAAAGTCCCCCAATGGGGGTCCTGGATATGACCTTAAACTATATCCAGTGGTGAGGCCCCAGCTTGCGGGCTTTGGGGAGTGTGGAGCCACCCTTTAATTACCATTGCTCCCAGGTCCACTCTGACCCTGAGTTGTAGTACCTGTTAGGGTTCCAACTATGGGTTAAATAGAAACCGACTTGAAAACAACAAATATATTCTATTAAAAAAAATTTATTCAAAAATCTTTGGATTCGGCATTAAATAACCCGAAAAGGGTTGATATGCCGTAAAACAAAAACAACCAACCAACCAAATATTACGCTGTGATTTGGCTTTCAAACGCATTTGATGCGTATTTTATTTTATTTAAAGTAAATTCCGTTTAGCTACTCTTTATCTTCACAATTAATTGATCAACAAGAAAATGTTTGATGTCTTTAATCATGATCTCCATTTAACTTTGCTTATTTATATATTTTTTAGATAATTGTCATAAATAGCTACACAACATTAAACGCCCTTCTAATATAATCATTATATATTTCTCGTTTACTGATACGTAAGTATCACAAAGGGTTGCAAGCAAGAAAATATATTGTCTTTACACCGAGTCATCCTGCAAGAATTACTAAATATTATATTCGAAATATCAGCCACATGTTTCTTGACACAGAAAATATTTTGAACGGAATTGTAGAGATTGATTGAAATTGTCGATTAGTTAAGGTGTTAATCTTGTATATAAAAATATAAAAACATGTACACGTTGGCTATTTTCATGTAAATCTGAATGTGTGTGTGTGTGTGTGTGTGTGTGTGTGTGTGTGTGGTCAGGAATAGGCTCCTAGATGGTTGACTATTTTAGAAAACTGATTACATATAATGATAGAAGATGTATCGACACACAGGCATGGGTATGTTTGATCTGTCAGAACAGTAGTTCATTAAAATTGTGGGGTCTGCGTTCGCGCCTGGTCCACAAAGTATGGAAATAAAAAATCAAAAAATAAAATAAAATATGTTTGTAAGTGTTTTTGATATAGACGTACATGAGAATACTTTGATGAGTATGTTTTAACTTAAATAGGGATGGTATAATAAAATTGTGAGGTCTGCGTTCGCGCCTGCCCTCCATAGAATGGAAATAGGCACACACTTTAATAAAGACTTTTCATATCTATCTGCGTAAGTATACTTTGATAATTATGTTTCAGTTTGAAGAAATATAGTATAATAAAATTATGGGGTTTTCG
>NC_136491.1:34366161-34461161 GCF_053919585.1 Euprymna scolopes
ACCCGAAATGAACTTCCCAGACCCTCCCCCACAAGTTCCTTAAACCCCAAAACAAAAACCTTATCGACATATCAAACGCCCCCCACCTTCTCTCCTTGTTCCCTTCCTCTCTTCCTCTTCCGCTCTCCTCGCAACCCATCCCCTGACCTCATTCACTCTTTCACTCTTTCATCCCAAAATTGAGAACATTTCTGTAAAAGTCTGAGGACGCTACAGACGGCCCCCCACAAACGGCCGTGTAGCCGAAACAATAATGTAATTTAACAGAAAGATACGGTAATAAAAAATAAAACGTATATATATATATATATATATATATATATATATATATATATATACATATATACATATATGCATATATACACACATATATATATACATATATACACATATATATACATATATATACACACATATATATACATATATACAGTGATGATCATATTTATTGGCACGGTAAAATAAAAGTTAAATTTTGTCTAATAAATTCTAAAAAAGGGATTAAATTAAAGAAAATAACAAAGTATATTATGTATTTTTAACTGGCCTTTCCGATGCAGCAATCGGATTTTAGAAAAAATAAATAACAAAGGAACAACAAACATAATTGCAAAAACCCTTGTTCAAAATTATTGGCACGGCTTTGTTTTTCTTTTAGTATCAGTATAATATCAATCAATTTCCGGTTTACGTGCTTTCTGAACATTTTTATAGCCATATTATGCTTGTTTAACGCTAATTCAGTGAATAATTTTTTTCAGATAATTTTTAGATAGCGATTTATTTAAACTATTATAAGTGACTAAATTATAATTTTCAATCGCCATGGTTAAAACTAAGGAACACAGCGAAGACGTCAGGGAGCTTGTTGTAGCATGCCATACCAATGGGGAGGGCTATGATAAGATTTCAAAGAAGCTAAACCTTTCCAAATCCACTGTTGGAGCCATAATAAACAAGTTCAAATCGCAAGGCCACGTTATGAGTTTAGAGGGTAGAGGGAGAAAAAGGATTCTTTCCCCAAGAGATGAACGGAAAATTGTTCGACAAGTAAAACAAAACCCAAGGATCTCTGTTGGGGAGATTGTTGATGAACAGAGCACCTCTGGAGTGAATGTATCTCGACATACAGTTGGTAGAGTTTTGAAGAGAGCTGGTTTAAAAGCATGTCGTCCGAGAAAGACTCCCTTATTGAAGCCTATGCACCTGAAAGCAAGGCTAGCCTTTGCAAAACGTCATATTGATAAAGATGCTGCATTCTGGAAACGTGTTCTATGGACTGACGAAACGAAAATAGAGTTATTTGGCCATAATAAAGTGTCTTATATTTACAGAAAATCTGGCGAAGCTTTCCTGCCTAAGAACACCATACCCACAGTGAAGCACGGTGGAGGCAGTTTGATGTTTTGGGGATCCTTTGCTGCCTCTGGACCAGGGCGACTTGTTAAGGTCACAGGTAGCATAAAAAAGGAAGATTATGTTAAAATATTGGATGAAAACCTGAAAGACTCTGCTAAAGAGCTCTCACTTGGTCGTCGTTGGTGGTTCATGCAAGATAATGACCCAAAGCATTCGGCTAAACTGACTAAGAAATGGCTTGAGGACAATCATATTAATGTTTTGGAGTGGCCATCACAAAGCCCAGACCTTAATCCAATTGAAAATTTATGGAGAACATTAAAATTGAGGGTAATGCAAAGGAAGCCTAAGAATCTTATTCAATTGGAGGATTATTGTCAGGAAGAGTGGGCTAAAATTACTACTGAAGAGTGCAACAACTTGGTTGTAAACTATGAAAAGCGACTGAGGAAGGTAATCAAGGTCAAAGGCTATACAATTGATTATTAAATAAATCGTGCCAATAATTTTGAACAAGGGTTTTTTGCAATTATGTTTGTTGTTCCTTTGTTATTTATTTTTTCTAAAATCCGATTGCTGCATCGGAAAGGCCAGTTAAAAATACATAATATACTTTGTTATTTTCTTTAATTTAATCCCTTTTTTAGAATTTATTAGACAAAATTTAACTTTTATTTTACCGTGCCAATAAATATGATCATCACTGTATATACACACATATATATATACATATATATACACACATATATATGCATATACACTTGTGCCCGATATTATTCATACCCCTCGGATCTTTGAGATTTCTATAAGAATATTGCTCAAACCAGAAGGTAGACAATCTTAAAGGGATTTCAAACAATAAATCAAGCATAAGCATTTAATTTAAACTCAACAAATAAATAAATTATGCAAGTTTGAAACATTATACAAAGAAAAACAATAATGGCACTAGTTCAAAATTATTCATACCTCTCTTACTAATAGTCAATAGCATGCCCTTTATTCTTAATAACTGCCTGTAGCCGTTTTGGATATTTATCAACAAGGTTTTTACAAGCATCAACACTGATTTCTGACCATTCTTCAATGCAGTAGTACTCCAAATCCCTCAAATTTCGAGGTTTCCGCTTTTTAACCTCAGTTTTCAATATGTGCCAGAGGTTTTCGATAGGGTTCAGGTCGGGACTCTGGCTAGGCCATTCCAAAACATTAATTTGATTATCCTCAAACCATTTCTTGACTATTTTGGCAGTATGTTTTGGATCATAATCCTGTTGAAGGACCCAGTTTGGTCCTAAATGGAGCTTCGCCGCATCCTGTCTAATGTTTTTCTGGAGTATCTCCAAATATTGCTCCTTCTACATGGTTCCATCTATCTTGATCAAACTACCTGGACCACTAGCCGAAAAGGAGCCCCAAAACATTAGGCTTCCACCACCATGTTTCACCGTGGGTATGGTGTTCTTTGGGTTGTAAGCTTCTCCTTTCTTCCTCCAAACGTAAGAAGCATCCATATGGCCAAACAATTCAATTTTTTGTTTCGTCAGTCCACAAAATACTTGAGAAAACGGACTCTGGAGAATTCACATGGGCCCTAGCAAACTTTAGACGTTCTGCAAGGTGTTTTCCGGTGTGCAGTGGAGTCCTTCGTGGTCTTCTTCCTTTCAGACCATTTTCATGCAGAGTCCTTTGCAATGTTTGCCTTGATATTTTTATGCCAGAAGACTCCAGATTTTCTTAAATGTCCTTAGTAGTGGTGTTTGGATTTGCATTAACACTTCTTATAATGTTCCTGGTGGCTCTAGCAGACAGTTTCCTTTTCCTTCCTCTACAAATCAAGTTGTTTGTTGTGTGGTGGCTCTGGAATTTTTTGATGATGCTCTGTACTGTTGCTGTAGGGACCTCAAATTTCTTGGAAATTGACTTGTAACCTAAACCATCCTTATGTAAATTCACAATTTTAGTCCTAAGATCATTACTAAGCTCTTTTTTCTTCCCAATTCTAATAATTTTTATTCTTTTATTGGTGTTCAGTTGATATCATTTTAATTTCTGAAAAATGCAAAAAACGAAATGAAATTAATCAAAGGTTGTATAAAAGCATTCAAAATAAGAATCAAACAAGAAACAAACAGTCAGAAACTCGATTAATACTGAAAAAATAAGGGGGTATGATTATTTTTGAACATTGCAGATTTTATAAATAGCTGTATATTTCTTTTATTACAAGTATCCCGAGATTCTAAAATGACGAAAATGATCAGAAGAGGTTTATTAAGAATATGTATCAATATGGACGTAAACAATAAATTCTTACAAAGTTACACCTAATAAACTCAATTTTCAAGAGGGGGTATGAATAATATCGGGCACAAGTGTATATACACGCATATATATATGTACATATATATATATATAATCGCAAAATCGCATTGACAGATGGTTCTCTCGAGATTACCAAAGTTAAGCAATGTTGAACTTGGCCAGTACTAAAGAGTGACCATTTAGAAACGCTAGGCTCTGTATGTGCTCTCTGCTTATATCAGCATTGCTTTCAATCGTTCTGAACTCATATAATTACAACTGGAATTAAACCAATGCGACTAAAGAGACGTGTGGTTGGAGATTGCGCATCTCATACCACAATAATTTCACGGTCGGCTACCCTTCACTGAGTATCCGTAGTTTGACAAGACTAAACTGAGCCGTTTTCATATAAGACTATTTTATAAATATCAGAAAATTATTTACACAGACAAATCTTCGAGGTTAATTGCCTCGTCGTCTGAGGGGCAACAATGATAAAAGTAATTATATGAAAGTCAATTATTATAAAAAATCAATAGCTTATCAAGTAAGTAAAATAAAAAGTAAACGAAAATATACAAACTTTATAAAAAAAATATAAATAAATATAAAATAAAGATAAATACAAATTTATAAAGAGGATTTTGGGCAGAACGACCCAATTTAAGCCTTGTCGCCTCTCGCACCTCCCCTTATATATACATGTGTCACAAAATTAAACCATCTCTTTTCCTTTTTGCAAATAATATATCTATTTACTTGCCTTCCCACGAGGGCAGTTATACACAAGGTCGGTATTTAATGTTGGGAAACTCGTACTGGATAGGATCAAAAAGAAAAATTGCCTCAGTCATGAAGGATTTCTCCCTCCCTGACCGAGAACAAAAAAAGAAGAATTGTTACATCCAAACTTTTTTTTTGCTTATTTTCTTATTCATTTATAATTTTCTATTTATTTTTTATTTTTAATTTCATTTTTTTTAATTTTTATTGCATTTAATTTTTTAGTATATTCTTTATTATATAAGCCTTTCCTTTAATTACTGCAAACATTGTAGAGCACCTTACGAGAAAATTATCATTGTTGACACCTTGAGTAATCCGTGGAGTTGTTTTCTGATGCTCCTGTAATTTTACTTAAAAAATCGGATCAATTAGGGTTGAAAAACGATAGCCAGATGGGTGAGGTAAAAGAGACAGAGGTCGACATAAGATGAAGCGTGACCTTCTGACATTCATATGACATCTGTAAACAAACAGAAAACTACCGACTCCTTCGATTTTTCCCGGCAAGTTTTATTGTATTTAAGGTAGAGTTAGTTTTTTTTTTATATTTACAAAAATGTTAATAAAACTATTTAAACTACACTCTTAAATTGACAAACAAGAGATGAATTATTTTACATTTTTATATTCATATTATGTTTGCCACGCAGTTTATTGTTTTAACAAACAGGATTCGTGTATCGCCGTTGCTGGATGCAAATATAACACAAAGCTAGAACACTCTTCCTTGAAAGAACCCCATCCATTCCAAAACAAATTAAACTATACTTTTTAGCTTATTATCCTAAGCTAAGCTTATTCTGTTAGATCTGTTTTATAAAGTTGTCAGTGATATGACATAATCAATAAAAGCAATGCTAAAAACATATTAATTAACGTCTACAAATTGTGCTTCCACCCCTATAAAAGAAAGTGAAACATAAAGATGTTTACGAAGAAATATTTTAAGCAATCGCCAAACAATAAACATGTAATGTTTTAAATCACGCGAGTTAAATATTGTTAAAGGTCTGTGTATGTGCATGACCTCTATTACTCAATAAAAAATAAATTAATTAAGAATGTTTACTAGGGCATATTTTAATCAATCCTAGAATTATTGGTTTTGGTGTTTTGAAATAAAGTAGAAAAAATAGGGAGGATGTTGCAATATTTTAGGTGAGTAATGGGGTAGTTATTTAATTGCCGCACACATCGGCAATATTTGGCACAAGGCCTGGAAAGTGGGAATCCCACAGGCTTCCCTAAAGGAGGGGCACTCCTGCAATTTTAAAAATTGCCTGAGTAACCCCGTCGGCATTCCTAGGTCGGGGCGCCTCAGGCAGCAAGCAATAAACTTGCCCCACCGGAAAGCTCGGTGGCAAGGTCGGGGAGGGTGGACCTCCTGGGTGTACCTCAGTCCAACAGGTGCTGGACCGGTTCCCGGCCCCTCACCTGTTCGGCTGAGTGTCAAGTGACGAATTCTTGACATGTACTACCCTGTCTCCCTGCAGCCGAGGCCGCTAGGAGACACATCCCAGCACAAGATGGGGTATGATCCCACACAGTCGGACGATTCTATTTATAAACGATGCTGCTAAGAACTGACGAATCAAATTAATTCACGTTCTGCCACCAAGTGTCCATGATGATGATGATGATGATGATGATGATGATGATAAACAATAAAAATGACGGAGACGAGAGTGTCCATAATAATGATGATGATGATGATGATAAAGTCGAAAGATATCCCAAAAGAAATAGAAGACGACCCGATTTTTTTGTGGTCGACAATATAAAGGATTTGATAATCCTTTATATTGTCGACCACAAAAAAATCGGGTCGTCTTCTATTTCTTTTGGGATATCTTTCGACTTCATCATCATAATCATCATCATCATCATCATTATTATGGACACTCTCGTTTCCGTCATTTTTATTGTTTTCGTTTGTTCTAATTATTTGAGGTAATATAATTCCATCCTCTTCATATGACGCGTTTTCGTCTATAAAATTAAACGTGTCTGTGAATTTTACACACCGGATTCTTTTTATTTTATTTTTTTCGGGAAAAAATATTAAATTGGCTGGACTGTTTTTATCGTATCCAAGAAAATATTCCTCTGTCAGCTTTAATATTCAATTTACTCTTTCTCTATATATGCGAAGCAATTGAACAAAATATATGCATTCTGCTTAAATTTGTTTTTTTACCGCAGAAAGATTCATATGGAGTTTTAGATAGTGTTTTGTTAATATACCTGTTGCGTATATAGGCTGCCGCCATAAGTGCATACGTCCAGAGGTTTTTAGGGAGTTTTGATTCAATGAGTAGGCATCTAGCCATTTCAAAAAGTGTCCGCCACGCACGTTCAGCAGTCCCGTTTTGGTGTGGCGATCTAGGAGCGGATGTTTCATGCCTGATATGATGGTTAATTAGTAAAAGTTCAAAGTCTTTATTGGTTGTCAGAGCGAATACACTTGATTTCACCGTAGGGGGCCATGTCGGCCAGATATTTCTTAGTTGCTAGCAGGGTATCAGATTTGTTCTTTAAAAAGTAAACCATTATTAAACCTGAATGGTCATCTACGAAATTCAACACATATCTATAATGTTCTCTGGCCATCGGTTCTATGGGACCGTTTAAGTCACAATGCACTATTGATAGGATTTTTTTTTGTCCATTTTGTCTGGTATCTTGTTTTGATAGTTTGTCATTTCCCCTTGCGTACAGACGTCGCAGTTGAAGGCTTTTGATGTTTGTATTTGCATTCCATCAACTACAGTCGTCAACTTTTTGATATCAGGAATATTGCAGTGTCCAAGAATTTTATGCCATGTCTGTAGATCATGGCAGGCGGTTTTTGATGGGACTACGCTAATTAAATAATATAGTCTTCCATTTTCTTTAATGTCGAATACAGTTCCATTCGGATATACCAGTTTTGATTTATCGGGGCTAAAGTTTATATTTGCACCTTGTTTTGTGGCAGCTTTTTGGCTCGCCTGAAAAGTGGAAAATGTCGAACTATTATTAAATTCTGGCTTTTATCGTAAAATATAGTAATGGAACGAACCAGAATGGCAACCAGCAAATGATGGAAAAATCGAAAATGAAAAATAAAGCAAAATTAATGAAGAAATTGAGTAAAAAAAAATAGGTCTGCAAACTCGTTTGACCCCCACTGTATATATAAACAAGTGCAGTAGCAGATTGAGACTTTACGCGAAACAGATGTCCTCTACTTCAATCGGGCCTGCCCAATTTTTTATCAAATCCTGTTTTAACCCATTCCTTCACTTCTACACCTGCAAAAAGGTCAATTTAAAAAAAAAATTTAACCAATTCTTGTTATCGTAAATCTCTAATCCGACAATTTTACTTTTATTATTATTTAAACCTTTGTCAAATGTGTTGAGTATAGATATTTATATTCATCATTATCTGTAAAATATTCAATTTTATTTTTTTTTTTTTTAATGAATTTAGATTATTTATTCAAATCTTAATGTGTTTCTTTTTGTTTGGTTACTCACATTTCATAACTAAACTTTGATATATAAAATTATCAGCTTAGATAATAAATTGTAATTTGACAATAAAAAAAAACTGGTGTACGTTTCTGCTTATAACATTTCCATGTAAATAGTACACCCACTATCATGATCCTTTCGTCCTGGACACACGATGGTATATTATTATTATTATTATTATTATTATTATTATTATTATTATTATTATTATTGGCTCACATGGAGCTTTCACACAAGTCAACAAACGATCTGACTGGAAACCTGTGGTGTTCTCTGGAAGCTGAGTGACAACAAGTCTCCCCAGACGTCCAGCTCTCTCTCTCTCTCTCCACCTCCTTCAATAGCATTTGCAAATGAATTTGCATCATCGCAACAGCCGCTTACCATTGATTTCTCGCTGGTAGTGGCCATTGGTTTATACTGGAATTTGAGTGGCACTCAGCCTCCACAAGGTCCCAGTTCTCTTTGCGCTTGTCCAGCCGAGGTCTGGTTTGCGCTCGCTCCTCGGTCTTTCAGTCCTTATTGATCTTTCTCGGCCCTTTAGTATTATTATTATTATTATTATTATTATTATTATTATTATTATTATTATTATTATTCAATTTTCGCTCTAGTAAGGACGACATGATTCCATTTTTTCTCTCATGAAAACTGTTTTTTTGTTCTGTCGCAGACCACCTACTAGTTGGCCGATTGTGTATAAATCTAAAGAGCAATAGGAGCCGGTTTTCATGTCTGAAAGTGACACAATGTTCAATAAGATAGCCTGCTCGCCGTCATCCGCTTGCGGAAAAGGCATGGTTCAAGTTCCTGACCTGTATCAAGGCGGTTATTGAGACTGAAGACGGCTACATTGAATAGCAGTCAGCTCTACTACAAAATCAATTTATCTGAATTGATTTCCTCAATAAATGTTTTTAAATAAAACTGTAGTGTTGTTTTCTTTAGGGTGACAATTTTATCGTCCTACCCTGTATGATGTTGCCGAAGTAATGCTTGTTCAGGACTGCGCCAGCACACGAATCAATACAAGTCCATACATAGCTGAAGGAAAAACCTCCACTCGTTTTGTCCGGGTACTTTTGGCTTAGAAGCTCTTAAGATCTGCATGTTTGTAACTATTGACTAATTAGAATTATTGAAAGCAAATCTAAGGTTAACCTACATACTAAGGTAAATGGTTTGAAAACAGTCATTCAAAGAGCATCCATGAATCTAAATGCTGATGAAATAAAAGGAGCAATAGGGAGCATATTAAAAAATTATGTTAAATAAATTGTCGTAATTTTATAAGGAAACGTTAAAATGATTATGTATATCTCTATTATACTTTGAATCAGAGAATTTATATGAATGAGAAAATGTCCCAATTTATCTGCTATATAAACAGTATTATGTTTCGATGATTACATTTGATTACATCCGTTTATTTCAGGCTTGTATAAAATATAACTGGCATTTTCAAACAGTGACGAAGATAACTCTCAACGAATTATAATAGCAGGAATTGTAAGATGACGACGGGTAAACTCGCGTGGTCTTGCTGATAGTCGATTAAGAACATCAATGATTATTATTTGTTTATGTAGAAAAAGTTATGCTGATAGAATGTTATTCAAACAAAGGAATGTTTAGTAAAATATGTTGGTTAACTTGGAAATTATAACAAAGAGATAATCTGGTGGACATAAAACCAGTGGGTTTTCAAACCTAGAGATGAAAACAACAAATTTGGCAAGAAAACGTGATTGAAGGTCACTTGCTGAACTTTTGAATTGGTTGTTGACTGACGTATGCACAAAGAAATTATATATATATATATATATATATATATATATATATATATATATATATATATATATATATATGAGAACAAGTAGTTAATAAAATATGTTAAAAACATTTTGAAAACGAGTTAAAACCATATTTAATTTTAAAAAGGAAACACTAAATAAGTGGATAGTTTCGAAGAAATACTTTCCTTCTCATCAGAGGGTAGGATTTAACAAAATGCGGGATCGGATTTTGCTTGCAAAATTATTTAATAATGGTGTGGCATTATATCTTAGTACCACTGTTTCTAACATCCTCTGCAGCATCGCCGGGTGGTTTTAGTTAGGTTAGCTAGCTTTGAAAAGCCTATTGTCCAGTTTTAAATCGTAAAAGTTTTTTGTCATATATTGTATCTCTAATGTAAAATAAAATAGTTATGTTCCATATATACTACAATTGTGTTGCGTGTTGTATTTCTTGTGTCTGCCATAAATGTCTTCATTAAAACAACGAAACGGTCTGGAAAATGAAGAAAGAAAATTCCAGTCAGAACGCCACCAAGGGTGAAGAGGTCAAGACATTTCCTGGGAGAAGAATAAGCCACACAGCACATCCAACATCTCAGGTTTGCTTTTCTTCTCATAGAACCTAATGACGACCATCTTCATATCTTCCAAAGACCACTTTAAGACATTTAATATAACACGTCTGTCGGTCGCACCTCAATGACCGGCTGATAGTGGTATAAATGGTACCGTGACCAGGATATATTTTTTCCCAGCATGGAAATAATTTCGACCCATAAACCCACGGCACAACTAAAAATAATAACCCCTAGACGAATCGAATATAAAATGGTCCATGGGTTTTAAAAACTAGACGAACTGAATATTTCAGGCAAAATTTTTTTTAAAAATGGCAGACCAGTACACACACGCACAAAAAAAAACGCACAAAAAAAACGCACTAAAAAGAAAATTCAGAACCTGAAGAAAATTGTCTTGCACCTACAAAAAACACATTTAAAAAGAATCGATTAAAAAAAGAGTATTGAAAAATAACCATTGAAAAAAAAGTAACAAATGTGTCCTAAACAAAGAAAAAAACAGAGACGAAAAAAAAGTGTCTCGAGCATATGCAATATCTATTTTTCTCTCTGATAGTGGTATAATGGTATCCCTCTAAACCTTGAGAGAGCTGAAATTTTTAGACGAATTTTTAAACGCATTTCGATATAATTAAATGAAATTTTACTTTTTAATCGAGATTGAGATTAAGTTTAAGTTTTAAATTTAAAAAAAAAATTTTTAATATTTTTTTTTAATTTTTAAAATAAATTTTGGTTTTAATATTAAAGGCACTTAACAAAAAATTAATTGAAATTAGATTTTAAATTTTATATAATTTAATTTTAAAGTTAATTAAATTATCACCATCCGATAAATAAAAAGGGGGGTTTCGCAAAGCGAGAGTTAGACGTGAACTCATGATATATATATATATATATATATATATATATATATATATATATATATATATATATATTTCCACTTCCGGTTATGAAATAGATGGATATTGTCTGACGAGAGCTTGATATGGGTGTCTAAAACGGTCCTAATTATCGGGTTTGAAACCGACGGTATCAATGACTTGTCTCATCTAAAACCTTTCTGTAAACAATATATATATATATATATATATATATGTGGATTTTTTTAACAATCAATTTCAATATCTTTTAAATGGTATTATATTGATTATTGTACCAATATTAACCTCGGTTTAGCTCGATGAGAATTCAGAGCAATATAATTTATACAATCAGAAAAAACAACACCTTTTTTTTAGTAGTACACAATTTTTGTTTTTATTATTTTTTATGACATGTATATATATATATATATATATATATATATATAAGCAGGGTTAGGAGTTAAGGAGTTGATAGAGGGACAGAGACAGTTCTGAAGTTTAAGATAACTTAAAAAAGAGGGATTAGAAATAGCGATAATCAGAATCATCATTGCAATTTTTCAAAGGAGAAAACTGTCTGGAATAAATAGTTGCCGAAAATAAAACCTAAGGCTCTGTCATTTATTGGGAGGAATTTTCATTGCAGCGTTCTGTCAAACAAGACCGAAGATAGACCAGATATCTTCTATTTTGGCCAGATGTCGAAACCCTTAAATAAATGTTATCCGGCCTTTGTGTTGTAAAGATATTTCTGTATATGCTTGTCTAGTCATTAACTGTAATTAAATGTACATACACATTCAACGAATGCTAAATTAGGCAATAAATACACTCAACTGTCATAAACTAAAATAGGTATATAAACACGTCATATAGATGACCGTGACACGTTTATACAAACGTATAATACATTGTATACACACATTCATTAGAATCATATTTTATACCACGTAACGAACATTACATAGACGACAAAATAACATATACACGGTTTGGTCCCTCAATTTATACATACGTGTTTTATATACACTCGCAATACGCACCTTCAAGTTATATACAGGACACCGCATCGTAAGAGAATGGCCATTACATTGGCAGTATAAATTACAGGATAAATATGTCGCCCTAAAGAAAACAACACTACAGTTTATTTTGAAATTCTTATTGAAAAAATAAATTCAGATAACTTGATTATGTTGGAGAACTGACAGTTATTTAATGTAGCCGCTTTCAGCCTGAATCATCATCTCAATAGGATTCTACCTTTTTCACAAGCGCCAGCGGAAGCTCAGTGAATATTCGGCGTGACAGCGATCAGTCTGGCTTTGGTGTTGGTGGACGTCATGCTGCTGATGTTCTCGACGTATAATCAAACGAAGTAGTCCATCAGGTTCAGGTCAGGGGAGGAGCGAGAGCGAGAGAAAAGTTCAAAGTCGTAGCACTCCTTCTTAAGCCAAGATTGAGTCTCTTTGGACTTGTGGCGGGGACCGAATCTTACTGCCACGCCTAGGATCTGCCAGTGGCCATCAGATTGCACCAGGGGACGATCACCCTCTTCAACATATCCAGATACATATTGGTATTTACTTTCCAACAGACTTCGGAGATGTAGAGTAGCATAATATGGCCCTTACTTAAAACCACACTAAAGACCATAACCATGGCTGGAAACTTCGTTAAGCTGTGTCTTCAAGCGTTGAACAACCCGGATGTGCATTTTGCTGGCAATGTTCTTGTTTTCATAATTTGGATCAGTAGAGAGCATCTCTGCCTCGCTCGTTCAATATTGTGTTAGTTTCAGGCATGATAGAAGGATCCTATCGCTGTTGGGATTTGTAAACAAATGGCAAACTAGTAGATTGCTTGCAACAAAAAATGGTTTTATTGAAAGGGAAATGAAATCACGTCATCATTTCTATGACGGCAGTTTTATCGTTCTACAAAGCACAGTTGCCGTCAAAATAACTCCAACTGTAGAAATCTATACATTTTTCGTACTGGGTGATATGCACATTCTAATATATATATATATATATATGTATATATATATATATATATATATATATATATATATATATATATATGTATATGTATATATATATATATATATCCTTTTCACAAAATCAAGACAACAAAGGTTGGATTGATAGCAACAAGTAGTGTATTTTCATTGTTCGTTACACATGTTTTGCGACCATTCGGACAATTGCAAACCTTATATCGTTTGAAAATATTCACAAGAACGGTCTCTTATCAGACGTAGGGAAAAGATACTTTTTAATGAACAATATGTAATCCATTCCTCTTTCAAGGAAATCTATGCGATTAACGATTTACCTACATTTTTTTTCCTTTAGGGATGGTTTTTCCGTTTTCCATTAAGTCACCTTATACTGATTTAAAATTAATTGGAATATGAACGATTACCGAATTATCAATTATATATACATAATAAAATTCGGAATATTATAAATAATATATATATATATATATATATATATATATATATGAGAGAGAGAGTGAGAGTGAGAGAGACAACTAATACATGACAAAAGTCTATATTACAAATTGACCATCTTACAATTTAATTCTTTGAAGTACGTTTCCATTCATAATTCTGGATAGACATGTTTCGTAGCGCAAAAGCATTCATTTAAGTATTATATCAATCAATATGACAGGTGCATTTAAGAAATTAGCTTGTTAAATAAATGGTCCACATTAGAAAATTTGGAATATATATATATATATATATTAGTTATGAAAATATATATGGCATGTATATTTTCATAACTTACAACCTAGCTCTACCTATGTTAAAGTAAATACCGTTGAAGTAAATACTGCAAAATTCACGCATAAACTTATATCTTCGTATATAAATTTTTTGTGATTAAATGAAGAAATCATATATATATATATATATATATATATATATATATATCCACACACAACAAAACAGCAACATTCCAAATTCCAAGATGCTAATAATTTTACCATCTATTCCGTTCAACAGCTGAGAGTATCTGTTTCGTAGAGCAGTAACAATCATATAATTATCATGCTAATTTAGTATATTTTATTCACAGTTTCTTCAAAAAAAGTAGGGAACCTTTTTCATTTTAAAAGGAAAATAAAAATAAATGTTCTTGATCGCATGGATCTGAAAAAATCCGAAGAATATTAGCAACGTCTGTTATCATACAAGATGTCTGTTTTATTTAATAGTAATTCACGTTATTTTCGTATTAATATAACATCCCTATTGCTATAAGGAACACTAAAATATATATTCCAGTAATACTTTATTATTATTATTTCATAATAACAAATAATTAGTATGTAAAATTATGTTAACAAGGGATAAACATACAATATATATATATATATATATATATATATATATATATATATATATATATATAAATTACAATAAGTTTACCAAAGTAATCAAAAGGAATTCTGCCTTTTGGATCATTTTGGACCATTTGGAACTTACCTGTTGGATTGGAAATTTTTAATTCGACCGTGTTTGGATTTAACCATTCTTGGATTTTTTACCCTTCAGGGTACTATCCATTCATGTGAAATCTTTTTATCATTTTTCTTTTACCTCCTACTCCCCTTACCTCACCCTTTTTTTAACAAAGTAAGATCTGTGACTTACTTGTAGTTCCATAAAATACTTTTACATGCAAAATCCGATCCCGCATTTTGCTAATTCCTGCCCTCTGATCAGAAGGAAAGTATTGCTTCGAAACTCCGCGGATTAAGGACTATCCACTTATCTTGTACTTCTTTTGTAAAATTAAATATGTTTTTAATCTTTTTCAAGATGTCTTTTAACATGTTTTATTAATCATTTGTTCATATAAATATATATATATATATATATAAGCATACAGGAGTTTTATGTAGTTCGTATAAAACTTTGTAGAGTGTGTATATAACTGCTATTCATATAATGCAATACAATCCACAAAAATATGAAGCAAGTCAACACCGATGCGAGTGATATATGCTTTGCAGTTTCTACTATTTATCAATATATATATATATATATATATATATATATATATATATATATATAAATATATATATATATATTTGTATATATATATAAATATATATATATATATATATTTGTATATATATTTATACTTATTTATATATATATATAAATATATATATTTGTATATATGTATATTTATATATATACATATTTATATATATATATATATAAATATATATACAAATATATATATATATATATATATATTTACATAAATATATATATATGTATGCTGTACATTGTACGTTTAACCATTATTAACTCAGTTTTATATAATAAATATATAAATAATAAATTTATATAATAAATAATATATTATATATATACTAAATATATAATATGTATATATATAAAATATAGATAATAAATATATATAATATATATATATAAGAATATATTATATACTATCAATAATATATTCATAATATAGATAATAAATATATAATATATATATAGACATGTTTTACGTAACTTTTTATTAAAATTTAAAGTATATTTTAATTCATTTTCTCCTTACAATCTTTAAGCCCGGAATACATCTCTACACTCCCAACACGATCTGTTTCAATCAGAAAAATATACTATTTGATTGCATATACAATTAGAAAATTTAGTTAACTGCGACTGCTGTCATTTATTAATTAGCCTATCCACGAATAATACCCATATTATTGTTGAATATACAGAAATTATTCCGGATATACAGTTCCAATAAATACGATGAATGATACAAAATTGCTTGCCTTCAATATAACTTTACAATGAGGAATAACCACCGAAATAACTTTTATAAATATAACATAATACTGTATATATTGAGAATAAATTCTCGTAACAAAATGATAATAGGGTAATATGTTTATTATTAATATATATATATATATATATATATATGTGTGTGTGTGTGTGTGTGTGTGTGTGTGTGTGTTAACGTAATAAACACAAACACACACGTATATATATTAATAGTCTTAGTAAACATTTATATACATGTAATATTATTATATAATTTGTATATATATGTATATAATATATAATAATATTATAATATATATTTCTGTAATATATATAATATATTAATTATTATATATATAATATAATATTATATTATTTACATATATTATATAATATATATAATTATTATATTTATAAAATATCAATAATCATAGTAAACATTTACAGTATAATTCTACGTTATTTATACGTTAAGTATGTAGAAACATAATTCATTTTAAAATCGTCTAATATGTCTTCTAAACTTACCACTACAAACAATAAAAACACTTATTGCTGTGTTGACTGGTATTAAGCACCTGGTGGTGTAGATGGCTATGATAATGTCCTGTACGTGGTAAAGAGTCTCAACTACTTGTCGCACAATCAGAAATAATGGTTGTCTAGAATCTTAAATGATTTCACCAGTCCCAAGATCTTGCTACAAACTTGGTGTCTTTCCAAACTGCATCAATAACTGTACTACTTAAATCAGTAAGACCGAGCGAATTGTCAGATTTGGACAGTGTGAACATCGCGTTCGCCAGATTCAGGTCTCATTTGAGCTTGGGCGAATTTTTGCATGAACTTTATTCAACAAAAGATTATTTAAAATATATTTTTTTAAGATTGGGAATATTGCTCAATTGGCATTTTTGATTTGCTTTCTTTTTGTGTTTGTTTTTTTTTTTTTTCAAAAAATCTCAAATAAATGGAAATGTATATTAGAACAGTCTATATTTAGAAGAAAATTTGAACTGCCTTTCTTACAATATAGAGAGACACATTTTCGTTAATCAAATACTAATTGCAGATGTCCATAGGACTAAAAGACATGGTGGCGCCGATTGACTTGTTCTCTTTCAACTTTCTCTTCTCTCTGTCTACGCGAGCCAGAACAAATTACTACTGTTGACGTGCATTAACGAAGAACGGTCTAACGTGATTAGATCAAAAGTATGTAGCGTTCAATCCGCAGATCAAAAAATAATTGGGATCAACCGTTATAACATGACTTTGCTGTCTACTACATACAGGATAATTTATTTCTTTTAGTAGATCAAAAGTTACAGTTCACGGTAAGATCCAAATCACTGACAGACCGACAAATAACTTAAAAGAATTGCTAGATCGCTAGGAATGTAATAAATATATAGATAGATGTAAGCGAAGAGAGATGTGGGACACAGATATGTAATGTATGTATGTAAGTAACTCTGTTCCGTCTGCCTGCTTCCCACCGGACTACAACTTGGATGTCTTCAAGTCCAACGTTAACAAATTCCTAATGAACCGCCCCCTTAAGTAAACACTTCATCAAATCTCCACACTAACGTAATGTACTTGCAATAACCCTTATCCCTGAGTGGCTTCCGGGCCTTGATAAGTGGTGATCACTGTGTAAAAAAACAAAAAAGAAATTACCCTCATCCGAACATCTGAGCGGGACGTGCCAGGCATTACCATCAAACCAGATGGTACGTAAATCAATAAAAAGGGAAATAATTATTATCATTGATATAGATTCTGTTATGGATCGTAATATCAGATTTTATTTTAATCAACTAATGTTTGTTTAATAAAAAAATAACTGCACTTGTTTGTTTTTTAACCGTGAAACTTCAAATATCACATCAACAGTACTTTTAACATAGTAGACTTTTATCATTTAGCGCAGTAGAGTTTTATCATGTATATATTGTTACGAGTGATCGGATGATTCCAATATATTTCCCGATTCCGATACAATCACCGATTCCGTACTAAATTCCCGATTCCGATACAATTACAGATTCCGATTATGATTCTTAATAAATCTCTAAATATTTAACTATAAAAAGTGTTATTTTATCCTTATTACTGTAAAAACACATCTGACATGTCCCTATATTTTCTGAAACGTAAAAACACACTTGTGAGAGGGTGGTCTGGAGATTTTAATCTTACTGGAAGTTTAAATCAATAAATATTTATTATTTTATTATTACTACAAGCAGTGGAAGATGTTTCTTAAACCGAAATCAAATAATAAAAGAAAAGGTAAGGAATCGGTGTTGCCCTCGGAAAATAGGATCCAATTTTTTCGTTCCCGATACTCCAAAAAGCTCCGATTTTTGTCGATTCCCAATTCCGACCCGATTAATTACCACAACACTAATTGTTACTATAATTATTAAGTCCCCAAATAACTGTTATAAAGAGATATAATATGTGATACGGAAAATTTACTTAAATAAAGTCCATTATTTGAGTAGAGCTAGTTATTAAATTATTAAAATACCTTTTTGCCAGACAATTTTCGATGTAAATGAAACATGTAAGCTCCTGTATAAATGTACACTCACAACTTTATATATATATATATATATATATATATATATATATACATATATATATATATATATCATTTGTAGTCATCGACATACAGTCCTGTTTCGTTGTATCACAACTCATCAGTGCCGTAATATATATATATATATATATATATATATATAAAACATAATATATATAAAATACATAAATACATACATAATATATATGAAAGATATATATATATATAAAAACACACATATATATATATATATATATATATATATATATATATATATATGCATATATAATTCATGTATTCACATGAAATGTTATGCGCTATATATTATTTCATGAATCGATTTCCAGTATTTACCCAAACGGTGCTTATTACGTGACTAGATCTAAGTAGTATGTTATCAAATTATATATAAGGCAATTAAGCTGCACAGACCTTAGCCAGACAAGTTCTCAAGAGGATTAAAAATGTTAAATTCTATATCACGTTATTGGTATATATATATTCCGAACATATATATATATATATATATATATATATATATATATATATACACACATATATATATTATATATATATATATTACGTTTTCGCGAAGACTCACTCTCAACCTCGATGAATTTTAATTTAATATCGCAACATTTAGGAAAACATGGCTGCTATCATTCTAAATTCCGGGGAATCATGGTTGAGAGTGCTAAGGGGTTGCAAAGCAAAAAAATATATAATAATAGTCTAAAAATACTTGAAGCATTATATATTAAGACAAAGAAGCCTCAGATAAATAATGTTTATTACGAGTGCAGCCGAAATATATTAGGGTAGTAAATTCATAGACACCGCCAAAAATGGCCGAAGAATCAAGTTGTTGTTTTTTTTTAAACGAAATTACATTTATTAAAATCCATTATTTCTGAGTAACTTTTTTTTTTGTTCCAGAAAGATAAAACCCTGAATTTTATCATATAGAAACAGAATAATGTAAAACTTTTTCTACTATTTTTAATTAAATTTTAAATGTTAAATTTTCCCAAAAAGTTAACAATTGACATTTTTTGTCTTGCACAAAAAACGTATATAAATAGTTAAAAAAAGTTTTTGAAAATAATTTATTTATTTGTTGTCTAACTATGATTTAGGATGATTTTCTATGAGAATATGCAAAAATATTATAATATAAGTACCTGGATTTACAAATAATTTCACTTATTCATATAGGCAACCAGTTACTTCGCGTCGATCTAGACAATGTTTACGATTGTACTTGATAAAAACCAAACTATGGAAGACCAAACAGGCCAAAAAAAAAACCTATTTTTCAATGACGAAAATTTCGTTGTATAAATAACGCTGAGGCTGGTCAGTACCAGATGGGTGACCATTTGTATGAGTTTGGTTTTAATGTGTATGTGTGTGTGGGGGGCCAGGCTCCCCAAAATTTAAAGCAGAATAAAAAAAAATTATTTCAGCGCGTTTTGTCCACCGTAGTCGAAAGGCGGCAAACGTTTTCAAACGGGATTGAAAAAATGATTCTATTTTTAACACAAAGGCCACAATATTTATCGAAATTTATTTTGTATCGATTCTTCAAAGCATGTCCTGTTTAATAATGGTCATGCATTATTCGGCTCGCTAAAAAAAAATAGTTAATTTTTTTTATCAAATATTTTAAAATGGCTTTTTTCGTATAAATATTATAAAAAAAAATTTTGTTTTGCTTAACTTAAAATAATTATTTTACTTAACATATTCACCGAATTTCACCTTTCAAAACTCAAAAGCGGGATAATTAAACACAATCGAAGTTCTGATATTCAGACGTCAAAACAAGGTACGCAAATAATTTTTTTAAAGTCTATAATCCTGTCCCTTACAACAACACAATATGTTTTGTTAAGTTTCAGATGATTATTTTAAGCATATTTGGAACCCCCTCAAAACAAGGGGGGGGGTTGTAAGCAAATGTATATATATATATATATATATATATATATATATATATATATAAATATCGTTTATGAAAAAAAGTACACTGTTATAAAGTTCATTCTGCTCTTAATAATCGCTGAAAATTTCGTATTGATTGGATAATTACCTGATTTTTGGCAGATTTTTAAAAAGACGGTCCGTCAAAAAGTACTTACCTATAGATGGATTTTAAAAAAAAGTGTCCGCCCACCTAACTCGTAATTAGCCATCACGTGACGGTGACACACACACACACACACACATATATATATATATATATATATATATATATATAATTAAAACCATAGTTTTTACAACATAATGTGCTTGAGGATGATGGAAGTATTCCTATCTAAAGCGCTCGCTAAAGAAACTTATGGATTAAACCTAAACAATTCTGAGAAAAACACAAAAAGAAATTATTCGAAGATTGGAGATGGTAAAAAAGAAAATAGTAAAATGGATTAATTCCGCGCTTTTTAATAACACTTGTCTCAATATTTACATCCTCTATAACATTCTGAAAGTATATATATATATAGGTGACCAAAAAAAAACAAAAGCAAAATGGAGGCCATCTAGAACATATGCTGTAGAACTGAGAAAAAAAGGCAAAAGACTCTAGTGTTTCGATGTGATGCTTTGAATATAATAAACTAGTTATGACCAAAGTTTCATTTCATTCGGACAAACACTAAGAAACGAGGCCTAATTAGAGTTGAGGACCGTTTTTTTTGTCACCCTATATATATATTATTACTGTTTTTAAAACTCAATTAGAAGACTAGGAAACTCATGACCATGCACAACACACTACATTCGAAGGACGATGTTGACCGATTCTACGTAAAAAGGAAAGACAGCGGGAGGGAACTGGTTAATATAGAAGACTGTGTGAATGATAGCAAAAAAAAAAAATAGAAAAATACTTAATATAAAATACTGAAAGAATAATCATAGCAGCGAGAGACATGGAAAAAAATCAATAAAAGAGGAAACAGAGACACAAAGGATAAGAAAAGGAAGGAAAAGTGGAAACTACATGGAAGATTCATAAGGATGACAAAAGATGAAAATAACGAAAACACTTGGACATGGATACGAAAACTGACACATAAGCCAAAAAACTGAATCCTTAATAACTGCAGCACAAGACAACTCGATAAGATCCAACTACATCAAAGCAAAGATCGACAAAACGCAAGAAAACAGCAAATGTAGACTTTGTGGACAAAGTGACGAGACGATGAACCATATAATAAGTAAATGCAGAAAATTGTCCCAAAATGAATACAAGAACAGGCACGACTAAGTGAGAAGGGCAGTACACTGGGAATTATGCAAACAACTGCATCTCGAACGCACAGACAAGTGGTAAAAACATAAGTCGGCAAGAGAAATTGAAAACGAGAATCACAAATTCCTATGGGACATGGACGTACAAACTGATAAACCCATCCAAGGAAAAAGCCCGGATGTCATAATAATTTAAAGGGAAGAACAATCTTGTCAAAGCGTAGACTTTGCTGTTTCAGCTGACAGCACAGTGAATATCAAAAAAAATGAGAAACGGAGCAAATATACAGAGCTAGCCAGAGAGCTGAAAAGGATACGGAAGATGAAGAAAATCAAAATAATGCCTATAATAGTAGGAGCACTCGGAACAATTCACAAAAACTTTGAAAAAAGAATGAGAGAAATTGGGATAAAAGGAATGACTGGAAAAATTCAACGAACAACTCACATGAAAACAGCTGAAATATTAAGAAAACCCCTTGACTGTGGAAACTAACGCATAGGAGCAACAAGTGCGGGCCAGACAAACTTCTGCAAAGGCAAAACATGAAACACTACATGGAACCAAGAACACTGAAACCGCATATCTATAAGTTCTCTAACCCAACCCTACCCCCATTGCCACATCACTGCCCCCCAAACGAGAGAGATTTAATAACCAAGTAGAGTCAAAGAGGAAAGAAAGACCAATGAACAGACCAGACCAGACTTCCGCCGAATAAGTGCGAAGAGAACTGGGGCCTTGGGCCGGCTTACCCAAATCCCAACAAAGACCAATAGCTGCTGCCAACGAGAAATCAATGGCAAGCAGTTTTTGTGATAATGCAGATTTATTTGCAAATGTTTTCGAAAGAGGTGGAGTACTGGAAACCTGAGAGACTTGTTGTCACTCACCTTCCAGAGAACACCACATGTTGTTTTCAGGGAAAGATTTCTGATGACCTGTGTGAAAGCTCTTTATGAGCTAATAATAATAATAATTCTGATTTCACTTATGAATGTCTCTCTGGAAAGGGATGGGGTTCATTTCCAGAGGATTTCCCTTAATCCCGGCTTCAAACCAGGAGCTTTAAATATCAAGGGGTTTCCTAACAACGTTGATGGTACCTATAATTGCAGAGGTTTGAAGGCCGCCTAAAACATGGGGGATTTGTAGTTTTTTTTTTTTTTCAATTGTCCTTCCAGACGACTTGATACTACTCCTAGTGTACCAACTACCACCGGGATTATTTGTGTTTTAACGCCATGTATACGCCTTATCTCCAAGGCCCATGGAGCATAATCGCTCCACTTCTCATTCTCCTTCTCTCTGACATTCCTGTCCCAGAATATTGAAAAGTCTATAATCTGCCAGTTTTTTGAGACCTTGTCAATGACGACCAAATCCGGACGATTATGTTCCAATTGCTTGGTCGTTATGACACTTTTGTACCACCATACCTCTAACTTGCCATCCTCACTTGTTCTCACTTCATCAGGCTCTTATTCAAACCATTTTCCAGCACACTTCACCCCAACCCTCTTACATACCTCCAAATATATCCGGAGTCCCATGCGATCATGTCTTTTGCGGTACTCTCTCTCTCTCTCTCTCTCTCTCTCTCTCTCTGGGCCAGTCCACTGCACACTGCTGCAAGGTGCGCAATTGACTCTGAAATCTTACCACAAATCCGGCATTCTGCAGCAACTTCCTCTCCTAGAACCACTTTTTTAAGCAATCGTGTTCCTAATGCCTGCTCTTGTGCTGCACAAACAAAAGCTTAAGTACTCTTAGCAAGATACCCAGCTCTAAGCCATTGCCATGATCTTTCATCAGCCACTTCTGCTATATCCTGGAAGAACGTTCCATGCATTTTCTTACTAGTCAGTTCCTCTGCCCTTTCTTTATCCATACGTTTCACATAATCAGTCTTGGTCTCACATACCTCCACTTCATTGGCCACAACCTTAAGTATTCACTCCCCACTTCTAATCACATGCTCTTTCGACGACATCTCCTCGGTTCTAACACAATCTTTTACACTTTTCAATCCTCTCCCACCATCTTTCCTCTTTTGATACAGCCTCGCTACGCTATTTCGAATGTGAAATATACCAAACATTGCAAAAATTATTCTTGTTTTGATATCCATGACATGCAACTCCTTGTAAGACCATTCTAAAATTCCTGCACTGTATCTCAAAACACTGACTGTCCATGCATTGAGTTCTTTCATTAGGTTAGTTTAAATTTTGCAATTAGTTTCACTCTTCTAAGATACTCCTTCCTGACTTTCTTTTTCATTTCTCTGTTCATGATGCCTACGCCCTCCAACACTCCTAAATACTTATATCCTGTATCTTCTATTTCTTTCATGATTTCTCCATTTTTCCATTCGAATGAATATTTACTCCTCTTTTCATCACCAGTGCCGCACATTTACTTATTCCAAACTCCATCCCAATGATGGTCTGAGTATGTCCCCCAAGTTCTACCAGTCTCTCCATTTCATTTACATTTCTTCCGAATATTTTCAAATCATCCATAAACAGTAAATGGTTGAGGCGTCTGTCACCAGATCCAAAGCTATACCCCAGTTTTTCTCTCTTCAAGATGGTGCTCAGTGGCATCCTTATCATTACAAAAAGAAGAGGCGATAACGAATCTCCTTGAAATATTCCACGTTTAATGCCAACCTGCCCCATCTCCTTTCTCTTCGCTGTCAGCATCGTTTTCCATTGAGCCATACTTGTCTCAAAAGCCCTACCATATTCTCAGCAACGTTCATCATTAATAGTGTTTCACGTATCCATGAATGAGGAACCATGTCATAAGCCTTTCTGTGATCGATCCATGCTATGCTTTTTCTTCTTCGCATCCTGCATTAATGATTTATCAATTAGTAGTTGCTCTTTGGTACCTCTTGAACCTTTTCCGGCACACCTTTTGTTCATCAGGAAAAACACCATTACTCTCGAGATGTTCATAAATTTTCTCCCCAAATATTCCAGTCAACAGTTTCCACATCAATGCCAAACATGTAATTAGTCTATAATTATTGGTCTGTGTTCCTTTTGCAAGATCTTTCCTAATCAGTGTTGTTCTTCCCTTCACAAGCCTATCAGGGCAATCTCCCGACTCTACAACCCTTTGCAGAGCAGCAGCTATAGGTGGATAAAGGCATGGAAACTGTTTAGACCAGAAGCTCATAGCTTCATCTGCACCAGGTGCCTTCCAGTTTGTCATACAGCCTTAACATCATCGATGGTTATCTCAATGTTCTTCATCTGCTGCATTTCTGATAGACTTTCTCTGACCTCTCGCAACAAGCTAGCCTTCTTATTATATCGCCCTTCTACAGAGCAAATCCAACTTAGAACTTCCTTGCATCTTTTGTATTTGGAGTGTTATTATTTCCTGCCTGTTTACTACCATTTAATTCTTTATACAGCTGAGACTGATTGTTCCAGAAAAGGTTGTTCTGCCGAAACGTAACACTTTTTCCAACAAAGTTCCGAATTTTCATACCACTAGTGTGGACCTTTTCTTTCAACATTGTTAGAACCTTCATGGTTCCCTTTTCCAGCAATCTATACCTCCTTTCAAGCTCGTCCTTAGCCTTCTGTCCTAGTTTAACTCCTTTTCTTATTTCTTCAATTCTACCAATGTTTTTCCACCACCGTTTAATACTTTTTTTAAGCCGCCTCTGCCAGTGTGACCTTCTATCCTTCATTTCTCTCTTTTTCTTCTGTATTAAGCCAAGACGATTCACAATAACGTATGACGCTGCATATAGAAAACTGTTTAGTTCCGTAATCGATATATTCTTTCTTATGATGTGAATTACTCCTTGAATTATTTTTACCTCGTTTTTCACCTTCCGCTTATGACTACTCTTCATATTTGGAATCTCTATGATATCGTCTCTAAGAAGAACCTTTCTTAACTTCTGAAGTAATTCTTTTTCTACAGAAGTCAAAGTTCGAACTTCATCACCACTTCTCCATACATCTGCTCCTTTCACTGGTTCCATTGTCTCAGAGTCAATGATTTCATCTGCGTTAGTTCCTTCAAATTCCTTCTCATCACTTCCCCTAACCACAGGATTCCATTCCTCCTCAGTTGTCCACCTCCCATCATCTCTTAAATTTTCCTTCTGCACTTCCACTCTCTCAGTTCTTTCATCAGAGCAAGTTTCATCAATTTTACTTTCGTTATTCATTTCATTCCTAACCATCCATTAAATCTCTTCTCTTGCAATCACTGAAAGTAGGTTGTTATTTTTAATTTGTTTTAACTGGGATACCAAACTCGCGATACTTTTAACTCCCTCGCCTCCTGATTCCCATTCTTCCTTCACTTTTCGAATATATCCACCAGATTTGGTACTTCCACTTCTTACAAAGCATTCCCACAGTACTTGTCTTTCCTCATCCGTCCATGTTTTTTTACATTTCCTGTTCCAACTCCCTTCGTGTCTTGGGACCCTCGCTGGCAATTCTCACTTCCCCTATATCCAGCCACATCCTCAGAATTTCGAACAGTTGTATGATGACGACAGGACCCACCCTGTTGACCAGTGGGACACCTACCTGACCTGAGACCATCATAAGATGTTCTAGCCTCATTCACGTCGTTATTTTCAATATTTTGATTTGACATTCTCCCATAAATGGGGTTAGTGAATTTAAGGTTACACCACCATCGATAGTTTTATCGAGACATCATCTCTCGGAGGGTTCTCCATAAAGGTCAAAGATACCCTCCCGTACTTTCTCCTCCACCAACACCACTATTATCGTTACCACCACCAACAACAATAGAAATAAAATCTACAATAATAATGGTAACCTTAATATCGGTAGAAATAATAATAACAACAGCAAAACAACAATAGCAATGACAGCAAAAAACAACACCTACCATTATAGCTACAGTAATCATAAAAACATACCACAACTACTACTACTACCAGCACTACCACCACTACTACTAGTTATAATAATAGTAATAATAGTAATAACCAATAAAAGCATTTTTTCTTTTTTTATAATAATAATAATAATGGCAACTATAATACAATAATAATAATGATAACAATAAAAATAAAAACAATAACAATACTACTACTACTACTACTACTACTACTACTACTACTATGAAACCGGGTCCTGACCGTCGCGTCACCCAGTAAGCCCTTCTTCAGTGCGCTGGTGGAATCGTCTTTGCTGCAATGCCCAGAAGGCCGGATCTTCTGTGATCGTCTAGAAATTTCGTCTTCAGAGGTACCGGGTGCTCGTTGACGGAAGCAGTTTCACAAGTAAAAAAAATAATAAGGAAAGCATCAGCACATCAAAGAATTTTGAATAACAAAGACTCCGGTGATTGGGTTATATAGAATGTATTAAAAGAAAACCATAAAAGAAATATATACAAACATATATACAGTTTGGAGTATGAGTTTGTAAGCAAGCATTTAAACTTCTAAGTGGGGCTTCCACTTGCTGGAATTTACAAGTCTATTAACTTAACCCTTTATTAGTTATCAGGCAATAGGCAAGGGGGTAGAGAGAGAGAGAGAGAGAGAGAGAGAGAGAGAGGAGAGGTGGCTTGACTCTCTCTTCGGCTTCTTTCGGAATCTCAATCTGTTTTAATTCTGACTTTCTTGGTCTTTATATAGTACCGCACTGGGCGGGGCGACAATAACCAATTCCTTCCCGACCAATCAGAATGCTCAATAACCAAATCGTCTGATTCTCTCTCATTGGATAATTTGACTGATGACCAAAAATTGGCCACCTCCCACAATCCAAGAATAATTCTAACTCCTCCCCGATCAACCAAAAACGCCCCATGGAAAATAACCAGTTTTCTCTTATTGGATGATTCGGAAACTGCGTAATACGCGATAACCGTGTAAGTAAGAAAACTGCGTCCAGAAAAAAAAAATGCTTTGTGAATGCTGCCCTTAGATGTGACACTTGTTCTTTATCAAAGGAAATTAACAATTTATTGTTCTGTCAACATCTCGACAACATATGTTATTGAAAATTGAAAAATATCTTGATCTAAATTTCAAATGATTTTATCATAGTCATCCCGAATCATTTAATATTTGATTCGAAAAAAACATTCTTTGAAGCCGACAAATGCGTGTATGAAATTTTAACTCCAAAGAATTTATTTATCTTTTGTTTTGATCTTGTCACAAATATATTTGGTGACGCCAACAATTACGTGTGTGTGTGTGTGTGTGTGTGTGTGTGTGTGTGTGTGTGGTTTTTAGTTCAAAGCAATCAAAGGAAAAAATATTTCCCTTTTTTGCACTGGATATGACTGTATCGGAATTTGTCACCATCGCTCGACTTGAAAACAAAACGTATGTTTTTTTGAAGTTATCAGTTAGTCCATTTTGACTAAATCATTTATTATTGTTTTGCTCTAAAGAAAGAAAAATACTTTGGCAGAATTTAAGCCAGCAAGGTTCTCTGGTAGTGCCCGGCATAAGATATTAACATTTATCTTTTAGTTAACCGGTGTTGCCCGGAATAAAATCTTAACATCTATCTTTCGATTACCCGATATTGCCCGGGATAAAATACTAACGTTACATAAAAGCGTTACGTCGACCCTAATGGTCTGATGCTGCCTTTCTTTGGTGTTACATTCGCCCCCACATGGGGTGGCGATTCTCAATATGAGGACGACGCCCCATGTCCTCAACAACCAAAGAAATTCTCCCAACTAATACTACTGCGTCTTAACTAAAAGTTAATGGTCACTGATGATTTCACGCTGCCTCTCTTTGGTGTTACACTACTACTACTACTAATAATAATAAGATGAACAGTGACAATAATAATAATAATACTAATAATAATACTTTCAGTTAGAAACGCTTACATTGTTCGTCTGCTATATTTTTTTAAACTCCGCTGATTATGTGGCTGATGGTCAGAAAAAATATATACAAAAACAGAAACATTAAACATCCGAAGATGTGAAACACTTCCTCGTTTAACCGTGAATTTAAGGTTTAAATTATAATTTCAGTTAGAAACGCTTAGTTTTTATTTTGTCTTTTATTTGTTGTTTTTTACGTCTGCTATTTTTTAAAAACTCCGTTGCTGATGTTGCTGATGACCGGAAAAATGTACACAAAAAGAGAAACATAAAACATCCGACCTTTGCAAGACAATTCTTCGTGTAACCGTGAATTTAAGGTTCAAATTATAATTTCAGTAAAATCGCTTACTTGTTTTGTCTGCTATTTTTTTAAACTCCGCCGCTGATCTTGCTGTTGGCCAGAAAATGTACACAAAAACAGAAACATAAAACATCCGAACATGTGAAAGAGAATTCTTCGTTTAACCGCGAATTTAAGGTTCAAATTATAATTTCAGTTAAAAACGCTTACTTGTTTCGTCTGCTATTATTTTTTTTAACTCCGCCGCTGGTGTTGCTGTTGGCCTGAAAAATGTACACAAAAACAGAAACATAAAACATCCGAACGTTTGCAAGACAATACCTCGTTTAACCGTGAATTTAAGGTTCAAATTATAATTTCAGTTAAAAACGCTTACTTGTTTCGTCTGCTATTTTTTTAAACTCCCCCGCTGATCTTGCTGTTGGCCGGAAAAATGTACACAAAAAACTATAATAATAATAATAATAATAATAATAATAATAATAATAATATGATCTAGTCTCAGAAACGACCGCACACAATATAGTTTTTATGTAGAATTCTTGGAACACATATAGAGGATTTTTTTCATGAAGTAACTTACCTTATTTGTATATTACAAAAGATCTGGTTGACATATAACTTTATAGCACTTTTGCTGTATATGTACGGCAGCCATATTTGGGTGTGTTACACTAAACTGTCGTCAGGTTGCGCTTTTCGATCAAAGAACAGGAAAACATAACTCGGACTTTTGGGTGAATACTTCAAAAAACTTTATCTTAAAATGGATGCATTCACTAAATGTGCACGATATTGCATTATTGACGTCGGGCACTCGAGAGAAAATTGACTTTTTGCAGGCTTTTCGATTGTTGTCAGTCACGGAGCCGTTATAAAGTGGACAACGCATGGTATTGCAAACCATCAATAGTATTAGTGGCAGATTCTGCTGGAGATGTTGCTTTAACTCGAAAAACTTTCCATTTAAATTATTCAATTGTTTTTGACCATTCAATGTTGCTTTAATTCGAAAAATCTTTCATTTCAAATTAATTCGTTCAAATAAAACAACAACAAAAAACATATTTATACATTAGAAAAATCCAATGTTGCTTTAATGTATTTATTTGCTTCCCCACCAAAGCAAATTAGGCGCAAGGACGTTTTTTAATGTGGAGTAAAAACCAGCTCCCCTAAAAGTAGGCAAAAAGGCGTCACTCTGGTTACAAAAAAAATAATTTTCCAAGTATAGAGGGTTTCCCATCTATTGACTGGTACAAATTACCTTTAGTGCAGTGTCTGCAGAACAGATACTACACTTTAATTCTGACCCGAAGGCCAGGAACAACAGCGTGTTTATTTGCTCCCCCACCAAGCAAATTAGGCACAAGGCCGATTTTTCATGTAAGGAGTGAAGGGGAAATGGGGACCAACTCCCTGGGGAGTAGGGAGGCTGGATAGTGACAATTGGTATGAAGGGTTGTCCCTACATTGACCAATGTCTTATATGTGGAGTCGCCACCACATATGGTCTTTGCTTGCAATATCTGCCGGAACATATGGTATTTATTTGCTCCCCCACCGAGCAAATTAGGCACAAGGCCAATTTTTAATGTGAGGAGTGAAGGGAGGGGGAAGGGAAAAAGGGGACCAGCTCCCGAGAGGTGGGAAATGGGAGCTGGTCAGGCATGTGGGGTTGCCCCCACATCTGGTCTTTGCTGGTCATAGCTAGTCATAGCTTGCAGTATCTGCCGGAACAGATGGTATTTATTTGCTCCCCCACTGAGCAAATTAGGCACAAGGCCGTTTTTAATGTGAGGTAAAAACCAGCTCCCCTAAAAGAAAGGGGGCACTCTGGTTACCAAAAATAATAATTGTCCCAGTATAGAGGGTTTCCCCTCCATTGACTGGTACAAATTATCTTAAGTGCAGCATCTGTCGGAACAGATACTACACTTTGATCCCAGCCCGAAGGCCAAGAACAACAGGGTGTTTATTTGCTCCCCCACCGAGCAAATTAGGCACACGGCCGATTTTTAAAGTGAGGAGTGAAGGGGAAATGGGGACCAACTCCCCGGGGAGTTGGGGAGCTGGATAGTGACAATTGGTATGAAGGGTTGTCCCTACATTGACCAAGGTCTTATATATGGGGTTGCCCCCACATATGGTATTTGCTTGCAGTATCTGCCGGAATAGATACTACACTTTGATCCCGGCCCGAAGGCCAAGATGTATTTATTTGCTTCCCCACTGAGCAAATTAGGCACAAGGCCGTTTTTTAATGTGGAGAGAGAGGGAGGGGGGATGGAAAAGGGGACCAGCTCCCGATGGATGGAAATGGGAGCTGGATAGTGACAATTGGTATGAAGGGTTGCCACTACATTGATCAAGGTCTTATATGTGGGGTCGTCCCCACATATGGTCTTTGCTTGCAGTATCTGCCGGAACAGATACTACATTTTGATCCCGGTCCGAAGGCCAAGAACAACAGAAAAAGGCAAGCCTCTTTTCTATTTATTTTTTGCTTTAATCACAAAATTGTTTTATTAAAATTATATTTTCTCAAGTAAACTTTTAAATTAGTGTTTTTCACAATTATATATTGATACATTTTTATACCATGTTTTGGTTTGCAAATATTTTTGTGTTCGGAAAAAAATTCTTATTTTTTACTTATTTGCCGTGGTATTTGACCGAGAAGTAATTGAAGTTATTGCCCCCCTAACATTGTCGCCGTCCGTATACTGCAGAAATGCTAACTTTTTTTATTAAGATGATTTTATATCTGCAGAGTTTTTTTACGCGTAGTTTATGAATAGGTGTTCGCTTAGAAAATGGATTTGTATACGAGACGCCTCAAAAAGTTTCCAAATTTTTTTCGTATGGGCACTTTTATTGATAGTATGCACATAAAACACTAGTCCGTTTTTAAATATTCTCCTCCAATTACAAAAAAAAGGTCCACCATTTTTAAACTAATGCACTTCAGAACGTAATTATGGATATTTTTTGTTAAAAATACATCTAACACATCTACAGGAGCATTTTTTTGTAATTTTTGGAATTTATACTTATTTCACTACGACATGTTTCTACATAATAATGTTTTCACCTGAAATGCGTTGATTTAAAAGATAACCAGATTTCTTTATTCAACAACTGGACCACCAAGAAAATATAAATGCCAGTAGAGGTGTCATTCTATTCTTTTTTTCATGGCACATTGTTTGCTGCATGTATTTCGATTATTTTCATTCATTTTTTTTTTTCTCTCTATCAATGGAGACAAGAAATGTAAGTGAAGAGACAAACATTAACCGAACAAATCTTTGGAAAAAAGAATAAATAAAAATATTCCTTGTACAAACGTTTAAAATCTGACATGACATTATTTTGTGAGATTTTAAAAGTTGGACCTAAATAGTATTTAAGCTGACTCGGACAAAATAACTATACATTAAGATAAGAGATCAGATCTTCACTATTGTAAAAAAATTCTGCAGAAATAAGCAAGCTCCTCATTGGTTGATTGATCACCCATGATTTTGTTTGAACCTATCAGATTGATTGTTGTTACTAACTGCCGAATCGTATTTTCGGCGCTATCTTTATGCTTCACGTGATATAAAATACATTTATTAATGCTTTCACCTTGCATCCTTTGATCTCATTTGATTTCATTTGAGGTAGAAGTTTATATTTGAAAAGTTTACTCGACATATGAAGGTAGGTAGTATTGACATAAAAGGCCGCGAATCCATGGCTGAAGTCTGCAACTACTGTAGAAAGTCCCTCGTCACCCCCCTTTCATCTCTTCAATTATCTCATAACGACAGCCTCTAAGGTTTCCATTTGATCTTAAGGAATAAACATAAGTCGCAGGGATCAAGATCTGAACACTAGCTTAAGGAAAATAACTGTCTTGATGCCTACATTTATATATATATTTAATTGTTTTTCCGAAGGGAAACAGTTGCATATGGTTGCTACAAACAGCTATTTGTTTCAGTCAATGAGACTTCGTCAGGCAACCTTGAACCATTCGACGCTATAAAAAAAAAAATTTATAGCGTGGAATGGTTAAGGGTCGCCTGATGAAGTCTCATTGACTGAAACAGATGGCAGTTTGTAGCGACCAAATGTGAGTGTTTACCTTCGATAAAATAATAAAAAATATTTTGCTCTTATTATCGAGCACTATCTAAGATCTCAAACCTGAATTTATATATATATATATATATATATATATATATATATATATATATATATATATATAGTAAATAAGTTATAAAATATATATGGCGATTAAGCTACACTGAATATTCCACATCTCATCCACTCTAGGACTCTTCACGCTTATGCACGAATTTTGTGGTTGTCTGTCGTTTTTATATACGCACCTTCTATTGAGATTTTAGTTAGCCATTCAGCTTTCTAGTATCCACCGTATGAAACGCGAAATATTCAGTGTAGCTTAATCGACATATATATTTTATAAATTATTAACTAGCTCTACCTACGTATTGAGCACCTTTGAAGTAAATACTTAAAGTTTATGCATAAATTTATACTTTCGTATATTAATTTTATGTGAGTAAATGAAGTCGTTATATCATATTATATATATATATATATATATATATATATATATATATATATATATATATATATATATAGAGAGAGAGAGAGAGAGAGAGATTATTAACTAGCTCTACCTACGTGTTGAGCACCTTTGAAGTAAATACTTAAAGTTCATGCATAAATTTATACTTTCGTATATTAATTTTATGTGAGTAAATGAAGTCGTTATATTATATTATATATATATAAATATATATACATATATATATATATATATAGAGAGAGAGAGAGAGAGAGAGAGAGAGAAAGAGACAGAGTGGGAGAGAGATAGGTAGATGAATGTAAAAGAACAAAGAAACGTTAACCAATTGATATTTTAAAATTTTCTGAGATTCGTCTTTCAAAGTAAAAATATCTAATATTTGCAACTTTCTTAAAAACATTTTATTAAGTCTGGTTCAGATGCAATAACAAATAAATTGGAAAAAAACTGCAAACACGCATGACAGAAAACCCATTTGAAAGTAAAATGCCAATTATTACACAAACATATATTGATGACGTCTTCATTGAATTTTTTTTACCAATTTTAAAAGTGTGCATGGAATATTCGAGACATCTTACTGTGCGGTAATCAGTTCAATTCTTTAAACTAAGAAATGCTCGGTTTGGATAGACTTGAATTCTTTTGAAAATTTTAGAAAACACTTTCATCTAAGAATATGTGCTTTTAAAATATCCAGTAAGCAAACGTTGAATGCATTTATTCAAAAGTTAAGTTCACAAAACAAATAAACGTGTATAGTATATTCAAGTTTATATTTTTGTTCGACATTGTGAATCTACATTCCTGTTGACGGTCTTGAAGTATATATATATATATATATATATATATATATATATATATATATATGTATATATATAAATGTATATATATATGTATATATATATATGTATATATATATGTATATATATACTTACATACATGCACATATATGTATATATGTATGCATATATATATATGTATGTATATATATATGTATGCATATATATATATATGCATATCTATATATCTATAAAAGTGAAGGTGTCTGTGTGTGTGTGCCTGTCTGACTGTGTACAATTTCCTTCCCATAAACTCTGTTAATTTTCAGTCTATAGACTCGACATTTGATATACAGGGTACTGAGATTTGGGAAAATCTACGTGATCGGTGTTCGCTCAGAAATTTGGCTGTTAACGGGTCAAAGTTCAACGATTTGACCTTTGAGAACTCTACCAAACTCCTCCGACAATTTTGGGGTCTAAACACTTGAAATTTTAGATATAGGTTCCTTGGACATGGATCTAACCTAATAGCTCAATATGAGCCCAAAACAATAAATTTTAAGGGGTCATAATAGGGGTCGAATTTTTTAAAAATTGACCGATTTTTTTTTTTTTTTTTTCTCAGCGTACACCTCCAAACACCGGGGCAACGCCGGGCACCCATTCTAGTATATCTATAAAAATGAACGTGTCTGTATATGTATCTGTGTGTGTGTGTGTGTGTGTGTGTGTGTGTACATGTACATGTACATTTTCCTACGCAATAACTCTGTCTATTTTAAGTCTACAGACTCAAAATTTGATATACATGGTAATGAGATTCGGGAAAATCTTGTGATCCATTTTCGGTCCAAAATTTCGCTGTTAACGGGACAAAGTTCAACGATTTGACCTTTAAGAACTTTAGCAAACTCCTCCGACAATTTTGGGTCTAAACACTTGAGACTTTGGATATAGGTTCCTTGTACATGGATGTAAGTTAATAACTTGATTTTAGCCCAAAACAATAAATATCAAGGGGCCATAATAGGGGTCAAATTTTTTCAAATTTGACCTCTGCAGTTTCTACCAAATTACACAGAAAATTTCTGGTCTAAACATTTGAAATTTTACATAAAGTCTATTCAGAGATAGGGCAAGCTTTTTAATCGGTTTGGGTCAAAAAATTTTAGTTACCAATATATATGTATGTATGTATGTTTGCATGTCTGCCTAAAACTTTCGAAAGAGGCTACGGATCTTTACAATATCTGTATCATTTTAAGTCGACATTTCAGACGACAAATATCGAAAAATTGGCTAAACACATTAATAGCTTCATCTTCAACTGGGAAGTTTATACAGGGAGTGGTCGCTTTTTCGCCGATATTTTTGAAAGTCATCCTCTCCTTGCGATTGTCTAGCCTTAATTAAATCATAACTCACTTCCGGTTTGGCGGTGGTCGTAACAGCAAAGACGTCAGGTTTTTTCACCGCTCTTTTCCTCCTTCATGGTACGGGTGCGAGCCTGTCTTTCTACTACCACTTCTTTTTTTTTTGCTTAACACACATATCCAAACACCCGAGAAACGCCGAGCTGTAATGCTAGTATATATATATATATATATATATATATATATATAGCTTATATATATATATATAGCTTATATATATATATATATATATATATATAGCTTATATATATAGCTTATATATATATATATAAGCTATATATATATATATATATAAGCTATATAGCTTATATATATATAGCTTATATATATATATAGCTTATATATATATATATAGCTTATATATATATATAGCTTATATATATATATATAGCTTATATATATATATATATATATATATATATATATATATATATATATATATATATATATATATAAGTGAACGTGTCTGTGTCTGTGTGCGTGTCTGTGTACATTTCCCTACACAATAACTATCAATTTTTAGTCTACAGACTTGAAATTTTATATACAGGGTACTGAAATTTGGGAAAATCGATGTGATTGATTTTCGGCCAGAAATTTTGCGATTAAGGGCTCAAAGCTCAACGATTTGACCTTTGAGAACTCAACCAAACTCCTCCGACAATTTTGGGTCTACACACTTGAAATTTTAGATATAGGTTCCTTGGACATGTATCGAACTTAATAATTTGATTTGAGCCCAAAACATTAAATGTTCAGGGGGTCAAAAAAGGGGTCAAATTTAAAAAAAGATTGACCTCTGTTGTCTCTTCCAATTTACTCAGACAATTTCTGGTCTAAATATTTGAAATTTTACATAAAGGATATTCAGAGATAGGGCAAGTTTTTTCATCGGTTTGGGTCGAAAATGTTTCGTTACCAATATATAAATGTATGTATGTATGTATGTTTGCATGTCTGCCTTATACCTTCAATAGAGGCAACGGATTTTACCAAGATCGAAATCATTTTAAAGTTCAACCTTTTATACGACAAATATCGAAAAATTGGCTGAAAACATTTAATATCTTCCCCTTCAACTAGGCACTTTTCTACAGGGGGGATCACTTTTTTCGCCGATATTTTTTAAAGTTATTCTCTCCTTTAGATTGTCTTGCTTAATTTTATAAAACTGTCGCTCCCGGTTTTGCGGTAGTCATAACAGCATAGACGTTAGGTTTTTACCCCGTTCTTTTCCTCCTTTGTTGTACGGGTTCGAGCCTGCCTCCTACTACCACATTTTTTTCTTGCTTTTTTTATCATGTACTGCATATGCGTGAGTCTAAAATAAACCTTTTATTTTTTTAAAAAAAGAAGGAGGAAAGAGACCAGGAAGGAAAAGGGGACAAAAACGGTCCAGCCGCTGATCACTTACTATGTATTACTTTTGGAATGCTCCTTCATGTGTATTTTACATGTATATGTGTGTGTACGTATGTATAGGCATATGTATGTATGTGCGTATTTGTGCGCCTCTACGTGATTATGGTTTCATGTGTGTGCACATGCATACATATGTTGGATTACATCTGTACGTACGCATGTGTTTATTATCATGTGTATGTGGGTGGAGAGGGCTCCCGTAAGCCGTGGAGAAGCAAATATCAGATTTTAAAAAAAAACATAACGGAGGAGACCAATACCCGCATTAGGCTGGTCTGCAGTTTGACTTGTTGCTGGCTATCTTGCTCTTGCTTGTTGCTGGATGTCAACCTTTGAACCGAGAGAGAGATTTAGCTGTCGTACACAGCTAAAACTCTGTAAACTCATCTGTGTATAGATACTCCCGCAGCCATGGAAAAGTTGTGACGTGTGTAGGACTGAAATGCTGGCAGCATGTAATAATTGATCTACCATAATTATATGTATATATGTATGTATAGGTGTATGTATGTTCATGTACAGGTGTATGTATATGTCTGTATATCTATGTCCATTTGTATGTATGCATGTATATATGTATGTGTGTATGTGCATACATGCATGTGTTTATGTGTATATTGGCATGCGTGTGTATGTGCATATATGCATGTGTGTGCATGTGAATATATGCATGTGTCTGTATGTGTATATCGGAAACTATTTATGTGTATATTTGCAGGTGTGTATCTATGTATATGTATGCATGTATATGTGTATGTATATATGCATGCGCACGTTTGTGTATGAGTGCACATAAATGGATGTGTATGTATATGTCGGTAAGTGTATGTATATATACATATATATATATATATATATAAATATGCACATGTATACATATGTGTATATGTATGTATATGTGTGTATGTATTTGTATATGTGTGTGTATTTATATGTATGTACATGTGTATGTATGCGTGTGTATGTATATATGTGTATTATGCATTGTGTATGTATATATGTATATATGTGTGTATGTTTACAGATATGTATGTGCGTATATATATATATATATATATATATATATATATATATATATATATGTATAAATGCATTTATATATACGTATATATATATGCCATTGACCGCCTCGTGTATATTTATATATGTATATGTATGTGTATAATGTATTGTGTATTTATGTATGCATATATGTGTGTTATACCGTCCGTGTAAAAGAAAAATGAGATTTTTTCAATATTAAAATTTTCCCTTTATTATGGGCTCAAAAGTAAGAACATCAGTCAAAAATACATAAGAAATTCATCCTAAACTTGTATTTTTAAGGAAACTTTGAAAAGGAGGAAAACAAAACAGTGCAAAAACCACAAAATCTGACATGTCAATGTATGTGAAAAATGAGATTTTTCAATGTTAAAATTTTCCCTTTATTATGGGTTCAAAAGAAAGAAAACCAGTCAAAAATACATAAGAAATGCGTCTTAGCCTCGTATTTTTAGGAAACTTTGAAAAGGAAGAAAACAAAACAGTGCAAACACCACAAAATCTGACATGTCCGCGTACGTGAAAACTGAGATTTTTTCAATGTTAACATTTTCCCTTTATTATGGGTTCAAAAGAAAGAAAATCAGTCAAAAATACAAAAGAAATGCATCTTAGCCTTGTATTTTGAAGGAAACTTTGTAAAACAAGGGAAACAAAACAGTGCGAAAACCACAACATCTGACATGTCCGCGTATGTGATAAATGAGATTTTTGCAATGTTGGAATTTTTCCTTTATGTTCAGCTAAAAAGAAAGAAAAACAGTCAAAAATACATGAGAAATGCATCCTAACCTTGTATTTTGAAGGAAACTTTCAAAATGGAGGAAAACAAAACAGTGCGAAAACCACAAAATCTGACATTTCCGCGTATAAGAAAAATAATATTTTTGCAATGTTTGAATTTTCCCTTTATTATGGGCTCAAAAGAAAGAAAACCAGTCAAAAATACATAAGAAATGCATCCTAGCCTTGTATTTTGAAGGATTCTTTGTAAAAGGAGGAAAACAAAACAGTGCAAATACCATAACCTCTGACATGTCCGCGTACGTGAAAAATGAGATTTTTTCAATGTTTGACTTTTCCCTTTATTATGGGTTCAAAAGAAAGAGCACCAATCAAAATACATCAGAAATGGATCAAAGCCTTGTATTTTGAAGGAAACTTTGTAACAGGAGGAAACAAATACAGTGCGAAAACCACAAAATCTGACATGTCCGTGTATGTTAAAAATGAGATTTTTACAATGTTTGAATTTTCCTTTATTATGGGCTCAAAAGAAAGAAAATCAGTCAAAAATACATAAGAAATGAATCCTAGCCTTGTATTTTGAAGGATTCTTTGTTAAAATAGAGAAACAAAACAGTGCGAAAACCACAAAATCTTACATGTCCGCGTATGTGAAAAATGAGATGTTTTCAATGTTTGTATTTGCCCTTTATTATGGATTAAAAAGAAAGAAAACCAGTCAAAAATGCATAAGAAATCTATCCTAGCCTTGTATTTTGAAGGAAACCTTGTAAAAAGATGAAAACAAAACGTTGCGAAACCCACAACATCAGACATGTAAGCATATGTGAAAAATGAGATGTTTTCAATGTTTGTTTTTGCCCTTTATTATGGGTTCAAAAGAAAGAAAATACGTCAAAAATACATAGAAATGCATCTTAGCCTTGTATTTTGAAGGATTCTTTGTTAAAGGAGGAAAACAAAACAGTGCAAAAACCACAACATCTGACATGGCCGCGTATGTGAAAAATGAGATTTTTTCAATGTTTGAATTTTCCTTTATAATGGGTTCAAAGAAAGAAAAAATGTCAAATATACATAAGAAAAGAATCCTAGCCATATATTTTGAAGGATTCTTTGTTAAAGGATGAAAACAAACCAGTGCGAAAACCACAAAATCTGACATGTCCGCGTATGTTAAAAATAAGATTTTTGCAATGTTTGAATTTTCCCTTTATTATGGGTTCAAAAGAAAGAAAATCAGTAAAAATACATAAGAAATGCATCCTAGCCTTGTATTTTGAAGGATTCTTTGTTAAAGGATGAAAACAAAACAGTGCGAAAACCAAAAAATCTGACATGTCCGCGTATGTGAAAAATGAGATTTATTCAATGTTTGGATTTCCCTTTATTATGGGTTCAAAAAAAAGAAAATCAGTCACAAATACATAAGAAATGAATCCTAGACTTGTATTTTGAAGGATTCTTTGTTAAAGGAGGAAAACAAAACAGTGCGAAAACCAAAAAATCAGACATGTCCGCGTATGTGAAAAATGAGATTTTTTCAATGTTTGAATTTTCCCTTTATTATGGGTTCAAAAGAAAACAAATCAGTCAAAAATACATAAGAAATGCATCCTAGCCTTGTATTTTGAAGGATTTTTATATAAGGAGGAAAACAAAACAGTGTGAAAACCACAAAATCTGACATGTCCGCGTATGTGAAAAATAAGATTTTTTCAATGTTTGAATTTTCCCTTTATTATGGGTTCAAAAGAAAGAAAATCAGTCAAAAATACATGAGTAATGCATCCTAGCCTTGTATTTTGAAGGATTCTTTGTTAAAGGAGGAAAACAAAACAGTGCGAAAACCAAAAAATCTGACATGTCCACGTATGTGAAAAATGAGATTTTTTCAATGTTTGACTTTTCCCTTTATTATGGTTCAAAAGAAAGAAAATCAGTAAAAATACATAAGAAATGCATCCTAGCCTTGTATTTTGAAGGATTCTTTGTTAAAGGAGGAAAACAAAACAGTGCGAAAACCAAAAAATCTGACATGTCCGCGTATGTGAAAAATAAGATTTTTTCAATGTTTGGATTTCCCTTTATTATGGGTTCAAAAAAAAGAAAATCAGTCAAAAATACATAAGAAATGAATCCTAGACTTGTATTTTGAAGGATTCTTTGTTAAAGGAGGAAAACAAAACAGTGCGAAAACCAAAAAATCTGACATGTCCGCGTATGTGAAAAATGAGATTTTTTCAATGTTTGAATTTTCCCTTTATTATGGGTTCAAAAGAAAGAAAATCAGTCAAAAATACATAAGAAATGCATCCTAGCCTTGTATTTTGAAGGATTCTTTGTTAAAGGAGGAAAACAAAACAGTGCGAAAACCAAAAAATCTGACATGTCCGCGTATGTGAAAAATAAGATTTTTTCAATGTTTGGATTTCCCTTTATTATGGGTTCAAAAAAAAGAAAATCAGTCAAAAATACATAAGAAATGAATCCTAGACTTGTATTTTGAAGGATTCTTTGTTAAAGGAGGAAAACAAAACAGTGCGAAAACCAAAAAATCTGACATGTCCGCGTATGTGAAAAATGAGATTTTTTCAATGTTTGAATTTTCCCTTTATTATGGGTTCAAAAGAAAGAACATCAGTCAAAAATACATAAGAAATGCATCCTAGCCTTGTATTTTGAAGGATTCTTTGTTAAAGGAGGAAAACAAAACAGTGCGAAAACCAAAAAATCAGACATGTCCGCGTATGTGAAAAATGAGATTTTTTCAATGTTTGAATTTTCCCTTTATTATGGGTTCAAAAGAAAACAAATCAGTCAAAAATACATAAGAAATGCATCCTAGCCTTGTATTTTGCAGGATTCCTTGTTAAAGGAGGAAAACAAAACAGTGCGAAAACCAAAAAATCTGACATGTCCGCGTATGTGAAAAATGAGATTTTTTCAATGTTTGAATTTTCCCTTTATTATGGGTTCAAAAGAAAGAACATCAGTCAAAAATACATAAGAAATGCATCCTAGCCTTGTATTTTGAAGGATTTTTATTAAAGGAGGAAAACAAAACAGTGCGAAAACCACAAAATCTGACATGTCCGCGTATGTGAAAAATGAGATTTTTTCAATGTTTGAATGTTCCCTTTATTATGGTTCAAAAGAAAGAAAATCAGTCAAAAATACATAAGAAATGCATCCTAGCCTTGTATTTGGAAGGATTCTTTGTTAAAGGAGGAAAACAAAACGGTGCGAAAACCACAAAATCTGACATGTCCGCGTATGTGAAAAATGAGATTTTTTCAATGTTTGAATTTTCCCTTTATTATGGGTTCAAAAGAAAGAACATCAGTCAAAAATACATAAGAAATGCATCCTAGTCTTGTATTTTGAAGGATTTTTATTAAAGGAGGAAAACAAAACAGTGCTAAAACCACAAAATCATACATGTCCGCGTATGTGAAAAATGAGATTTTTTCAATGTTTGAATTTTCCCTTTATTATGGTTCAAAAGAAAGAAAATCAGTCAAAAATACATAAGAAATGCATCCTAGCCTTGTATTTTGAAGGATTCTTTGTTAAAGGAGGAAAACAAAACAGTGCGATAACCACAACATCTGACATGTCCGCGTATGTGATAAATGAGATTTTTGCAATGTTGGAATTTTTCCTTTATGTTCAGCTAAAAAGAAAGAAAAACAGTCAAAAATACATGAGAAATGCATCCTAACCTTGTATTTTGAAGGAAACTTTCAAAATGGAGGAAAACAAAACAGTGCGAAAACCACAAAATCTGACATGTCCGCGTATAAGAAAAATAATATTTTTGCAATGTTTGAATTTTCCCTTTATTATGGGCTCAAAAGAAAGAAAACCAGTCAAAAATACATAAGAAATGCATCCTAGCCTTGTATTTTGAAGGATTCTTTGTAAAAGGAGGAAAACAAAACAGTGCAAATACCATAACCTCTGACATGTCCGCGTACGTGAAAAATGAGATTTTTTCAATGTTTGACTTTTCCCTTTATTATGGGTTCAAAAAAAAGAAAATCAGTCAAAATACATCAGAAATGGATCATAGCCTTGTATTTTTAAGGAAACTTTGTAACAGGAGGAAACAAATACAGTGCGAAAACCACAAAATCTGACATGTCCGTGTATGTTAAAAATGAGATTTTTACAATGTTTGAATTTTCCTTTATTATGGGCTCAAAAGAAAGAAAATCAGTCAAAAATACATAAGAAATGCATCCTAGCCTTGTATTTTGAAGGATTCTTTGTTAAAGGAGGAAAACAAAACAGTGCAAAAACCAAAAAATCAGACATGTCCGCGTATGTGAAAAATGAGATTTTTTCAATGTTTGAATTTTCCCTTTATTATGGGTTCAAAAGAAAACAAATCAGTCAAAAATACATAAGAAATGCATCCTAGCCTTGTATTTTGAAGGATTCTTTGTTAAAGGAGGAAAACAAAACAGTGCGAAAACCAAAAAATCTGACATGTCCGCGTATGTGAAAATGAGATTTTTTCAATGTTTGAATTTTCCCTTTATTATGGGTTCAAAAGAAAGAAAATCAGTCAAAAATACATAAGAAATGCATCCTAGCCTTGTATTTTTAAGGATTCTTTGTTAAAGGAGGAAAACAAAACAGTGCGAAAACCAAAAAATCTGACATGTCCGCGTATGTGAAAAATGAGATTTTTTCAATGTTTGAATTTTCCCTTTATTATGGGTTCAAAAGAAAGAAAATCAGTCAAAAATACAAATGAAATGCATCCTAGCCTTGTATTTTGAAGGATTCTTTGTTAAAGGAGGAAAACAAAACAGTGCGAAAACCAAAAAATCTGACATGTCCGCGTATGTGAAAAATGAGATTTTTTCAATGTTTGAATTTTCCCTTTAATATGGGTTCAAAAGAAAGAAAATCAGTCAAAAATACATAAGAAATGCATCCTAGCCTTGTATTTTGAAGGATTCTTTGTTAAAGGAGGAAAACAAAACAGTGCGAAAACCAAAAAATCTGACATGTCCGCGTATGTGAAAAATGAGATTTTTTCAATGTTTGAATTTTCCCTTTATTATGGGTTCAAAAGAAAGAAAATCAGTCAAAAATACATAAGAAATGCATCCTAGCCTTGTATTTTGAAGGATTCTTTGTTAAAGGAGGAAAACAAAACAGTGCGAAAACCAAAAAATCTGACATGTCCGCGTATGTGAAAAATGAGATTTTTTCAATGTTTGAATTTTCCCTTTAATATGGGTTCAAAAGAAAGAAAATCAGTCAAAAATACATAAGAAATGCATCCTAGCCTTGTATTTTGAAGGATTCTTTGTTAAAGGAGGAAAACAAAACAGTGCGAAAACCAAAAAATCTGACATGTCCGCGTATGTGAAAAATGAGATTTTTTCAATGTTTGAATTTTCCCTTTATTATGGGTTCAAAAGAAAGAAAATCAGTCAAAAATACATAAGAAATGCATCCTAGCCTTGTATTTTGAAGGATTCTTTGTTAAAGGAGGAAAACAAAACAGTGCGAAAACCAAAAAATCTGACATGTCCGCGTATGTGAAAAATGAGATTTTTTCAATGTTTGAATTTTCCCTTTATTATGGGTTCAAAAGAAAGAAAATCAGTCAAAAATACAAATGAAATGCATCCTAGCCTTGTATTTTGAAGGATTCTTTGTTAAAGGAGGAAAACAAAACAGTGCGAAAACCAAAAAATCTGACATGTCCGCGTATGTGAAAAATGAGATTTTTTCAATGTTTGAATTTTCCCTTTATTATGGGTTCAAAAGAAAGATAATCAGTCAAAAATACATAAGCAATGCATCCTAGCCTTGTAGTTTGAAGGATTCTTTGTTAAAGGAGGAAAACAAAACAGTGCGAAAACCAAAAAATCTGACATGTCCGCGTATGTGAAAAATGAGATTTTTTCAATGTTTGAATTTTCCCTTTATTATGGATTCAAAAGAAAGAAAATCAGTCAAAAATACAAATGAAATGCATCCTAGCCTTGTATTTTGAAGGATTCTTCGTTAAAGGAGGAAAACAAAACAGTGCGAAAACACAAAAATCTGACATGTCCGCGTATGTGAAAAATGAGATTTTTTCAATGTTTGAATTTTCCCTTTAATATGGGTTCAAAAGAAAGAAAATCAGTCAAAAATACATAAGAAATGCATCCTAGCCTTGTATTTTGAAGGATTCTTTGTTAAAGGAGGAAAACAAAACAGTGCGAAAACCAAAAAATCTGACATGTCCGCGTATGTGAAAAATGAGATTTTTTCAATGTTTGAATTTTCCCTTTATTATGGGTTCAAAAGAAAGAAAATCAGTCAAAAATACATAAGAAATGCATCCTAGCCTTGTATTTTGAAGGATTCTTTGTTAAAGGAGGAAAACAAAACAGTGCGAAAACCACAAAATCTGACATGTCCGCGTATGTGAAAAATGAGATTTTTTCAATGTTTGAATTTTCCCTTTATTATGGGTTCAAAAGAAAGAAAATCAGTCAAAAATACATAAGAAATGCATCCTAGCCTTGTATTTTTAAGGATTCTTTGTTAAAGGAGGAAAACAAAACAGTGCGAAAACCAAAAAATCTGACATGTCCGCGTATGTGAAAAATGAGATTTTTTCAATGTTTGAATTTTCCCTTTATTATGGGTTCAAAAGAAAGAAAATCAGTCAAAAATACATAAGAAATGCATCCTAGCCTTGTATTTTGAAGGATTCTTTGTTAAAGGAGGAAAACAAAACAGTGCGAAAACCAAAAAATCTGACATGTCCGCGTATGTGAAAAATGAGATTTTTTCAATGTTTGAATTTTCCCTTTATTATGGGTTCAAAAGAAAGAAAATCAGTAAAAATACATAAGAAATGCATCCTAGCCTTGTATTTTGAAGGATTCTTTGTTAAAGGAGGAAAACAAAACAGTGCGAAAACCAAAAAATCTGACATGTCCGCGTATGTGAAAAATGAGATTTTTTCAATGTTTGAATTTTCCCTTTATTATGGGTTCAAAAGAAAGAAAATCAGTCAAAAATACATAAGAAATGCATCCTAGCCTTGTATTTTGAAGGATTCTTTGTTAAAGGAGGAAAACAAAACAGTGCGAAAACCAAAAAATCTGACATGTCCGCGTATGTGAAAAATGAGATTTTTTCAATGTTTGAATTTTCCCTTTATTATGGGTTCAAAAGAAAGAAAATCAGTCAAAAATACATAAGAAATGCATCCTAGCCTTGTATTTTGAAGGATTCTTTGTTAAAGGAGGAAAACAAAACAGTGCGAAAACCACAAAATCTGACATGTCCGCGTATGTGAAAAATGAGATTTTTTCAATGTTTGAATTTTACCTTTATTATGGCTTCAAAAGAAAGAAAATCAGTCAAAAATACATAAGAAATGCATCCTAGCCTTGTATTTTGAAGAATTCTTTGTTAAAGGAGGAAAACAAAACAGTGCGAAAACCAAAAAATCTGACATGTCCGCGTATGTGAAAAATGAGATTTTTTCAATGTTTGAATTTTCCCTTTATTATGGCTTCAAAAGACAGAAAATCAGTCAAAAATACATAAGAAATGCATCCTAGCCTTGTATTTTGAAGGATTTTTATTAAAGGAGGAAAACAAAACAGTGCGAAAACCAAAAAATCTGACATGTCCGCGTATGTGAAAAATGAGATTTTTTCAATGTTTGAATTTTCCCTTTATTATGGCTTCAAAAGAAAGAAAATCAGTCAAAAATACATAAGAAATGCATCCTAGCCTTGTATTTTGAAGGATTCTTTGTTAAAGGAGGAAAACAAAACAGTGCGAAAACCAAAAAATCTGACATGTCCGCGTATGTGAAAAATGAGTTTTTTTCAATGTTTGAATTTTCCCTTTATTATGGGTTCAAAAGAAAGAAAATCAGTCCAAAATACAAAAGAAATGCATCCTAGCCTTGTATTTTGAAGGATTCTTTGTTAAAGGAGGAAAACAAAACAGTGCGAAAACCAAAAAATCTGACATGTCCGCGTATGTGAAAAATGAGATTTTTTCAATGTTTGAATTTTCCCTTTATTATGGGTTCAAAAGAAAGAAAATCAGTCAAAAATACATAAGAAATGCATCCTAGCCTTGTATTTTGAAGGATTCTTTGTTAAAGGAGGAAAACAAAACAGTGCGAAAACCAAAAAATCTGACATGTCCGCGTATGTGAAAAATGAGATTTTTTTCAATGTTTGAATTTTCCCTTTATTATGGGTTCAAAAGAAAGAAAATCAGTCAAAAATACATAAGAAATGCATCCTAGCCTTTTATTTTGAAGGATTCTTTGTTAAAGGAGGAAAACAAAACAGTGCGAAAACCAAAAAATCTGACATGTCCGCGTTTGTGAAAAATGAGATTGTTTCAATGTTTGAATTTTCCCTTTATTATGGGTTCAAAAGAAAGAAAATCAGTCAAAAATACATAAGAAATGCATCCTAGCCTTGTTTTTTGAAGGATTCTTTGTTAAAGGAGGAAAACAAAACAGTGCGAAAACCAAAAAATCTGACATGTCCGCGCATGTGAAAAATGAGATTTTTTAAATGTTTGAATTTTCCCTTTATTATGGGTTCAAAAGAAAGAAAATCAGTCAAAAATACATAAGAAATGCATCCTAGCCTTGTATTTAAAGGATTCTTTGTTAAAGGAGGAAAACAAAACAGTGCGAAAACCAAAAAATCTGACATGTCCGCGTATGTGAAAAATGAGATTTTTTCAATGTTTGAATTTTACCTTTATTATGGGTTCAAAAGAAAGAAAATCAGTCAAAAATACAAATGAAATGCATCCTAGCCTTGTATTTTGAAGGATTCTTTGTTAAAGGAGGAAAACAAAACAGTGCAAAAACCAAAAAATCTGACATGTCCGCGTATGTGAAAAATGAGATTTTTTCAATGTTTGAATTTTCCCTTTATTATGGGTTCAAAAGAAAGAAAATCAGTCAAAAATACAAATGAAATTCATCCTAGCCTTGTATTTTAAAGGATTCTTTGTTAAAGGAGGAAAACAAAACAGTGCGAAAACCAAAAAATCTGACATGTCCGCGTATGTGAAAAATGAGATTTTTTCAATGTTTGAATTTTCCCTTTATTATGGCTTCAAAAGAAAGATAATCAGTCAAAAATACATAAGAAATGCATCCTAGCCTTGTATTTTGAAGGATTCTTTGTTAAAGGAGGAAAACAAAACAGTGCGAAAACCAAAAAATCTGACATGTCCGCGTATGTGAAAAATGAGATTTTTTCAATGTTTGAATTTTCCCTTTATTATGGGTTCAAAAGAAAGAAAATCAGTCAAAAATACAAATGAAATGCATCCTAGCCTTGTATTTTGAAGGATTCTTTGTTAAAGGAGGAAAACAAAACAGTGCGAAAACCAAAAAATCTGACATGTCCGCGTATGTGAAAAATGAGATTTTTTCAATGTTTGAATTTTCCCTTTATTATGGGTTCAAAAGAAAGAAAATCAGTCAAAAATACATAAGAAATGCATCCTAGCCTTGTATTTTGAAGGATTCTTTGTTAAAGGAGGAAAACAAAACAGTGCGAAAACCAAAAAATCTGACATGTCCGCGTATGTGAAAAATGAGATTTTTTCAATGTTTGAATTTTCCCTTTATTATGGGTTCAAAAGAAAGAAAATCAGTCAAAAATACATAAGAAATGCATCCTAGCCTTGTATTTTGAAGGATTCTTTGTTAAAGGAGGAAAACAAAACAGTGCGAAAACCAAAAAATCTGACATGTCCGCGTATGTGAAAAATGAGATTTTTTCAATGTTTGAATTTTCCCTTTATTATGGGTTCAAAAGAAAGAAAATCAGTAAAAAATACATAAGAAATGCATCCTAGCCTTGTATTTTGAAGGATTCTTTGTTAAAGGAGGAAAACAAAACAGTGCGAAAACCACAAAATCTGACATGTCCGCGTATGTGAAAAATGAGATTTTTTCAATGTTTGAATTTTACCTTTATTATGGCTTCAAAAGAAAGAAAATCAGTCAAAAATACATAAGAAATGCATCCTAGCCTTGTATTTTGAAGAATTCTTTGTTAAAGGAGGAAAACAAAACAGTGCGAAAACCAAAAAATCTGACATGTCCGCGTATGTGAAAAATGAGATTTTTTCAATGTTTGAATTTTCCCTTTATTATGGCTTCAAAAGACAGAAAATCAGTCAAAAATACATAAGAAATGCATCCTAGCCTTGTATTTTGAAGGATTTTTATTAAAGGAGGAAAACAAAACAGTGCGAAAACCAAAAAATCTGACATGTCCGCGTATGTGAAAAATGAGATTTTTTCAATGTTTGAATTTTCCCTTTATTATGGCTTCAAAAGAAAGAAAATCAGTCAAAAATACATAGGAAATGCATCCTAGCCTTGTATTTTGAAGGATTCTTTGTTAAATAAGGAAAACAAAACAGTGCGAAAACCAAAAAATCTGACATGTCCGCGTATGTGAAAAATGAGATTTTTTCAATGTTGGAATTTTCCCTTTATTATGGCTTCAAAAGAAAGAAAATCAGTCAAAAATACATAAGCAATGCATCCTAGCCTTGTATTTTGAAGAATTCTTTGTTAAAGGAGGAAAACAAAACAGTGCGAAAACCAAAAAATCTGACATGTCCGCGTATGTGAAAAATGAGATTTTTTCAATGTTTGAATTTTCCCTTTATTATGGCTTCAAAAGACAGAAAATCAGTCAAAAATACATAAGAAATGCATCCTAGCCTTGTATTTTGAAGGATTTTTATTAAAGGAGGAAAACAAAACAGTGCGAAAACCAAAAAATCTGACATGTCCGCGTATGTGAAAAATGAGTTTTTTTCAATGTTTGAATTTTCCCTTTATTATGGGTTCAAAAGAAAGAAAATCAGTCCAAAATACAAAAGAAATGCATCCTAGCCTTGTATTTTGAAGGATTCTTTGTTAAAGGAGGAAAACAAAACAGTGCGAAAACCAAAAAATCTGACATGTCCGCGTATGTGAAAAATGAGATTTTTTCAATGTTTGAATTTTCCCTTTATTATGGGTTCAAAAGAAAGAAAATCAGTCAAAAATACATAAGAAATGCATCCTAGCCTTGTATTTTGAAGGATTCTTTGTTAAAGGAGGAAAACAAAACAGTGCGAAAACCAAAAAATCTGACATGTCCGCGTATGTGAAAAATGAGATTTTTTTCAATGTTTGAATTTTCCCTTTATTATGGGTTCAAAAGAAAGAAAATCAGTCAAAAATACATAAGAAATGCATCCTAGCCTTTTATTTTGAAGGATTGTTTGTTAAAGGAGGAAAACAAAACAGTGCGAAAACCAAAAAATCTGACATGTCCGCGTTTGTGAAAAATGAGATTTTTTAAATGTTTGAATTTTCCCTTTATTATGGGTTCAAAAGAAAGAAAATCAGTAAAAAATACATAAGAAATGCATCCTAGCCTTGTTTTTTGAAGGATTCTTTGTTAAAGGAGGAAAACAAAACAGTGCGAAAACCAAAAAATCTGACATGTCCGCGTATGTGAAAAATGAGATTTTTTCAATGTTTGAATTTTACCTTTATTATGGGTTCAAAAGAAAGAAAATCAGTCCAAAATACAAAGTAAATGCATCCTAGCCTTGTATTTTGAAGGATTCTTTGTTAAAGGAGGAAAACAAAACAGTGCAAAAACCAAAAAATCTGACATGTCCGCGTATGTGAAAAATGAGATTTTTTCAATGTTTGAATTTTCCCTTTATTATGGGTTCAAAAGAAAGAAAATCAGTCAAAAATACAAATGAAATTCATCCTAGCCTTGTATTTTAAAGGATTCTTTGTTAAAGGAGGAAAACAAAACAGTGCGAAAACCAAAAAATCTGACATGTCCGCGTATGTGAAAAATGAGATTTTTTCAATGTTTGAATTTTCCCTTTATTATGGGTTCAAAAGAAAGAAAATCAGTCAAAAATACATAAGAAATGCATCCTAGCCTTGTATTTTGAAGGATTCTTTGTTAAAGGAGGAAAACAAAACAGTGCGAAAACCAAAAAATCTGACATGTCCGCGTATGTGAAAAATGAGATTTTTTCAATGTTTGAATTTTCCCTATATTATGGGTTAAAAAGAAAGAAAATCAGTAAAAAATACACAAGAAATGCATCCTAGCCTTGTATTTTGAAGGATTCTTTGTTAAAGGAGGAAAACAAAACAGAGCAAAAACCAACAAATCTGACATGTCCGCGTATGTGAAAAATGAGATTTTTGCAATGTTGGAATTTTCCCTTTATTATGGGTTCAAAAGAAAGAAAATCAGTCAAAAATACATAAGAAATGCATCCTAGCCTTGTATTTTGAAGGATTCTTTGTTAAAGGAGGAAAACAAAACAGTGCGAAAACCAAAAAATCTGACATGTCCGCGTATGTGAAAAATGAGATTTTTTCAATGTTTGAATTTTACCTTTATTATGGCTTCAAAAGAAAGAAAATCAGTCCAAAATACATAAGAAATGCATCCTAGCCTTGTATTTTGAAGGATTCTTTGTTAAAGGAGGAAAACAAAACAGTGCGAAAACCAAAAAATCTGACATGTCCGCGTATGTGAAAAATGAGATTTTTTCAATGTTTGAATTTTCCCTTTATTATGGGTTCAAAAGAAAGAAAATCAGTCAAAAATACATAAGAAATGCATCCTAGCCTTGTATTTTGAAGGATTCTTTGTTAAAGGAGGAAAACAAAACAGTGCGAAAACCAACAAATCTGACATGTCCGCGTATGTGAAAAATGAGATTTTTTCAATGTTTGAATTTTCCCTTTATTATGGGTTCAAAAGAAAGAAAATCAGTAAAAAATACATAAGAAATGCATCCTAGCCTTGTATTTTGAAGGATTCTTTGTTAAAGGAGGAAAACAAAACAGTGCGAAAACCAAAAAATCTGACATGTCCGCGTATGTGAAAAATGAGATTTTTTCAATGTTTGAATTTTCCCTTTATTATGGGTTCAAAAGAAAGAAAATCAGTAAAAAATACATAAGAAATGCATCCTAGCCTTGTATTTTGAAGGATTCTTTGTTAAAGGAGGAAAACAAAACAGTGCGAAAACCAACAAATCTGACATGTCCGCGTATGTGAAAAATGAGATTTTTTCAATGTTTGAATTTTCCCTTTATTATGGGTTCAAAAGAAAGAAAATCAGTCAAAAATACATAAGAAATGCATCCTAGCCTTGTATTTTGAAGGATTCTTTGTTAAAGGAGGAAAACAAAACAGTGCGAAAACCAAAAAATCTGACATGTCCGCGTATGTGAAAAATGAGATTTTTTCAATGTTTGAATTTTACCTTTATTATGGGTTCAAAAGAAAGAAAATCAGTAAAAAATACATAAGAAATGCATCCTAGCCTTGTATTTTGAAGGATTCTTTGTTAAAGGAGGAAAACAAAACAGTACGAAAACCAAAAAATCTGACATGTCCGCGTATGTGAAAAATGAGATTTTTTCAATGTTTGAATTTTACCTTTATTATGGGTTCAAAAGAAAGAAAATCAGTCCAAAATACATAAGAAATGCATCCTAGCCTTGTATTTTGAAGGATTCTTTGTTAAAGGAGGAAAACAAAACAGTACGAAAACCAAAAAATCTGACATGTCCGCGTATGTGAAAAATGAGATTTTTTCAATGTTTGAATTTTACCTTTATTATGGGTTCAAAAGAAAGAAAATCAGTCCAAAATACATAAGAAATGCATCCTAGCCTTGTATTTTGAAGGATTCTTTGTTAAAGGAGGAAAACAAAACAGTACGAAAACCAACAAATCTGACATGTCCGCGTATGTGAAAAATGAGATTTTTTCAATGTTTGAATTTTAACTTTATTATGGGTTCAAAAGAAAGAAAATCAGTCAAAAATACATAAGAAATGCATCCTAGCCTTGTATTTTGAAGGATTCTTTGTTAAAGGAGGAAAACAAAACAGTGCGAAAACCAAAAAATCTGACATGTCCGCGTATGTGAAAAATGAGATTTTTTCAATGTTTGAATTCTACCTTTATTATGGATTCAAAAGAAAGAAAATCAGTCCAAAATACATAAGAAATGCATCCTAGCCTTGTATTTTGAAGGATTCTTAGTTAAAGGAGGAAAACAAAACAGTACGAAAACCAACCAATCTGACATGTCCGCGTATGTGAAAAATGAGATTTTTTCAATGTTTGAATTTTACCTTTATTATGGGTTCAAAAGAAAGAAAATCAGTCCAAAATACATAAGAAATGCATCCTAGCCTTGTATTTTGAAGGATTCTTTGTTAAAGGAGGAAAACAAAACAGTGCGAAAACCAAAAAATCTGACATGTCCGCGTATGTGAAAAATGAGATTTTTTCAATGTTTGAATTTTACCTTTATTATGGGTTCAAAAGAAAGAAAATCAGTAAAAAATACATAAGAAATGCATCCTAGCCTTGTATTTTGAAGGATTCTTTGTTAAAGGAGGAAAACAAAACAGTGCGAAAACCAAAAAATCTGACATGTCCGCGTATGTGAAAAATGAGATTTTTTCAATGTTTGAATTTTACCTTTATTATGGGTTCAAAAGAAAGAAAATCAGTCAAAAATACATAAGAAATGCATCCTAGCCTTGTATTTTGAAGGATTCTTTGTTAAAGGAGGAAAACAAAACAGTGCGAAAACCAAAAAATCTGACATGTCCGCGTATGTGAAAAATGAGATTTTTTCAATGTTTGAATTTTACCTTTATTATGGGTTCAAAAGAAAGAAAATCAGTAAAAAATACATAAGAAATGCATCCTAGCCTTGTATTTTGAAGGATTCTTTGTTAAAGGAGGAAAACAAAACAGTACGAAAACCAAAAAATCTGACATGTCCGCGTATGTGAAAAATGAGATTTTTTCAATGTTTGAATTTTACCTTTATTATGGGTTCAAAAGAAAGAAAATCAGTCCAAAATACATAAGAAATGCATCCTAGCCTTGTATTTTGAAGGATTCTTTGTTAAAGGAGGAAAACAAAACAGTACGAAAACCAAAAAATCTGACATGTCCGCGTATGTGAAAAATGAGATTTTTTCAATGTTTGAATTTTACCTTTATTATGGGTTCAAAAGAAAGAAAATCAGTCCAAAATACATAAGAAATGCATCCTAGCCTTGTATTTTGAAGGATTCTTTGTTAAAGGAGGAAAACAAAACAGTACGAAAACCAACAAATCTGACATGTCCGCGTATGTGAAAAATGAGATTTTTTCAATGTTTGAATTTTAACTTTATTATGGGTTCAAAAGAAAGAAAATCAGTCAAAAATACATAAGAAATGCATCCTAGCCTTGTATTTTGAAGGATTCTTTGTTAAAGGAGGAAAACAAAACAGTGCGAAAACCAAAAAATCTGACATGTCCGCGTATGTGAAAAATGAGATTTTTTCAATGTTTGAATTCTACCTTTATTATGGATTCAAAAGAAAGAAAATCAGTCCAAAATACATAAGAAATGCATCCTAGCCTTGTATTTTGAAGGATTCTTAGTTAAAGGAGGAAAACAAAACAGTACGAAAACCAACCAATCTGACATGTCCGCGTATGTGAAAAATGAGATTTTTTCAATGTTTGAATTTTACCTTTATTATGGGTTCAAAAGAAAGAAAATCAGTCCAAAATACATAAGAAATGCATCCTAGCCTTGTATTTTGAAGGATTCTTTGTTAAAGGAGGAAAACAAAACAGTGCGAAAACCAAAAAATCTGACATGTCCGCGTATGTGAAAAATGAGATTTTTTCAATGTTTGAATTTTACCTTTATTATGGGTTCAAAAGAAAGAAAATCAGTAAAAAATACATAAGAAATGCATCCTAGCCTTGTATTTTGAAGGATTCTTTGTTAAAGGAGGAAAACAAAACAGTGCGAAAACCAAAAAATCTGACATGTCCGCGTATGTGAAAAATGAGATTTTTTCAATGTTTGAATTTTACCTTTATTATGGGTTCAAAAGAAAGAAAATCAGTAAAAAATACATAAGAAATGCATCCTAGCCTTGTATTTTGAAGGATTCTTTGTTAAAGGAGGAAAACAAAACAGTGCGAAAACCAAAAAATCTGACATGTCCGCGTATGTGAAAAATGAGATTTTTTCAATGTTTGAATTTTACCTTTATTATGGGTTCAAAAGAAAGAAAATCAGTAAAAAATACATAAGAAATGCATCCTAGCCTTGTATTTTGAAGGATTCTTTGTTAAAGGAGGAAAACAAAACAGTACGAAAACCAAAAAATCTGACATGTCCGCGTATGTGAAAAATGAGATTTTTTCAATGTTTGAATTTTCCCTTAATTATGGGTTCAAAAGAAAGAAAATCAGTCAAAAATACATAAGAAATGCATCCTAGCCTTGTATTTTGAAGGATTCTTTGTTAAAGGAGGAAAACAAAACAGTGCGAAAACCAACAAATCTGACATGTCCGCGTATGTGAAAAATGAGATTTTTTCAATGTTTGAAGTTTCCCTTTATTATGGGTTCAAAAGAAAGAAAATCAGTCAAAAATACATAAGAAATGCATCCTAGCCTTGTATTTTGAAGGATTCTTTGTTAAAGGAGGAAAACAAAACAGTGCGAAAACCAAAAAATCTGACATGTCCGCGTATGTGAAAAATGAGATTTTTTTCAATGTTTGAATTTTCCCTTTATTATGGGTTCAAAAGAAAGAAAATCAGTCAAAAATACATAAGAAATGCATCCTAGCCTTTTATTTTGAAGGATTCTTTGTTAAAGGAGGAAAACAAAACAGTGCGAAAACCAAAAAATCTGACATGTCCGCGTTTGTGAAAAATGAGATTTTTTCAATGTTTGAATTTTCCCTTTATTATGGGTTCAAAAGAAAGAAAATCAGTCAAAAATACATAAGAAATGCATCTTAGCCTTGTTTTTTGAAGGATTCTTTGTTAAAGGAGGAAAACAAAACAGTGCGAAAACCAAAAAATCTGACATGTCCGCGTATGTGAAAAATGAGATTTTTTCAATGTTTGAATTTTCCTTTTATTATGGGTTCAAATGAAAGAAAATCAGTCAGAAATACATAAGAAATGCATCCTAGCCTTGTATTTTGAAGGATTCTTTGTTAAAGGAGGAAAACAAAACAGAGCAAAAACCAAAAAATCTGACATGTCCGCGTATGTGAAAAATGAGATTTTTTCAATGTTTGAATTTTACCTTTATTATGGGTTCAAAAGAAAGAAAATCAGTCCAAAATACATAAGAAATGCATCCTAGCCTTGTATTTTGAAGGATTCTTTGTTAAAGGAGGAAAACAAAACAGTGCGAAAACCAAAAAATCTGACATGTCCGCGTATGTGAAAAATGAGATTTTTTCAATGTTTGAATTTTCCCTTTATTATGGGTTCAAAAGAAAGAAAATCAGTCAAAAATACATAAGAAATGCATCCTAGCCTTGTATTTTGAAGAATTCTTTGTTAAAGGAGGAAAACAAAACAGTGCGAAAACCAAAAAATCTGACATGTCCGCGTATGTGAAAAATGAGATGTTTTCAATGTTTGAATTTTCCCTTTATTATGGGTTCAAAAGAAAGAAAATCAGTCAAAAATACATAAGAAATGCATCCTAGCCTAGTATTTTGAAGGATTCTTTGTTAAAGGAGGAAAACAAAACAGTGCGAAAACCAAAAAATCTGACATGTCCGCGCATGTGAAAAATGAGATTTTTTAAATGTTTGAATTTTCCCTTTATTATGGGTTCAAAAGAAAGAAAATCAGTCAAAAATACATAAGAAATGCATCCTAGCCTTGTATTTTGAAGGATTCTTTGTTAAAGGAGGAAAACAAAACAGTGCGAAAACCAAAAAATCTGACATGTCCGCGTATGTGAAAAATGAGATTTTTTCAATGTTTGAATTTTCCCTTTAATATGGGTTCAAAAGAAAGAAAATCAGTCAAAAATACAAATGAAATGCATCCTAGCCTTGTATTTTGAAGGATTCTTTGTTAAAGGAGGAAAACAAAACAGTGCGAAAACCAAAAAATCTGACATGTCCGCGTATGTGAAAAATGAGATTTTTTCAATGTTTGAATTTTCCCTTTATTATGGGTTCAAAAGAAAGAAAATCAGTCAAAAATACATAAGAAATGCATCCTAGCCTTGTATTTTGAAGGATTCTTTGTTAAAGGAGGAAAACAAAACAGTACGAAAACCAAAAAATCTGACATGTCCGCGTATGTGAAAAATGAGATTTTTTCAATGTTTGAATTTTCCCTTTATTATGGGTTCAAAAGAAAGAAAATCAGTCAAAAATACATAAGAAATGCATCCTAGCCTTGTATTTTGAAGGATTCTTTGTTAAAGGAGGAAAACAAAACAGTGCGAAAACCAACAAATCTGACATGTCCGCGTATGTGAAAAATGAGATTTTTTCAATGTTTGAAGTTTCCCTTTATTATGGGTTCAAAAGAAAGAAAATCAGTCAAAAATACATAAGAAATGCATCTTAGCCTTGTTTTTTGAAGGATTCTTTGTTAAAGGAGGAAAACAAAACAGTTGAAAACCAAAAAATCTGACATGTCCGCGTATGTGAAAAATGAGATTTTTTCAATGTTTGAATTTTCCTTTTATTATGGGTTCAAATGAAAGAAAGTCAGTCAGAAATACATAAGAAATGCATCCTAGCCTTGTAGTTTGAAGGATTCTTTGTTAAAGGAGGAAAACAAAACAGAGCAAAAACAAAAAAATCTGACATGTCCGCGTATGTGAAAAATGAGATTTTTGCAATGTTGGAATTCTCCCTTTATTATGGGTTCAAAAGAAAGAAAATCAGTCAAAAATACATAAGAAATGCATCCTAGCCTTGTATTTTGAAGGATTCTTTGTTAAAGGAGGAAAACAAAACAGTGCAAAAACCAAAACATCTGACATGTCCGCGTATGTGAAAAATGAGATTTTTAAAATGTTTGAATTTTCCCTTTATTATGGGTTCAAAAGAAAGAAAATCAGTAAAAAATACATAAGAAATGCATCCTAGCCTTGTATTTTGAAGGATTCTCTGTTAAAGGAGGAAAACAAAACAGTGCGAAAACCACAAAATCTGACATGTCCGCGTATGTGAAAAATGAGATTTTCTCAATGTTTGTATTTTCCCTTTATTATGGATTCAAAAGAAAGACAATCAGTCAAAAATACATAAGACATGCATCCTAGCCTTGTATTTCGAAGGAAACTTTGTAAAAGGAGGAAAACAAAACAGTGTGAAAACCACAATATCTGACATGTATGCGTATGTGAAAAATGAGATTTTTTAAATGTTTGTATTTTCCCTTTATTATGGATTCAAAAGAAAGAAAACCAGTCCAAAATACATAAGAAATGCATCCTAGCCTTGTATTTCGAAGGAAACTTTATAAAAAGAAGCGAAAACAAAACACTGCGAAAACCAAAAAATCTGACATGTCCGCGTATGTGAAAAATGAGATTTTTTAAATGTTTGTATTTTCCCTTTATTATGGTTCAAAAGAAAGAAAATCAGTCACAAATACATAAGAAATGCATCCTAGCCTTGTATTTCGAAGGAAACTTTGTAAAAGGAGGAAAACAAAACAGTGCGCAAACCACACAATCTGACATGTATGCGTATATGTAAAATGAGATCTTTTAAATGTTTGAATTTTCCCTTTATTATGGATTCAAAAGAAAGAAAACCAGTCCAAAATACATAAAAAAGTAATCCTAGCCTTGTATTTCAAAGGAAACTTTATAAAAAGAAGGAAAACAAAACACTGCGAAAACCACAAAATCTGACATGTCCGCGTATGTGAAAAATGAGATTTTTTCAATGTTAAAATTTTCCCTTTATTATGGGTTCAAAAGAAAGAAAACCAGTCCAAAATACATAAGTAATGCATCCTAGCCTTTAATTTTTAGAAAACTTTGTAAAAGGAGGAAAACAAAACAGTGCGAAAACCACAAAATCTGACATGTATGCGTACGTGAAAAATGAGATTTTTTAAATGTTTGTATTTTCCCTTTATTATGGATTCAAAAGAAAGAAAACCAGTCCAAAATACATAAGAAATGCATCCTCGCCTTGTATTTCGAAGGAAACTTTATAAAAAGAAGCGAAAACAAAACAGTGCGAAAACCACAAAATCTGACATGTCCGCGTATGTGAAAAATGAGATTTTCTCAATGTTTGTATTTTCCCTTTATTATGGATTCAAAAGAAAGACAATCAGTCAAAAATACATAAGAAATGAATCCTAGCCTTGTATTTCGAAGGAAACTTTGTAAAAGGAGGAAAACAAAACAGTGCGAAAACCAAAAAATCTGACATGTATGCGTATGTGAAAAATGAGATCTTTTCAATGTTTGTATTTTCCCTTTATTATGGATTCAAAAGAAAGAAAACCAGTCCAAAATACATAAGAAATGTATCCTAGCCTTGTATTTCGAAGGAAACTTTATAAAAAGAAGGAAAACAAAACAGTGCGAAAACCACAAAATCTGACATGTCCGCGTATGTGAAAAATGAGATTTTCTCAATGTTTGTATTTTCCCTTTATTATGGATTCAAAGGAAAGACAATCAGTCAAAAATACATAAGAAATGAATCCTAGCCTTGTATTTCGAAGGAAACTTTGTAAAAGGAGGAAAACAAAACAGTGCGAAAACCAAAAAAACTGACATGTATGCGTACGTGAAAAATGAGATTTTTAAAATGTTTGTAGTTTCCCTTTATTATGGATTCAAAAGAAAGACAACCAGCCGAAATACATAAGAAATGCATCCTAGCCTTGTATTTCGAAGGAAACTTTGTAAAAGGAGGAAAACAAAACAGTGCGAAAACCAAAAAATCTGACATGTCCGCGTATGTTAAAAATGAGATTTTTTCAATGTTGAAATTTTCCCTTTATTATGGGTTCAAAAGAAAGAAAACCAGTCCAAAATACACACAAAAGGCATCCTAGCCTTGTATTTCGAAGGAAACTTTGTAAAAGGAGGAAAACAAAACAGTGCGAAAACCACAAAATCTGACATGTCCGCGTATGTGAAAAATGAGATTTTTTCAATGTTGAAATTTTCCCTTTATTATGGGTTCAAAAGAAAGAAAACCAGTCCAAAATACATAAGAAATGCATCCTAGCCTTTTATTTTAAAGGACACTTGGTAAAAGAAGGAAAACAAAACAGTGCGAAAACCACAAAATCTGACACGTATCCGTATGTGAAAAATGAGATCTTTTCAATGTTTGTATTTTCCCTTTATTATGGTTCAAAAGAAAGAAAACCAGTCAAAAATACATAAGAAATGCATCCTAGCCTTGTATTTCGAAGGAAACTTTGTAAAAGGAGGAAAACAAAACAGTGCGAAAACCACAAAATCTGACATGTCCGCGTATGTGAAAAATGAGATTTTCTCAATGTTTGTATTTTCCCTTTATTATGGATTCAAAAGAAAGAAAACCAGTCCAAAATACATAAGAAATGCATCCTAGCCTTTTATTTTAAAGGACACTTGGTAAAAGAAGGAAAACAAAACAGTGCGAAAACCACAAAATCTGACACGTATCCGTATGTGAAAAATGAGATCTTTTCAATGTTTGTATTTTCCCTTTATTATGGTTCAAAAGAAAGAAAACCAGTCAAAAATACATAAGAAATGCATCCTAGCCTTGTATTTCGAAGGAAACTTTGTAAAAGGAGGAAAACAAAACAGTGCGAAAACCACAAAATCTGACATGTATGCGTACGTGAAAAATGAGATTTTCTCAATGTTTGTATTTTCCCTTTATTATGGATTCAAAAGAAAGAAAACCAGTCCAAAATACATAAGAAATGCATCCTAGCCTTTTATTTTAAAGGACACTTGGTAAAAGAAGGAAAACAAAACAGTGCGAAAACCACAAAATCTGACACGTATCAGTATGTGAAAAATGAGATCTTTTCAATGTTTGTATTTTCCCTTTATTATGGATTCAAAAGAAAGAAAATCAGTCAAAAATACATAAGAAATGCATCCTAGCCTTGTATTTCGAAGGAAACTTTGTAAAAGGAGGAAAACAAAACAGTGCGAAAACCACAAAATCTGACATGTCCGCGTATGTGAAAAATGAGATTTTCTCAATGTTTGTATTTTCCCTTTATTATGGATTCAAAAGAAAGAAAACCAGTAAAAAATCCATTAGACATGCATCCTTGCCTTGTATTTCGAAGGAAACTTTGTAAAAGGAGGAAAACAAAACAGTGCGAAAACCACAAAATCTGACATGTATGCGTATATGAAAAATGAGATTTTTTAAATGTTTGTATTTTCCCTTTGTTATTGATTCAAAAGATAGAAAATCAGTCAAAAATACATAAGAAATGCATCCTAGCCTTGTATTTCGAAGGAAACTTTGTAAAAAGAGGAAAACAAAACAGTGCGAAAACCACAATATCTGACATGTATGCGTATGTGAAAAATGAGATTTTTTAAATGTTTGTATTTTCCCTTTATTATGGATTCAAAAGAAAGAAAATCAGTCACAAATACATAAGAAATGCATCCTAGCCTTGTATTTCGAAGGAAACTTTGTAAAAGGAGGAAAACAAGACAGTGCAAAAACCACAAAATCTGACATGTCCGCGTATGTGAAACATTAGATTTTCTGAATGTTTGATGTTCCCTTTAATATGGATTAAAAAGAAAGAAAACCAGTCCGATATACATAAGAAATGCATCCTAGCCTTGTATTTCTAAGGAAACTTTGTAAAAGGAGGAAAACAAAACAGTGCGAAAACCAAAAAATCTGACATGTCCGCGTATGTGAAAAATGAGATTTTTTCAATGTTGAAATTTTCCCTTTATTATGGATTCAAAAGAAAGAAAACCAGTCCAAAATACACACAAAAGGCATCCTAGCCTTGTATTTCGAAGGAAACTTTGTAAAAGGAGGACAACAAAACGGTGCGAAAACCACAAAATCTGACATGTCCGCGTATGTGAAAAATGAGATTTTCTCAATGTTTGTATTTCCAGTTTATTATGGATTCAAAAGAAAGAAAACCAGTCCAAAATACATAAGACATGCATCCTAGCCTTGTATTTCGAAGGAAACTTTGTAAAAGGAGGAAAACAAAACAGTGCGAAAACCAAAAAATCTGACATGTCAGCGTATGATAAAAATGAGATTTTTTCAATGTTAGATTTTTCCCTTTATTATCGATGACAAAGAAAGAAAACCAGTCAAAAATACATAAGAATTGAACTGTAGCCTTGTATTTTTAAGGAAACTTTGTAAAAAGAGGAAAACAAGACAGTGCAAAAACCACAAAATCTGACATGTCCGCGTATGTGAAAAATTAGATTTTCTCAATGTTTTATTGGTCCCTTTATTATTGATTCAAAAGAAAGAAAACCAGTCCAAAATACATAAGACATGCATCCTAGCCTTGTATTTCGAAGGAAACTTTGTAAAAGGAGGAAAACAAAACAGTGCGAAAACCACAAAATCTTACATGCCCGCGTATGTGAAAAATAAGATTTTCTCAATGTTAGATTTTTCCCTTTATTATCGATTACAAAGAAAGAAAACCAGTCCAAAATACATAAGAAATGCACTGTAGCCTTGTATTTTTAAGGAAACTTTGTAAAAGGAGGAAAACAAAACAGTGCAATCCCACAAAATCTTACATGTCCGCGTATGTGAAACATTAGATTTTCTCAATGTCTGATTTTCCCTTTATTATGGATTCAAAAGAAAGAAAACCAGTCCAAAATACATAAGAAATGCATCCTAGCCTTTTATTTGTAAGGACACTTTGTAAAAGGAGGAAAACAAAACAGTGCGAAAACCACAAAATCTGACACGTATGCGTATGTGAAAAATGAGATCTTTTCAATGTTTGTATTTTCCCTTTATTATGGATTCAAAAGAAAGAAAACCAGTCCAAAATACATAAGAAATGAATCCTAGCCTTGTATTTTGAAGGAAACTTTGTAAAAGGAGGAAAACAAAACGGTGCGAAAACCACAAAATCTGACATGTCAGCGTATGTGAAAAATGAGATTTTCTCAATGTTTGTATTTTCCCTATATTAAAGATTCAAAAGAAAGAAAACCAGTCCAAAATACATAAGACATGCATCCTTGCCTTGTATTTCGAAGGAAATTTTTGTAAAAGGAAGAAAACAAAACAGTGCGAAAACCACAAAATCTGACATGTATGCGTATATGAAAAATGAGATTTTTTAAATGTTTGTATTTTCCCTTTGTTATGATTCAAAAGAAAGAAAACCAGTCAAGAATACATAAGAAATGCATCCTAGCCTTGTATTTCGAAGGAAACTTTGTAAAAAGAGGAAAACAAAACAGTGCGAAAACCAAAAATTCTGACATGTCCGCGTATGTGAAAAATGAGATTTTTTCAATGTTAGATTTTTCCCTTTATTATCGATTACAAAGAAAGAAAACCAGTCCAAAATACACAAGAAATGCACTGTAGCCTTGTGTTTTTAAGGAAACTTTGTAAAAGGAGGAAAACAAAACAGTGCAAAAACCACAAAATCTGACATGTCCGCGTATGTGAAAAATGAGATTGTCTCAATGTTTGAATTTTCCCTTTATTATGGATTCAAAAGAAAGAAAACCAGTCCAAAATACATAAGAAATGCATCCTAGCCTTTTATTTTTAAGGAAACTTTGTAAACAGAGGAAAACAAAACAGTGCGAAAACCACAAAATCTGACATGTATGCGTACGTGAAAAATGAGATTTTTTAAATGTTTGTATTTTCCCTTTATTATGGATTCAAAAGAAAGAAAATCAGTCAAAAATACATAAGAAATGACTCCTAGTCTTGTATTTCGAAGGCAACTTTGTAAAAGGAGGAAAACAAAACAGTGAGAAAACCCCAAATCTGCATGTCCGCGTATGTGAAAAATGAGATTTTTTCAATGTTGAAATGTTCCCTTTATTATGGGTTCAAAAGAAAGAAAACAAGTCCAAAATACATAAGAAATGAATCCTAGCCTTATATTTCGAAGGCAACTTTGTAAAAGGAGGAAACCAAAACAGTGCGAAAACCACAATATCTGACATGTATGCGTATGTGAAAAATGAGATTTTTTAAATGTTTGTATTTTCCCTTTATTATGGATTCAAAAGAAAGCAAATCAGTCAAAAATACATAAGAAATGCATCCTAGCCTTGTATTTCGAAGGAAACTTTTTAAAAACAGGAAAACAAAACAGTGCGAAAACCACAAAATCTGACATGTCCGCGTTTGTGAAAAATGAGATTTTTTAAATGTTTGTATTTTCCCTTTATTATGGATTCAAAAGAAAGCAAATCAGTCAAAAATACATAAGAAATGCATACTAGCCTTTTCTTTCAAAGAAAACTTTGTAAAAAGAAGGAAAACAAAACAGTGCGACAACCACAAAATCTGACATGTCCGCGTATGTGAAAAATGAGATTTTTTCAATGTTTGAATTTTCCCTTTATTATGGAATCAAAAGAAATAAAACCAGTCAAAAATATATAATAAATGCATCCTAGCCTTTTATTTTGAAGGATTGTTTGTTAAAGGAGTAAAACAAAACAGTGCGAAAACCACAAAATCTGACATGTCCGCGTATGTGAAAAATGAGATTGTTTCAATGTTGGAATTTTCCCTTTATTATGGGTTCAAAAGAAAGAAAACCAGTCAAAAATACATAAGAAATGCATCCTAGCCTTGTATTTCAAAGGAAACTTTGTAAAAGGAGGAAAACAAAACAGTGCGAAAACCACAAAATCTGACATGTCGGCGTATGTGAAAAATTAGATTTCTCAATGTTTTAATTTTCCCTTTATTATGGGTTCAAAAGAAAGAAAATCAGTCCAAAATACATAAGAAATGCATCCTAGCTTTTTATTTTGAAGGAAACTTTGTAAAAGGAGGAAAACAAAACAGTGCGAAAACCACAAAATCTGACATGTCCGCGTATGTGAAAAATGAGATTTTCTCAATGTTTTAATTTTCGCTTTATTATGGGTTCAACAGAAAGAAAATCAATCCAAAATACATAAGAAATGCATCCTAGCCTTTTATTTTTAAGGAAACTTTGTAAAAAGAGGAAAACAAAACAGTGCGAAAACCAAAAAATCTTACATGTCCGCGTATGATAAAAATGAGATTGTTTCAATGTTTGAATTTTCCCTTTATTATGGATTCAAAAGAAAGAAAACCAGTCAAAAATACATAAGAAAGACATCCTAGCCTTTGTTTCGAAGGAAACTTTTTAAAAGGAGGAAAACAAAACGGTGCGAAAACCAAAAAATCTGACATGTCCGCGTATGTGAAAAATGAGATTTTCTCAATGTTTGAATTTTGCCTTGATTATGGATTCAAAAGGAAGAAAACCAGTCCGAAATACATAAGAAATGGATCTTGGCCTTGTATTTCAAAGAAAACTTTGTAAAAGGAGTTAAAACAAAACAGTGCGAAAACCACACAATCTGACATGTTCGCGTATGTGAAAAATGAGATTTTTTCAATGTTTTAATTTTCCCTTTATTATGGATTCAAAAGGAAGAAAACCAGTCCGAAATACATAAGAAATGCATCCTAGCCTTGTATTTCAAAGGAAACTTTGTAAAAAGAGGAAAACAAAACAGTGCGAAAACCAAAAAATCTGACATGTATGTGTACGTGAAAAATGAGATTTTTTAAATGTTTGTATTTTCCCTTTATTATGGATTCAAAAGAAAGAAAACCAGTCCAAAATACATAAAAAAGTAATCCTAGCCTTGTATTTCGAAGGAAACTGTATAAACAGAAGGAAAACAAAACAGTGCGAAAACCACAAAATCTGACATGTCCGCGTATGTTAAAAAATAGATTTTCTCAATGTTTGTATTTTCCCTTTATTATGGATTCAAAAGAAAGACAATCAGTCAAAAATACATAAGAAATGCATCCTAGCCTTGTATTTTGAAGAAAACTTTGTAAAAGGAGGAAAACAAAACAGTGCGAAAACCACAAAATCTGACATGTATGCGTACGTGAAAAATGAGATTTTTAAATGTTTGTATTTTCCCTTTATTATGGATTAAAAAGAAAGACAATCAGTCCAAAATACATAAGAAATGCATCCTAGCCTTGTATTTCGAAGGAAACTTTGTAAAAGGAGGAAAACAAAACAGTGCGAAAACCACAAAATCTGACATGTATGCGTACGTGAAAAATGAGATTTTTTAAATGTTTGTAGTTTCCCTTTATTATGGATTCAAAAGAAAGAAAACCAGTCCGAAATACACAAGAAATGCATCCTAGCCTTGTATTTCGAAGGAAACTTTGTAAAAGGAGGAAAACAAAACAGTGCGAAAACCACAAAATCTGACATGTCCGCGTATGTGAAAAATGAGATTTTTTCAATGTTGAAATTTTCCCTTTATTATTGGTTCAAAAGAAAGAAAACCAGTCCAAAATACACACAAAAGGCATTCTAGCCTTGTATTTCGAAGGAAACTTTGTAAAAGGAGGACAACAAAACGGTGCGAAAACCACAAAATCTGACATGTCCGCGTATGTGAAAAAAGTAGATTTTCTCAATGTTTGTATTTTCCCTTTATTATGGATTCAAAAGAAAGAAAACCAGTCCAAAATACATAAGAAATGCATCCTAGCCTTGTATTTCGAAGGAAACTGTGTAAAAGGAGGAAAACAAAAGAGTGCGAAAACCACAATATCTGACATGTATGCGTATGTGAAAAATGAGATTTTTTAAATGTTTGTATTTTCCCTTTATTATGGATTCAAAAGAAAGAAAATCAGTCAAAAATACAAAAGAAATGCATCCTAGCCTTGTATTTCGAAGGAAACTTTGTAAAAGGAGGAAAACAAAAGAGTGCGAAAACCACAATATCTGACATGTATGCGTATGTGAAAAATGAGATTTTTTAAATGTTTGTATTTTCCCTTTATTATGGATTCAAAAGAAAGAAAATCAGTCAAAAATACAAAAGAAATGCATCCTAGCCTTGTATTTCGAAGGAAACTTTGTAAAAGGAGGAAAACAAAAGAGTGCGAAAACCACAATATCTGACATGTATGCGTATGTGAAAAATGAGATTTTTTAAATGTTTGTATTTTCCCTTTATTATGGATTCAAAAGAAAGAAAATCAGTCAAAAATACATAAGAAATGCATCCTAGCCTTGTATTTCGAAGGAAACTTTGTAAAAGGAGGAAAACAAAACAGTGCGAAAACCACAATATCTGACAGGTATGCGTATGTGAAAAATGAGATTTTTTTAATGTTTGTATTTTCCCTTTATTATGGATTCAAAAGAAAGAAAACCAGTCCAAAATACATAAGAAATTAATCCTAGCCTTGTATTTCGAAGGAAACTTTATAAAAAGAAGGAAAACAAAACAGTGCGAGAACCACAAAATCTGACATGTCCGCGTATGTGAAAAATGAGATTTTTTCAATGTTGAAATTTTCCCTTTATTATGGGTTCAAAAGAAAGAAAACCAGTCCAAAATACATAAGACATGCATCCTAGCCTTTTATTTTTAAGGACACTTGGTAAAAGAAGGAAAACAAAACAGTGCGAAAACCACAAAATCTGACACGTATGCGTATGTGAAAAATAAGATCTTTTCAATGTTTGTATTTTCCCTTTATTATGGATTCAAAAGAAAGAAAATCAGTCCGAAATACATAAGAAATGCATCCTAGCCTTGTATTTCGAAGGAAACTTTGTAAAAGGAGGAAAACAAAACAGTGCGAAAACCACAATATCTGACATGTATGCGTATGTGAAAAATGAGATTTTTTAAATGTTTGTATTTTCCCTTTATTATGGATTCAAAAGAAAGAAAACCAGTCAAAAATACATACGAAATGCACTGTAGCCTTGTTTTTCGAAGGAAACTTTGTAAAAGGAGGAAAACAAAACAGTGCGAAAACCACAATATCTGACATGTATGCGTATGTGAAAAATGAGATTTGTTAAATGTTTGTATTTTCCCTTTATTATGGATTCAAAAGAAAGAAAACCAGTCCAAAATACATAAGAAATGCAGCCTTGCCTTGTATTTCGAAGGACACTTTATAAAAAGAAGGAAAACAAAACAGTGCGAAAACCACAAAATCTGACATGTCCGCGTATGTGAAAAATGAGATTTTCTCAATGTTTGTATTTTCCTTTTATTATGGATTCAAAGGAAAGACAATCAGTCAAAAATACATAAGAAATGAATCCTAGCCTTGTATTTCGAAGGAAACTTTGTAAAAGGAGGAAAACAAAACAGTGCGAAAACCACAAAATCTGACATGTATGCGTACGTGAAAAATGAGATTTTTAAAATGTTTGTAGTTTCCCTTTATTATGGATTCAAATGAAAGAAAACCAGCCGAAATACATAAGAAATGCATCCTAGCCTTGTATTTACAAGGAAACTTTGTAAAAGGAGGAAAACAAAACAGTGCGAAAACCAAAAAATCTGACATGTCCGCGTATGTTAAAAATAAGATTTTTTCAATGTTGAAATTTTCCCTTTATTATGGGTTCAAAAGAAAGAAAACCAGTCCAAAATACACACAAAAGGCATCCTAGCCTTGTATTTCGAAGGAAACTTTGTAAAAGGAGGAAAACAAAACAGTGCGAAAACCACAAAATCTGACATGTCCGCGTATGTGAAAAATGAGATTTTTTCAATGTTGATATTTTCCCTTTATTATGGGTTCAAAAGAAAGAAAATCAGTCAAAAATACATAAGAAATGCATCCTAGCCTTGTATTTTTAAGGACACTTGGTAAAAGGAGGAAAAAAAACAGTGCGAAAACCACAAAATCTGACACGTATGCGTATGTGAAAAATGAGATCTTTAAAATGTTTGTATTTTCCCTTTATTATGGATTCAAAAGAAAGAAAACCAGTCCAAAATACATAAAAAAGTAATCCTAGCCTTGTATTTCGAAGGAAACTTTGTAAAAAGAAGGAAAACAAAACAGTGCGAAAACCACAAAATCTGACATGTCCGCGTATGTGAAAAATGAGATTTTTTCAATGTTGATATTTTCCCTTTATTATGGGTTCAAAAGAAAGAAAACCAGTCCAAAATACATAAGAAATGAATCCTAGCCTTGTATTTCGAAGGAAACTTTGTAAAAGGAGGAAAACAAAACAGTGCGAAAACCACAATATCTGACATGTATGCGTATGTGAAAAATGAGATTTTTTAAATGTTTGTATTTTCCCTTTATTATGGATTCAAAAGAAAGAAAATCAGTCAAAAATACATAAGAAATGCATCCTAGCCTTGTATTTCGAAGGAAACTTTGTAAAAGGAGGAAAACAAAACAGTGCGAAAACCACAATATCTGACAGGTATGCGTATGTGAAAAATGAGATTTTTTAAATGTTTGTATTTTCCCTTTATTATGGATTCAAAAGAAAGAAAATCAGTCAAAAATACATAAGAAATGCATCCTAGCCTTGTATTTCGAAGGAAACTTTGTAAAAGGAGGAAAACAAAACAGTGCGAAAACCACAAAATCTGACATGTATGCGTATATGTAAAATAAGATCTTTTAAATGTTTGTATTTTCCCTTTATTATGGATTCAAAAGAAAGAAAACCAGTCCAAAATACATAAGAAATGCATCCTAGCCTTGTATTTCGAAGGAAACTTTATAAAAAGAAGGAAAACAAAACAGTGCGAGAACCACAAAATCTGACATGTCCGCGTATGTGAAAAATGAGATTTTCTCAATGTTTGTATTTTCCCTTTATTATGGATTCAAAGGAAAGACAATCAGTCAAAAATACATAAGAAATGAATCCTAGCCTTGTATTTCGAAGGAAACTTTGTAAAAGGAGGAAAACAAAACAGTGCGAAAACCACAAAATCTGACATGTATGCGTACGTGAAAAATGAGATTTTTAAAATGTTTGTAGTTTCCCTTTATTATGGATTCAAATGAAAAGAAAACCAGTCCGAAATACATAAGAAATGCATCCTAGCCTTGTATTTCGAAGGAAACTTTGTAAAAGGAGTTAAAACAAAACAGTGCGAAAACCACAATATCTGACAGGTATGCGTATGTGAAAAATGAGATTTGTTAAATGTTTGTATTTTCCCTTTATTATGGATTCAAAAGAAAGAAAATCAGTCAAAAATACATAAGAAATGCATCCTAGCCTTGTATTTCGAAGGAAACTTTGTAAAAGGAGGAAAACAAAACAGTGCGAAAACCACCAAATCTGACATGAATGCGTATATGTAAAATGAGATCTTTTAAATGTTTGTATTTTCCCTTTATTATGGATTCAAAAGAAAGAAAACCAGTCCAAAATAGATAAAAAAGTAATCCTAGCCTTGTATTTCGAAGGAAACTTTGTAAAAAGAAGGAAAACAAAACAGTGCGAAAACCACAAAATCTGACATGTCCGCGTATGTGAAAAATGAGATTTTTTCAATGTTGAAATTTTCCCTTTATTATGGGTTCAAAAGAAAGAAAACCAGTCCAAAATACATAAGAAATGCATCCTAGCCTTGTATTTCGAAGGAAACTTTGTAAAAGGAGGAAAACAAAACAGTGCGAAAACCACAATATCTGACATGTATGCGTATGTGAAAAATAAGATTTTTTAAATGTTTGTATTTTCCCTTTATTATGGATTCAAAAGAAAGAAAATCAGTCAAAAATACATAAACAATGCATCCTAGCCTTGTATTTCGAAGGAAACTTTGTAAAAGGAGGAAAACAAAACAGTGCGAAAACCACAATATCTGACATGTATGCGTATGTGAAAAATGAGATTTGTTAAATGTTTGTATTTTCCCTTTATTATGGATTCAAAAGAAAGAAAATCAGTCCAAAATACAGAAGAAATGCATCCTAGCCTTGTATTTCGAAGGAAACTTTGTAAATGGAGGAAAACAAAACAGTGCAAAAACCACAAAATCTGACATGTATGCGTATATGTAAAATGAGATCTTTTAAATGTTTGTATTTTCCCTTTATTATGGATTCAAAAGAAAGAAAACCAGTCCAAAATACATAAAAAAGTAATCCTAGCCTTGTATTTCGAAGGAAACTTTGTAAAAAGAAGGAAAACAAAACAGTGCGAGAACCAGAAAATCTGACATGTCCGCGTATGTGAAAAATGAGATTTTTTCAATGTTGAAATTTTCCCTTTATTATGGGTTCAAAAGAAAGAAAATCAGTCAAAAATATATAAGACATGCATCCTAGCCTTGTATTTCGAAGGAAACTTTGTAAAAGGAGGAAAACAAAACAGTGCGAAAACCACAATATCTGACAGGTATGCGTATGGGAAAAATGAGATTTTTTAAATGTTTGTATTTTCCCTTTATTATGGATTCAAAAGAAAGAAACTCAGTCAAAAATACATAAGACATGCATCCTAGCCTTGTATTTCGAAGGAAACTTTGTAAAAGGAGGAAAACAAAACAGTGCGAAAACCAAAAAATCTGACATGAATGCGTATATGTAAAATGAGATCTTTTAAATGTTTGTATTTTCCCTTTATTATGGATTCAAAAGAATGAAAACCAGTCCAAAATACATAAAAAAGTAATCCTAGCCTTTTATTTCGAAGGAAACTTTATAAAAAGAAGGAAAACAAAACAGTGCGAAAACCACAAAATCTGACATGTCCGCGTATGTGAAAAATGAGATTGTTTCAATGTTGAAATTTTCCCTTTATTATGGGTTCAAAAGAAAGAAAACCAGTCCAAAATACATAAGAAATGTATCCTAGCCTTGTATTTCGAAGGAAACTTTGTAAAAGGAGGAAAACAAAACAGTGCGAAAACCACAATATCTGACATGTATGCGTATGTGAAAAATGAGATTTTTTAAATGTTTGTATTTTCCCTTTATTATGGATTCAAAAGAAAGAAAATCAGTCAAACATACATAAACAATGCATCCTAGCCTTGTATTTCGAAGGAAACTTTGTAAAAGGAGGAAAACAAAACAGTGCGAAAACCACAATATCTGACATGTATGCGTATGTGAAAAATGAGATTTGTTAAATGTTTGTATTTTCCCTTTATTATGGATTCAAAATAAAGAAAATCAGTCAAAAATACAGAAGAAATGCATCCTAGCCTTGTATTTCGAAGGAAACTTTGTAAATGGAGGAAAACAAAACAGTGCAAAAAACCACAAAATCTGACATGTATGCGTATATGTAAAATGAGATCTTTTAAATGTTTGTATTTTCCCTTTATTATGGATTCAAAAGAAAGAAAACCAGTCAAAAATACATAAGAAATGCATCCTAGCCTTGTATTTCGAAGGAAACTTTGTAAAAAGAGGAAAACAAAACAGTGCGAAAACCACAAAATCTGACATGTATGCGTATATGAAAAATGAGATTTTTTAAATGTTTGTATTTTCCCTTTATTATGGATTCAAAAGAAAGAAAATCAGTCAAAAATACATAAGAAATGCATCCTAGCCTTGTATTTCAAAGGAAAATTTGTAAAAAGAGGAAAACAAAACAGTGCGAAAACCACAAAATCTGACATGTCCGCGTATGTGAAAAATGAGATTTTTTCAATGTTAGATTTTTCCCTTTATTATCGAATACAAAGAAAGAAAACCAGTCCAAAATACATAAGAAAGGCACTGTAGCCTTGTATTTTAAAGGAAACTTTGTAAAAGGAGGAAAACAAAACAGTGCAATCCCACAAAATCTTACATGTCCGCGTATGTGAAACATTAGATTTTCTCAATGTTTGATTTTCCCTTTATTATTGATTAAAAAGAAAGAAAATCAGTCCCAAATACATAAGAAAGGCACTGTAGACTTGTATTTATAAGGAAACTTTGTAAAAGGAGGAAAACAAAACAGTGCAAAAACCACAAAATCTGACATGTCTGCGCATGTGAAAAATGAGATTTTCTCAATGTTTGAATTTTCCCTTTATTATGGGTTCAAAAGAAAGAAAACCAGTCCAAAATACATAAGAAATGCATCCTAGCCTTTTATTTTTAAGGAAACTTTGTAAAAGGAGGAAAACAAAACAGTGCGAAAATCGCAAAATCTGACATGTATGCGTATATGTAAAATGAGATCCTTTAAATGTTGAACTTTTCCCTTTATTATGGGTTCAAAAGAAAGAAAACCAGTCCGAAATACATAAGAAATGCATCCTAGCCTTGTATTTCGAAGGAAACTTTGTAAAAGGAGGAAAACAAAACAGTGCGAAAACCACAAAATCTGACATGTCCGCGTATGTGAAAAATTAGATGTTTTCAATGTTTGAATTTTCCCTTTATAATGGATTCAACAGAAAGAAAACCAGTCCGAAATACATAAGAAATACATCCTAGCCTTTTATTTCGAAGGAAACTTTGTAAAAGGAGGAAAACAAAACAGTGCGAAAACCACAAAATCTGACATGTCCGCGTATGTGAAAAATAAGATTTTTTCAATGTTTGAATTTTCCCTTTATTGTGGGTTCAAAAGAAAGAAAATCAGTCAAAAATACATAAGAAATGCATCCTAGCCTTTTATTTCGAAGGAAACTTTGTAAAAGGAGGAAAACAAAACAGTGCGAAAACCACAAAATCTGACATGTCCGCGTATGTGAAAAATGAGATAGTTTCAATGTGTGAATTTTCCCTTTATTATGGATTCAAAAGAAAGAAAACCAGTCCAAAATACATAAGAAATGCATCCTAGCCTTTATTTCGAAGGAAACTTTTTAAAAGGAGGAAAACAAAACGGTGCGAAAACCTCAAAATCTGACATATCCGCGTATGTGAAAAATGAGATTTTTTCAATGTTAGATTTTTCCCTTTATTATCGAATACAAAGAAAGAAAACCAGTCCAAAATACATAAGAAAGGCACTGTAGCCTTGTATTTTAAAGGAAACTTTGTAAAAGGAGGAAAACAAAACAGTGCAATCCCACAAAATCTTACATGTCCGCGTATGTGAAACATTAGATTTTCTCAATGTTTGATTTTCCCTTTATTATTGATTAAAAAGAAAGAAAATCAGTCCCAAATACATAAGAAAGGCACTGTAGACTTGTATTTATAAGGAAACTTTGTAAAAGGAGGAAAACAAAACAGTGCAAAAACCACAAAATCTGACATGTCTGCGCATGTGAAAAATAAGATTTTCTCAATGTTTGAATTTTCCCTTTATTATGGGTTCAAAAGAAAGAAAACCAGTCCAAAATACATAAGAAATGCATCCTAGCCTTTTATTTTTAAGGAAACTTTGTAAAAGGAGGAAAACAAAACAGTGCGAAAATCACAAAATCTGACATGTATGCGTATATGTAAAATGAGATCCTTTAAATGTTGAAATTTTCCCTTTATTATGGGTTCAAAAGAAAGAAAACCAGTCCGAAATACATAAGAAATGCATCCTAGCCTTGTATTTCGAAGGAAACTTTGTAAAAGGAGGAAAACAAAACAGTGCGAAAACCACAAAATCTGACATGTCCGCGTATGTGAAAAATTAGATGTTTTCAATGTTTGAATTTTCCCTTTATAATGGATTCAACAGAAAGAAAACCAGTCCGAAATACATAAGAAATACATCCTAGCCTTTTATTTCGAAGGAAACTTTGTAAAAGGAGGAAAACAAAACAGTGGGAAAACCACAAAATCTGACATGTCCGCGTATGTGAAAAATGAGATTTTTTCAATGTTGGAATTTTCCCTTTATTATGGGTTCAAAAGAAAGAAAATCAGTCAAAAATACATAAGAAATGCATCCTAGCCTTTTATTTCGAAGGAAACTTTGTAAAAGGAGGAAAACAAAACAGTGCGAAAACCACAAAATCTGACATGTCCGCGTATGTGAAAAATGAGATTGTTTCAATGTGTGAATTTTCCCTTTATTATGGGTTCAAAAGAAAGAAAACCAGTCCAAAATACATAAGAAATGCATCCTAGCCTTTATTTCGAAGGAAACTTTTTAAAAGGAGGAAAACAAAACGGTGCGAAAACCTCAAAATCTGACATGTCCGCGTATGTGAAAAATGAGATTTTTTCAATGTTTTAATTTTCCCTTTATTTTGGAGTCAAAAGAAAGAAAAACAGTCCGAAATACATAAGAAATGCATCTTAACCTTCTATGTCAAAGGAAACTTTGTAAAAGGAGGAAAACAAAACAGTGCGAAAACCACAAAATCTGACATGTTCGCGTATGTGAAAAATGAGATTTTCTCAATGTTTTAATTTTCCCTTTATTATGGGTTCAAAAGAAAGAAAATCAGTCAAAAATACATAAGAAATGCATCCTAGCCTTTTCTTTCAAAGAAAACTTTGTAAAAAGAAGGAAAACAAAACAGTGCGAAAACCACAAAATCTGACATGTATGCGTACGTGAAAAATGAGATTTTTTCAATGTTGGAATTCTCCCTTTATTATGGATTCAACAGAAAGAAAACCAGTAAAAATACATAAGAAATGCATCCTAGCCTTGTATTTCGAAGGAAACGTTTTAAAAGGAGGAAAACAAAACGGTGCGAAAACCACAAAATCTGACAGGTCCGCGTATGTGAAATATGAGATTTTCATAATGTTGTAATTTTCCCTTTATTATCGATTCAAAAGAAAGAAAACCAGTCCAAAATACATAAGAAATGCATCCTAGCCTTTTATTTCGAAGGAAACTGTGTAAAATGAGGAAAACAAAACAGTGCGAAAACCACAAAATCTGACATGTCCGCGTATGTGAAAAATGAGATTTTCTCAATGTTTGTATTTTCCCTTTATTATGGATTCAAAAGGAAAAAAACCAGTCCGAAATACATAAGAAATGCATCTTAGCCTTGTATTTCAAAGGAAACTTTGTAAAAGGAGGAAAACAAAACAGTGCGAAAACCACAAAATCTGACATGTTCGCGTATGTGAAAAATGAGATTTTCTCAATGTTTTAAATTTCCCTTTATTATGGATTCAAAAGGAAGAAAACCAGTCCGAAATACATAAGAAATGCATCCTAGCCTTGTATTTCAAAGGAAACTTTGTAAAAAGAGAAAAACAAAACAGTGCGAAAACCACAAAATCTGACATGTATGCGTACGTGAAAAATGAGATTTTTTAAATGTTTGTATTTTCCCTTTATTATTGATTCAAAAGAAAGAAAACCAGTCCAAAATACATAAAAAAGTAATCCTAGCCTTGTATTTCGAAGGAAACTTTATAAAAAGAAGGAAAACAAAACAGTGCGAAAACCACAAAATCTGACATGTCCGCGTATGTGAAAAATGAGATTTTCTCAATGTTTGTATTTTCCCTTTATTATGGATTCAAAAGAAAGACAATCAGTCAAAAATACATAAGAAATGCATCCTAGCCTTGTATTTCAAAGGAAACTTTGTAAAACGAGGAAAACAAAACAGTGCGAAAACCACAAAATCTGACATGTATGCGTACGTGAAAAATGAGATTTTTTAAATGTTTGTATTTTCCCTTTATTATGGATTCAAAAGAAAGACAATCAGTCCAAAATACATAAGAAATGCATCCTAGCCTTGTATTTCGAAGGAAACTTTGTAAAAGGAGGAAAACAAAACAGTGCGAAAACCACAAAATCTGACATGTATGCGTATGTGAAAAATGAGATTTTCTCAATGTTTGAATTTCCCCTTTATTATGGATTCAAAAGGAAGAAAACCAGTCAAAAATACATAAGAAATGAATCCTATCTTTGTATTTCGAAGGAAACTTTGTAAAAAGAGGAAACAAAACAGTGCGAAAACCAAAAAATCTTACATGTCCGCGTATGTGAAAAATGGGATTTTCTTAATGTTTTAATTTTGCCTTTTATTATCGATTCAAAAGAAATAAAACCAGTCCAAAATACATAAGAAATGCATCCTAGCCTTTTATTTCTAAGGAAACTTTGTAAAAGGAGGAAAACAAAACAGTGCGAAATCAAAAAAAAACTGACATGTCCGCGTATGTGAAAAATGAGATTTTTTCAATGTTTTAATTTTCCCTTTATTATGGGCTCAAAAGTAAGACAAGCAGTCAAAAATACATAAGAAATGCATCCTAGCCTTGTATTTTGTTGGAAACTTTGTAAAAGGAGGAAAACAAAACAGTGCGAAATAAAAAAAAACTGACATGTCCGCGTATGTGAAAAATGAGATTTTTTCAATGTTTTAATTTTCCCTTTATTATGTGCTCAAAAGTAAGACAAGCAGTCAAAAATACATAAGAAATGCATCCTAGCCTTGTATTACGAAGGAAACTTTGTAAAAAGAGGAAAACAAAACAGTGCGAAAACCACAAAATCTGACATGTCCGCGTATGTTAAAAATGAGATTTTCCGCTTGTTTCAATTTTCCCTTTATTATGGATTCAAAAGAAAGAAAACCAGTCCAAAATACATAAGAAATGCATCCTAGCCTTTTATTTTGAAGGAAACTTTGTAAAAGGAGGACAACAAAACGGTGCGAAAACCACAAAATCTGACATGTCCGCGTATGTGAAAAATGAGATTTTCTCAATGTTTGTATTTTCCCTTTATTATAAATTCAAAAGAAAGAAAACCAGTCCAAATTAATGAGAAATGCATTCTAGCCTTGTATTTCGAAGGAAACTTTGTAAAAGGAGGAAAACAAAACAGTGCGAAAACCACAAAATCTGAAATGTATGCGTATGTGAAAAATGAGATTTTTTAAATGTTTGTATCTTTTCAATGTTGGAATTTTTCCTTTATTATGGGTTCAAAAGAAAGAAAACCAGTCCAAAATACATACAAAATGCATCCTAACCTTGTATTTAAAATGAAAACTTTGTAAAAGGAGGAAAACAAAACAGTGCGAAAACCACAAAATCTGACATGTTCGCGTATGTGAAAAATGAGATTTTTTCAATGTTTGAATTTTCCCTTTATTATGGATTCAAAAGAAAGAAAACCAGTCCGAAATACATAAGAAATGCACTGTAGCCTTGAAATTTTAAGGAAACTTTGTAAAAGGATGAAAACAAAACAGTGCGAAAACCACAAAATCTGACATGTTCGCGTATGTGAAAAATGAGATTTTCTCAATGTTTGAATTTCCCCTTTATTATGGATTCAAAAGGAAGAAAACCAGTCAAAAATACATAAGAAATGAACTCTATCTTTGTATTTCGAAGGAAACTTTGTAAAAGGAGGAAACAAAACAGGGCGAAAACCAAAAAATCTTACATGTCCGCGTATGTGGGAACTGGGATTTTCTTAATGTTTTTATTTTCCCTTTTATTATCGATTCAAAAGAAAGAAAACCAGTCCAAAATACATAAGAAATGCATCCTAGCCTTTTATTTCGAAGGAAACTTTGTAAAAGGAGGAAAACAAAACAGTGCGAAATCAAAAAAAAACTGACATGTCCGCGTATGTGAAAAATGAGATTTTTTCAATGTTTGAATTTTCCCTTTATTATGGGCTCAAAAGTAAGACAAGCAGTACAAAATACATAAGAAATGCATCCTAGCCTTGTATTTTGTTGGAAACTTTGTAAAAGGAGGAAAACAAAACAGTGCGAAATAAAAAAAAACTGACATGTCCGCGTATGTGAAAAATGAGATTTTTTCAATGTTTTAATTTTCCCTTTATTATGTGCTCAAAAGTAAGACAAGCAGTCAAAAATACATAAGAAATGCATCCTAGCCTTGTATTTCGAAGGAAACTTTGTAAAAAGAGGAAAACAAAACAGTGCGAAAACCACAAAATCTGACATGTCCGCGTATGTTAAAAATGAGATTTTCCGCTTGTTTCAATTTTCCCTTTATTATGGATTCAAAAGAAAGAAAACCAGTCCGAAATACATAAGAAATGCATCCTAGCCTTTTATTTTGAAGGAAACTTTGTAAAAGGAGGAAAACAAAACGGTGCGAAAACCACAAAATCTGACATGTCCGCGTATGTGAAAAATGAGATTTTCTCAATGTTTGTATTTTCCCTTTATTATGGATTCAAAAGAAAGAAAACCAGTCCAAATTCATGAGAAATGCATTCTAGCCTTGTATTTCGAAGGAAACTTTGTAAAAGGAGGAAAACAAAACAGTGCGAAAACCACAAAATCTGACATGTATGCGTATGTGAAAAATAAGATTTTTTAAATGTTTGTATTTTTTCAATGTTGGAATTTTTCCTTTATTATGGGTTCAAAAGAAAGAAAACCAGTCCAAAATACATACAAAATGCATCCTAACCTTGTATTTAAAATGAAAACTTTGTAAAAGGAGGAAAACAAAACAGTGCGAAAACCACAAAATCTGACATGTTCGCGTATGTGAAAAATGAGATTTTTTCAATGTTTGAATTTTCCCTTTATTATTGATTCAAAAGAAAGAAAACCAGTCCGAAATACATAAGAAATGCACTGTAGCCTTGAAATTTTAAGGAAACTTTGTAAAAGGATGAAAACAAAACAGTGCGAAAACCACAAAATCTGACATGTCCGCGTATGTGAAAAATGAGATTTTCTCAATGTTGAAATTTTCCCTTTATTATGGATTCAAAAGAAAGAAAATCAGTCAAAAATACATAAGAAATGCATCCTAGCCTTGTATTTTGTTGGACACTTTGTAAAAGGAGGAAAACAAAACAGTGCGAAATAAAAAAAAACTGACATGTCCGCGTATGTGAAAAATGAGATTTTTTCAATGTTTTAATTTTCCCTTTATTATGTGCTCAAAAGTAAGACAAGCAGTCAAAAATACATAAGAAATGCATCCTAGCCTTGTATTACGAAGGAAACTTTGTAAAAAGAGGAAAACAAAACAGTGCGAAAACCAAAAAATCTGACATGTCCGCGTATGTTAAAAATGAGATTTTCCGCTTGTTTCAATTTTCCCTTTATTATGGATTCAAAAGAAAGAAAACCAGTCCAAAATACATAAGAAATGCATCCTAGCCTTGTATTTTGAAGGAAACTTTGTAAAAGGAGGACAACAAAACGGTGCGAAAACCACAAAATCTGACATGTCCGCGTATGTTAAAAATGAGATTTTCTCAATGTTTGTATTTTCCCTTTATTATCAATTCAAAAGAAAGAAAACCAGTCCAAATTAATGAGACATGCATCCTAGCCTTGTATTTCGAAGGAAACTTTGTAAAAGGAGGAAAACAAAACAGTGCGAAAACCACAAAATCTTACATGTATGCGTATGTGAAAAATGAGATTTTTTAAATGTTTGTATTTTTTCAATGTTGGAATTTTTCCTTAATTATGGGTTCAAAAGAAAGAAAACCAGTCAAAAATACATACAAAATGCATCCTAACCTTGTATTTAAAATGAAAACTTTGTAAAAGGAGGAAAACAAAACAGTGCGAAAACCACAAAATCTGACATGTTCGCGTATGTGAAAAATGAGATTTTTTCAATGTTTGAATTTTCCCTTTATTATGGATTCAAAAGAAAGAAAACCAGTCCGAAATACATAAGAAATGCACTGTAGCCTTGAAATTTTAAGGAAACTTTGTAAAAGGATGAAAACAAAACAGTGCGAAAACCACAAAATCTGACATGTCCGCGTATGTGAAAAATGAGATTTTTTCAATGTTTGAATTTCCCCTTTATTATGGATTCAAAAGGAAGAAAACCAGTCAAAAATACATAAGAAATGCATCCTAGCCTTGTATTTCGAAGGAAACTTTGTAAAAGGAGGAAACAAAACAGGGCGAAAACCAAAAAATCTTACATGTCCGCGTATGTGAGAACTGGGATTTTCTTAATGTTTTAATTTTCCCTTTTATTATCGATTCAAAAGAAAGAAAACCAGTCCAAAATACATAAGAAATGCATCCTAGCCTTTTATTTCGAAGGAAACTTTGTAAAAGGAGGAAAACAAAACAGTGCGAAATCAAAAAAAAACTGACATGTCCGCGTATGTGAAAAATGAGATTTTTTCAATGTTTGAATTTTCCCTTTATTATGGGCTCAAAAGTAAGACAAGCAGTCAAAAATACATAAGAAATGCATCCTAGCCTTGTATTTCGAAGGAAACTTTGTAAAAGGAGGAAAACAAAACAGTGCGAAAACCACAAAATCTGACATGTCCGCGTATGTTAAAAATGAGATTTTCCGCTTGTTTCAATTTTCCCTTCATTATGGATTCAAAAGAAAGAAAACCAGTCCGAAATACATAAGAAATGCATCCTAGCCTTTTATTTTGAAGGAAACTTTGTAAAAGGAGGACAACAAAACGGTGCGAAAACCACAAAATCTGACATGTCCGCGTATGTCAAAAATGAGATTTTCTCAATGTTTGTATTTTCCCTTTATTATGGATTCAAAAGAAAGAAAACCAGTCCGAAATTCATAAGAAATGCATCCTAGCCTTTTATTTTGAAGGAAACTTTGTAAAAGGAGGACAACAAAACGGTGCGAAAACCACAAAATCTGACATGTCCGCGTATGTGAAAAATGAGATTTTCTCAATGTTTGAATTTTCCCTTTATTATGGATTCAAAAGAAAGAAAACCAGTCCAAAATACATAAGACATGCATCCTAGCCTTGTATTTCGAAGGAAACTTTGTAAAAGGAGGAAAACAAAACAGTGCGAAAACCACAAAATCTGACATGTATGCGTATGTGAAAAATAAGATTTTTTAAATGTTTGTATTTTTTCAATGTTGGAATTTTTCCTTTATTATGGGTTCAAAAGAAAGAAAACCAGTCCAAAATACATACAAAATGCATCCTAACCTTGTATTTAAAATGAAAACTTTGTAAAAGGAGGAAAACAAAACAGTGCGAAAACCACAAAATCTGACATGTTCGCGTATGTGAAAAATGAGATTTTCTGAATGTTTGAATTTTCCCTTTATTATGGATTCAAAAGAAAGAAAACCAGTCCGAAATACATAAGAAATGCACTGTAGCCTTGAAATTTTAAGGAAACTTTGTAAAAGGATGAAAACAAAACAGTGCGAAAACCACAAAATCTGACATGTCCGCGTATGTGAAAAATGAGATTTTCTCAATGTTGAAATTTTCCCTTTATTATGGATTCAAAAGAAAGAAAATCAGTCAAAAATACATAAGAAATGAACTCTATCTTTGTATTTCGAAGGAAACTTTGTAAAAGGAGGAAACAAAACAGGGCGAAAACCAAAAAATCTTACATGTCCGCGTATGTGAGAACTGGGATTTTCTTAATGTTTTAATTTTCCCTTTTATTATCGATTCAAAAGAAAGAAAACCAGTCCAAAATACATAAGAAATGCATCCTAGCCTTTTATTTCGAAGGAAACTTTGTAAAAGGAGGAAAACAAAACAGTGCGAAATCAAAAAAAAACTGACATGTCCGCGTATGTGAAAAATGAGATTTTTTCAATGTTTTAATTTTCCCTTTATTATGTGCTCAAAAGTAAGACAAGCAGTCAAAAATACATAAGAAATGCATCCTAGCCTTGTATTTCGAAGGAAACTTTGTAAAAAGAGGAAAACAAAACAGTGCGAAAACCACAAAATCTGACATGTCCGCGTATGTGAAAAATGAGATTTTCTCAATGTTTGTATTTTCCCTTTATTATGGATTCAAAAGAAAGAAAACCAGTCCAAATTCATGAGAAATGCATTCTAGCCTTGTATTTCGAAGGAAACTTTGTAAAAGGAGGAAAACAAAACAGTGCGAAAACCACAAAATCTGACATGTCCGCGTATGTGAAAAATGAGATTTTCTCAATCGATGAATTTTCCCTTTATTATGGGTTCAAAAAGAAAGAAATCCAGTCCAAAATACATAAGACATGCATCCTAGCCTTGTATTTCGAAGGAAACTTTGTAAAAGGAGGAAAACAAAACAGTGCGAAAACCACAAAATCTGACATGTATGCGTATGTGAAAAATAAGATTTTTTAAATGTTTGTATTTTTTCAATGTTGGAATTTTTCCTTTATTATGGGTTCAAAAGAAAGAAAACCAGTCCAAAATACATACAAAATGCATCCTAACCTTGTATTTAAATGAAAACTTTGTAAAAGGAGGAAAACAAAACAGTGCGAAAACCACAAAATCTGACATGTTCGCGTATGTGAAAAATGAGATTTTTTCAATGTTTGAATTTTCCCTTTATTATGGATTCAAAAGAAAGAAAACCAGTCCGAAATACATAAGAAATGCACTGTAGCCTTGAAATTTTAAGGAAACTTTGTAAAAGGATGAAAACAAAACAGTGCGAAAACCACAAAATCTGACATGTCCGCGTATGTGAAAAATGAGATTTTCTCAATGTTTGAATTTCCCCTTTATTATGGATTCAAAAGGAAGAAAACCAGCCAAAAATACATAAGAAATGAATCCTATCTTTGTATTTCGAAGGAAACTTTGTAAAAGGAGGAAACAAAACAGGGCGAAAACCAAAAAATCTTACATGTCCGCGTATGTGAGAACTGGGATTTTCTTAATGTTTTAATTTTCCCTTTTATTATCGATTCAAAAGAAAGAAAACCAGTCCAAAATACATAAGAAATGCATCCTAGCCTTTTATTTCGAAGGAAACTTTGTAAAAGGAGGAAAACAAAACAGTGCGAAATCAAAAAAAACTGACATGTCCGCGTATGTGAAAAATGAGATTTTTTCAAAGTTTGAATTTTCCCTTTATTATGGGCTCAAAAGTAAGACAAGCAGTACAAAATACATAAGAAATGCATCCTAGCCTTGTATTTTGTTGGAAACTTTGTAAAAGGAGGAAAACAAAACAGTGCGAAATTAAAAAAAACTGACATGTCCGCGTATGTGAAAAATGAGATTTTTTCAATGTTTTAATTTTCCCCTTTATTATGTGCTCAAAAGTAAGACAAGCAGTCAAAAATACATAAGAAATGCATCCTAGCCTTGTATTTCGAAGGAAACTTTGTAAAAAGAGGAAAACAAAACACTGCGAAAACCACAAAATCTGACATGGTCCCGCGTATGTTAAAAATGAGATTTTCCGCTTGTTTTCAATTTTCCCTTTATTATGGATTCAAAAGAAAGAAAACCAGTCCGAAATACATAAGAAATGCATCCTAGCCTTTTATTTTGAAGGAAACTTTGTAAAAGGAGGACAACAAAACGGTGCGAAAACCACAAAATCCTGACATGTCCGCGTATGTCAAAAATGAGATTTTCTCAATGTTTGTATTTTCCCTTTATTATGGATTCAAAAGAAAGAAAACCAGTCCAAATTAATGGGAAATGCATTCTAGCCTTGTATTTCGAAGGAAACTTTGTAAAAGGAGGAAAACAAAACAGTGCGAAAACCACAAAATCTGACATGTCCGCGTATGTGAAAAATGAGATTTTCTCAATGGATGAATTTTCCCTTTATTATGGGTTCAAAAAGAAAGAAATCCAGTCAAAAATACATAAGACATGCATCCTAGCCTTGTATTTCGAAGGAAACTTTGTAAAAGGAGGAAAACAAAACAGTGCGAAAACCACAAAATCTGACATGTATGCGTATGTGAAAAATAAGATTTTTTAAATGTTTGTATTTTTTCAATGTTGGAATTTTTCCTTTATTATGGGTTCAAAAGAAAGAAAACCAGTCCAAAATACATACACAATGCATCCTAACCTTGTATTTAAAATGAAAACTTTGTAAAAGGAGGAAAACAAAACAGTGCGAAAACCACAAAATCTGACATGTTCGCGTATGTGAAAAATGAGATTTTTTCAATGTTTGAATTTTCCCTTTATTATGGATTCAAAAGAAAGAAAACCAGTCCGAAATACATAAGAAATGCACTGTAGCCTTGAAATTTTAAGGAAACTTTGTAAAAGGATGAAAACAAAACAGTGCGAAATCCACAAAATCTGACATGTCCGCGTATGTGAAAAATGAGATTTTCTCAATGTTTGAATTTCCCCTTTATTATGGATTCAAAAGGAAGAAAACCAGTACAAAAATACATAAGAAATGAATCCTATCTTTGTATTTCGAAGGAAACTTTGTAAAAGGAGGAAACAAAACAGGGCGAAAACCAAAAAATCTGACATGTCCGCGTATGTGAAATTGGGATTTTCTTAATGTTTTAATTTTGCCTTTTATTATCGATTCAAAAGAAAGAAAACCAGTCCAAAATACATAAGAAATGCATCCTAGCCTTTTATTTCGAAGGAAACTTTGTAAAAGGAGGAAAACAAAACAGTTCGAAAACCACAAAATCTGACATGTCCGCGTATGTGAAAAATGAGATTTTTTCAATGTTTTAATTTTCCCTTTATTATGGGCTCAAAAGTAAGACTAGCAGTCCGAAATACATAAGAAATGCATCCTAGCCTTGTATTTTGTTGGAAACTTTGTAAAAGGAGGAAAACAAAACAGTGCAAAATAAAAAAAAACTGACATGTCCGCGTATGTGAAAAATGAGATTTTCTCAATGTTTGTATTTTCCCTTTATTATGTGCTCAAAAGTAAGACAAGCAGTCAAAAATACATAAGAAATGCATCCTAGCCTTGTATTACGAAGGAAACTTTGTAAAAAGAGGAAATCAAAACAGTGCGAAAACCGAAAAATCTGGCATGTCCGCGTATGTTAAAAATGAGATTTTCCGCTTGTTTCAATTTTCCCTTTATTATGGATTCAAAAGAAAGAAATGCATCCTAGACTATTATTTCGAAGGAAACTTAGCCTTGTATTTTGTTGGAAACTTTGTAAAAGGAGGAAAACAAAACAATGCGAAATTCACAACATCTGACATGTCCGCGTATGTGAAAAATAAGATTTTTTCAATGTTGGAATTGTCCCTTTATTATCGATTCAAAAGAAAGAAAACCAGTCCGAAATACATAAGAAATGCATTCTTGCCTTGTATTTCGGAGGAATATTTGTAAAAGGAGGAAAACAAAACGGTTCGAAAACCACAAAATCTGACATGTCCGCGTACGTGAAAAATGAGATTTTCTTAATGTTTTAATTTTTCCTTTATTATGGATTCAAAAGAAAGAAAACCAGTACAAAATACATAATAAATGCATCGTAGCCTTTTATTTCGAAGGAAACTTTGTAAAAGGAGGAAAACAAAACAGTGCAAAAACCACAAAATCTGACATGTCCGCGTATGTGAAAAATGAGATTTTTTCAATGTTTGAATTTTCCCTTTATTATGGATTCAAAAGAAAGAAAACCAGTCAAAAATATATAAGAAATGCATCCTAGCCTTTTATTTTGAAGGATTGTTTGTTAAAGGAGTAAAACAAAACAGTGCGAAAACCACAAAATCTGACATGTCCGCGTAAGTGAAAAATAGGATTGTTTCAATGTTGGAATTTTCCCTTTATTATGGGTTCAAAAGAAAGAAAACCAGTCCAAAATACATGGGAAATGCATCCTAGCCTTGTATTTCAAAGGAAACTTTGTAAAAGGAGGAAAACAAAACAGTGCGAAAACCACAAAATCTGACATGTTCGCGTATGTGAAAAATGAGATTTTTTCAATGTTAGATTTTTCCCTGTATTATCGATTCAAAAGAAAGAACATCAGTCAAAAATACATGAGAAATGCACTGTTGCCTTGTATTTCGAAGGAAACTTTGTAAAAGGAGGAAAACAAAACAGTGCGAAAACCACAAAATCTGACATGTCCACGTATGTGAAAAATTACATTTTCTCAATGTTTGATTTTTCCCTTTGTTATCGATTCAAAAGAAAGAAAAACAGTCCAAAATACATAATAAAATCATCCTTGAATTGTATTTTGAAGGAAACTTTGTAAAAGGAGGAAAACAGAACTGTGCGAAAACCACAAAATCTGACATGTCCGCGTATGTGAAAAATAAGATTTGTTCAATGTTTATTTTCCCTTTATTATGGATTCAAAAGAAAGAAAACCACTCAAAAATATATAAGAAATGCCTCGTTGCCTTGTATTTTGAAGGATTCTTTGTTAAAAAGGAAAACAAAACAGTGCGAAAACCACAAAATCTGACATGTCCGCGTATGTGAAAAATGTGATTTTCTTAATGTTTTAATTTTCCCTTTATTATGGATTCAAAAGAAAGAAATCCAGTCCAAAATACATGAGAAATGCTCTGTAGCATTTTATTGTGTAAGGAAACTTTGTAAAAGGAGGAAAAACGGTTCGAAAACCACAAAATCTGACATGTGCGCGTATGTGAAAAATGAGATTTTTTCAATGTTTGAATTTTCCCTTTATTATGGGTTCAAAAGAAAGAAAACCAGTCCAAAATACATAAGAAAGGCATCCTAGCCTTGTATTTCACAGGAAACTTTGTAAAAGGATGAAAATAAAACAGTGCGAAAACCACAAAATCTGATATGTTCGCGTATGTGAAAAATGACATTTTCTCAATGTTTGAATTTTCCCTTTATTATGGATTCAAAAGAAAGAAAACCAGTCCGAAATACATAAGAAATGCATCCTTGCATTCTATTTTGAAGGAAACTTTGTAAAAAGGGGAAAACAGAACGGTGCGAAAACCACAAAATCTGACATGTCCGCGTATGGTAAAAATAAGATTTTTTCAATGTTTTTTTTCCCTTTATTATCGATTCAAAAGAAAGAAAACCACTCCAAAATATATAACAAATGCATCGTAGCCTTGTATTTTGAAGGATTATTTGTTAAAGGAGGAAAACAAAACAGTGCGAAAACCACAAAATCTGACATGTCCGCGTATGTGAAAAATGAGATTTTCTTAATGTTTTAATTTTCCCTTTATTATTGATTCAAAAGAAAGAAAACCAGTCCAAAATACAAATGAAATGAATCCTGGCCTTTTATTTCGAAGGAAACTTTGTAAAAGGAGGAAAACAAAAGGTGCGAAAACCACAAAATCTGACATGTCCGCGTATGTGAAAAATGAGATTTTCCGCTTGTTTCAATTTTCCCTTTATTATGGATTCAAAAGATAGAAAACCAGTCCAAAATACATAAGAAATGCATCCTAGCCTTTTATTTCGAAGGAAACTTTGTAAAAGGAGGAAAACAAAACATTGCGAAAACCACAAAATCTGACATGTCCGCATATGTGAAAAATGAGATTTTCTCAATGTTGGAATTTTTCCTTTATTATGGATTCAAAAGAAAGAAATCCAGTCCAAAATACATAAGAAATGCATCCTAGCCTTGTATTTCAAAGGAAACTTTGTAAAAGGAGGAAAACAAAACAGTGCGAAAACCACAAAATCTGACATGTTCGCGTATGTGAAAAATGAGATTTTTTCAATGTTGTAATTTTCCCTTTATTATCGATTAAAAAGAAAGATAATCAGTCAAAAATACATAAGAAATGCATCCTAGCCTTTTATTTCGAAGGAAACTGTGTAAAAGGAGGAAAACAAAACAGTGCGAAATCAAAAAAAACTGACATGTCCGCGTATGTGAAAAATGAGATTTTTTCAGTGTTGGAATTTTCCCTTTATTATGGGCTCAAAAGTAGGACAAGCAGTCAACAATACATAAGAAATGCATCCTAGCCTTGTATTTTGTTTGAAACTTTGTAAAAGGAGGAAAACAAAACAATGCTAAATTCACAAAATCTGACATGTCCGCATATGTGAAAAATGAGATGTTTTCAATGTTGGAATTTTCCCTTTATTATCGATTCAAAAGAATGAAAACCAGTCCGAAATACATAAGAAATGCATCCTAGCCTTGTATTTTGAAGGAAACTTTGTAAATGGAGGAAAACAAAACAGTGCGAAAACCACAAAATCTGACATGTCCACGTACGTGAAAAATGAGATTTTCTTAATGTTTTAATTTTCCCTTTATTATGGTTCAAAAGAAAGAAAATCAGTCCAAAATACATAAGAAATGCATCCTAGCCTTTTATTTCGAAGGAAACTTTGTAAAAGGAGGAAAACAAAACAGTGCGAAAACCACAAAATCTGACATGTCCGCGTATGTGAAAAATGAGATTTGTTAAATGTTTGAATTTTCCCTTTATTATGGATTCAAAAGAAAGAAAACCAGTCCCAAATACATAAGAAATGAATCCTAACCTTTTTTTTGGATGGAAACTTTTTAAAAGGAGGAAAACAAAACGGTGCGAAAACCACAAAATCTGACATGTCCGCGTATGTGAAAAATGAGATTTTCTGAATGTTTTAATGTTCCCTTTATTATGGATTCAAAAGAAAGAAAACCAGTCCAAAATACATGAGAAATGCATCCTAGCCTTTTATTGCGAAGGAAACTTTGTAAAAAGAGGGAAACAAACGGTTCGAAAACCACAAAATCTGACATGTGCGCGTATGTGAAAAATTAGATTGTTTCAATGTTGGAATTTTCCCTTTATTATGGGTTCAAAAGAAAGAAAACCAGTCCAAAATACATAAGAAATGCATCCTAGCCTTTATTTCAAAGGAAACTTTGTAAAAAGAGGCAAACAAAACAGTGCGAAAACCACAAAATCTGACATGTCCGCGTATGTGAAAAATGAGATTTTCTTAATGTTGTAATTTTCCCTTTATTATCGATTCAAAAGAAAGAAAACCAGTCCAAAATACATAAGATATGCATCCTAGCCTTTTATTTTTAAGGAAACTTTGTAAAAGGAGGAAAACAAAACAGTGCGAAATCAAAAAAAACTGACATGACCGCGTATGTGAAAAATGAGATTTTTTCAGTGTTGGAATTTTCCCTTTATTATGGGCTCAAAAGTAGGACAAGCAGTCAACAATACATAAGAAATGCATCCTAGCCTTGTATTTTGTTGGAAACTTTGTAAAAAGAGGGAAACAAAACAATGCGAAATTCACAAAATCTGACATGTCCGCATATGTGAAAAATGAGATTTTTTCAATGTTGGAATTTTCCCTTTATTATCGATTCAAAAGAAAGAAAACCAGTCCAAAATACATAAGAAATGCATCCTAGCCTTGTATTTTGAAGGAAACTTTGTAAAAGGAGGAAAACAAAACAGTTCGAAAACCACAAAATCTGACATGTCCACGTACGTGAAATATGAGATTTTCTCAATGTTTTAATTTTCCCTTTATTATGGATTCAAAAGAAAGAAAACCAGTCCAAAATACATAATAAATGCATCCTAGCCTTTTATTTCGAAGGAAACTTTGTAAAAGGAGGAAAACAAAACCGTGCGAAAACCACAAAATCTGACATGTTCGCGTATGTGACAAATGAGATTTGTTCAATGTTGTTATTTTCCCTTTATTATGGATTCAAAATAAAGAAAACCCGCTCAAAATACATAAGAAATGCATCCTATCCTTTTATTTCGAAGGAAACTTTGTAAAAGGAGGAAAACAAAACAGTGCGAAATCAAAAAAAACTGACATGTCAGCGTATGTGAAAAATGGGTTTTTTTCAATGTTGGAATTTTCCCTTTATTATGGGTTCAAAAGAAAGAAAACCAGTCCAAAATACATAAGAAATGCATCCTTGCCTTGTATTTTAAGAGAAACTTTGTAAAAGGAGGAAAACGATATTGTTCGACAGCAACTAAATCCGACAGGTCAGCACATGGGAAAAATGAGATTTTTTCAACGGTGGAATTTTGTCTGTATTGTGTTTTTAAATTAAAGAAAACCAGTCAAAAATACATTAGAAATGCATCCCAGTCTTTTATGTTAAAACAAACTTTGTAAAAGGAGAAAACAAGATAGTGCTTAAACCACCAATACTGACAGATCGGCGTATGTGAAAAATTAGTTTTTTCAATGTTTTTATTTTGTCATCCTTATGTGTAAAAAGGAAGAAAACCAGAGCCAAATACATAAGAAACGAATCCTAGCCGTGTGTGCAAGAAACTTATAAAGGAGGAAAACGAAATAGTTCGAACACCACCAAATCTGACAGCTCCGTGTATGTCAAATTTGAGATGCTTTCAATATTTGAATGTTGTCTTGTTTTAGTGTTAAAATAAAGAAAACCAGTCCAAAATACATAAGAAATACATCCTTGCCTCTTATTTTTAGAAACTTTGTAAAAGGGAAAAAACAATATATGTGAAAACCACCAAATCTGACAGGTTTGTGTATGTGAAAAATGAGATTTCTTCAATGTTTGAATTTTGTCTTTTTTATGTGTTAAAAAGAAAGAAAACCAGTGAAAATACATAAGAAATGCATCCTTGCACTTTATTCTTAAGAAAAAAAAAATCCTGTTTGAAAGAAACTGTGAAAAAAGAAAAAAAAAATAGTGACTAAACCACCAAATCTTAGAGGTGCATGAAAAATGAGTTTTTATCAATGTTTGAATTTAGTCTTTATTATGTTTTAAAAAGAAAGAAAACCAGTCAAAAATACAGAAGAGATACGTTCTTGAGCTTTATTCTTAAGAAAAAAATTCCGCTGTAAGTCACAGAATTTGACATTTCTCCATATGTAAAAAAATTAAGACTTGGCAGATTCTTTTACTTGTATTCAAAAAGGTTACCTGTTTAGAAGCACCTACGTAAAATGTATAATACCACTAAATCTGACATGTATATTAAGGGTTTAAGTTCGTCCAATGTTCCATGTTTTTTCTTTATCGTGTGTCCCAAAGAAAGGAAAATGTGAAACATAGCTGAATGATACATCGTGAGGCTTGGATTCTTAATATTATGTTAGAAAACATTAACCAAAACTCATATTTGAAAGGTGCGCGGAAAAGTAAAATTAGACATTTTTTCAATGTATCAATTTTTTCTGTAGTTTGGTTTCAAAAGAAAGGAAATTAATCAAACCTTCATTCACTATGTATCTGTATGCTTTTATTCTGATGCTAAACTTTGTTAGAAGCATCTACACAAAAACTCATGAAACCACCAAAGTATGCATATGTTTAAATTGGAGCTTTGCAATGTTTTAATTTTGTATTGTAAAGAAACATTTGTTAAATGCAACAACACAAAACCTCATAAAACCATCAAATCTCGCAAGTTAGCATGCATATACGAAAATTAGGGATTTTTTCAATGTTTAAATTTTGTTTTTATTATTTGTTCAAAAGATCGAAAATCAGTCCAAAATACATAACCGATACATTCTCATGCTTGGATTCTAAAGGTGACTTGGTTAAGAGCTCCCAAAGAAAACGTGGTAAAATCACCTTATCTGAAAGGTCCACTTTTACGAAAACTGGAGATTTTTTCGATGCTTAAATTTTGTCATTTTTATGTGTTCCAAAAAATTAAAGACAGTCAAAGACATATGAATGGTATATTTGTATGCTTGTATTCTAAAGGAAACCTTGTCAAAATCAGCTAAAACAAAAATACCTATAATCATTAAGTCTTAAAGGTATTCGTATATTAAAAATTTAGATTTTTTCAATGTTCCAATTTTGTGTAAATCATATGTTAAAAAGAAAGGAAATTAGCCAATAATACACGATATATTTTCCTTTTGCTTATATTCTAAAGACACCCTTGGAAAAAGCAGGTAAAGCGAATCTCCTAAAATCCCTAAATTTGACCGGCCTGCGTATAATAAAATTTAAGAATGTTTCAATGCTGTATTAATTATATGTCCAAAGAAATTGTTATGTAATGATAAAAAGAGTCTGATACCTGGCTATTCACAAGTCATATATTGCTTTTTTTATGGTAACTTTTTCTATTCATTATTTTACTAACAGTTATTAATTACGATGACTTATGAAGAAGAATGAATTTAACACGATCTATTTTATTTCTTAGGTTGTTGTAAAGAAGGTGTGTCAAATTATTTAGGATAATACTTTTCGAAGTAAAAGAAAATTTAGGTTTCATCGAATTTTCTCAATAGAATTAGCAAGGGTTACGTGAGAGTAAACTGCTATACTGACCTGACTAATGAACCATTGCGAATCGTTTTCTTTTAACGGAACGAGCGGCCGTAAAGAAAGCAATTAATTATTTTGCTATCATCACTTAACCGGAAATGGAATTGTGGTATTAGCTCGTAATTATGCAAATTTTCACCTAAAGATTTGGATTTCTTATTATTTCTTCCAGATTACTCGGCGTTGATTCATACCGTACGTGCTCTGATTAATGGTGGTATTTTTTCATGTGCTATTTTTTCTTCTATTTTGTTTTACTTGCTCGTGATTTTAATTTGCAAATGGCAATAAAAATGTTCAATTCGGATTCTATTTTTGATTAGGCTATAAAGATCCGAATTCTGTTTATTAATACGCCTTACATTCCTCATTTGATTTTTTAGCTTTACAGTTCATTTTTCCTAGCATAAAACAATTATGGTTGTGTAGTAACATTTTTTTTATCTGGTCCTTTTTTATCGTTAGCTCATACCAGGATAAGGTGTGTAAAAAAAAAATGTAGGTAGGATAATGAATTTCTATATCAGATTAAACGTTAGGCAGACCGAAATTTCCAAGTAGAATCCGTTAAGACTATGTGCTCCGGAAGTGACGTAAAAAAAAGAAAGGAGGCCGCTATACTGATCTGACTGAGCAAGACGGAGAAAGAGAGAGGAAGAGAGACAGAGTCATAGATGTTATATAGCAAAACCGAGCATATGGAAGCAAGAAAGGGGCATACGAAAAAGTTGAGTTTAAACTTTCTATTCAAAATTAGAACGATCGTGAAACGAACTGCTTGGTCTGTCAGAATATTTTGGCGGCGACAGTGGGAATGCTGGTCGGGTGCTGATATGACTCTGCGACAATATGGTGTTATGGTCAGGCTGAGGCGGGGGCGGCGATGTCAGGAACGTGGCTTATGTTTTCTGGTGTCTGAAAAACGTATGCGGTGGCGGTGATGACGGGAATGTGGTTTAGTGTTCTGGTGTATGTATACGAATGCGGTGGCAGCGGTGAAGGAGGAGTAGTCTTGAAAACTGTTGTCCGGTAGGACAAAGGGGCTAGCGGCGACGGCGGAAGAGGTAATCTTAATAGCAGGTGTCGCTGTTGAGGGTTGGTGATGGTGGTGGCTGCTGCTATAGGCGGGACAAACGTCGCTGTCTGGTTAGCTGTGTTGATCTGGCGGTGGCGAAAATCTTCAAGGCTTGCTATCCAGTATAAAGAGTGAGCTGGCGGCGGTGTAGCGGTGCCGGAGGATATCAGTAATTTTAATAGCAGTCGCTGTCGAGGGGTTAACGGCTGCTGGCTGGTGACGGAGCGAGATTCACAGCTTGACACGCTGGGCAGATCTGTTCTATTGTCGAAAAAGCTGTCACTGTTATACTCGCGTTGCGGACGTAGTTATGGACAAAGGTGGCTTTTATCGTTGGTCGTCGTTTTCTGCTTTTTATTTGTGTTTGTTTATTTTTTTTAATGTATTTTAGCAAGTCGTCCGTTTAATATTTGTATGCATGTGTTATATCAATTTTAAGCTTAGAAGGTTGTGAATGTGTTCTAATAGGTGTTGTAGTGTTGCAGTGTTTTGTGAGATAATTATTCGTGTTTATATGCCGCCGGAGTTGAGTCAGCGCTGATGTTTATGTTTTGTATTGTTCTTTTTCTTTTGATGTACGGCTGCCTCTGGCGGTGTTCTTTGTTGGGGTGCGAATTATTCAGTTGATGTGTGTACATAAAAAATGGGCTTTCATGTTTTAGTGTGATCATTTATGTTGTATCGACGAACGGGGTTTGTCTTCGCGTCACCATTATTATCACTGTCGCTGCTCCTGCTGGTTTCTGGTTTATTCGTGTACAAATGGAGGGATATGTAATATAACATTGAGATAGCGAGAGAAATAGCAGCGGGAATAGATTGTTACGGCATTTCTCACTGAGATTGGTTTGGGTGTGTTATGAGTATACTTCCATGTCATGAAGAAAGGATAAAATGGCTTTTAAATCCAATTTAATTTGTAGATGTTTCTTTATTAATAAGGTTTATAAAAACGGTTATTGAAAGAGATAAGTATACAACGAGCGAGCGAGCGAGAGAGAGAGAGAGAGAGAGAGAGAGAGAGAGAGAGAGAAGACTGGAAAATCTATACTGCAGCTACAAACGTGTTACCAGCTGATTCTACCGAACATCTGGACGCATTCTTGGATTAAAGGATATCAAA
>NC_136491.1:34468661-34478661 GCF_053919585.1 Euprymna scolopes
CCTATAAAACCACCTTTTTTATTTGTGGGTACAAATATGCTTAAAATATTAGCCGAAACTGAGCAGAATGTATAATTTTGTAGAGAGGGTGAGAATTTTAGAAAAAAAAAAAAAACAACTACGCACGTATCAGATTTTAAGGTTGAAAATGTTAATTTTGAATGTGTGTCATTTTTATTTTTTGAAGCGTGAAATTGATTGAATATATTAATAGTATTTTTTATTTTCTCAGATTAACAAAAATATATATTTTTCGTTAATTTTGCAAAAAACACTACTTTACTACCTTTGAAAAATAAATGAATAATTTTCTTTTAATGAGCCGAATATTGCTAATATACCATTATATAAAAAATGCCTTGAATAGTCGATACCAAAAAAAAGAGAAAAAAATCATAAATAACTGCGCATTTTGTTAAAAATACGATCATTTCTTTTGCCAATTTCTTGTTGATTCACCTATAGTGGATTAAGCGTGCTACTAGTTGCAGCAGCTAAAACGACGCCTAGATGTTTCAAAATTGTACTGGCCAGCCTCCTTCTTGCTTAACTTCGGGGGTTATATAGGCAACAAATTATATATATATATATATATATATATATATATATCGCTTATGAATAAGAATTTAACCCGTTACCTAACCATAAAATCAAACGTTAAAATAAAGCGTTCAATGTAGTTTATTTAGTCTTATCCATACATTTTTAGTTATTATTAAACCATTCATTAATTCTTTAATCATAAATCGTTTTTAAGTTTCGCTACGCAAATCTATAGAGTGATATAAAAAGTATATTCTTTGAAATTCAGCTATTTATGTTATAATAGTTTTACATGCTCTAGTAGCAAAGCACCCTAAATCTTATTTAGGCGGAAAAAAATGTCAGGTTCAAAAATCTTCGAAAAAATACTTTAAATGTTTTTTAGATCGAGACAACAATGGCGGTGAATGGTATGATTTTGGAAAATTTTTAATGTAAAATTGTACTAAAAATATTAAAAATGTTTTATAGTATTCTGCTTTCCATGTGATGAAACTTTTTTCTGAAAAAAAAAAACAACAAAAAGCAGTTGCTTAAGAATAATGTATTTTAATGTTTTAATTCGTTTTAAAAACAACTACTTGTTTATTTTTCCATTTTTTGGACCGTGCCTAGTGTCATTTGAAAGACTAACCAAAACGTTCTTTCAGAGTTAATCTAGCAGCGCGACTAAACGATATTTCAAATAAAATCCCGACAAACCCATGGCAATGGCACTGAACACTTAAACATGATAGGCCACCGAATATTTTCTTTCCAAAATAAACATGTCATACCAATGAAAATAGTATTTCATTGCTATTTGCAACTAATGCGAGGCAGACCAAGGATAATATAATAAATCCTAAGACTAAAGAGACCAATAAAAATTATTTTTTAAATATAATCCTGACAGACAAATTAAAATGCTATTATAAGTATAATCAAAGCAAACGTTTCAAATATACGGGTGATTAATAGATATAGATTTTAAACTTATGACTAAAGTAAATACTGTTTGAAAATTAAGCCTGCGAAATCAATGCTATTCAAACATAAGCATAAAGGACCAAGAAAAATAATACTTCATATAACACTAGTTTATAGTACAAGTGCTCTATAGAAAAAGCTGAACATGGATAAAATACTAGTAGCCCCCCCCGGCGTTGTCCGGTCGTAAGTTAAATTGATTATTTTATTTTACCTAATATATAATTATGAAATCCAAACTAAATGTATACAAGGCCGCCAACAAGAAAGTCTACACTTGCAATTTTTTTAAAAACCGTAAATTTAAGCTAAATTGAATGTCACTGTTTAAACAATATACACCGTAATTTATTCGCCTTTAATTCCTCTAGAATAAACATAGATATCTAACCATCCAGATTGTCATAGATATGCAGTATGGGCACACACACATATATATATATGTATATATATATATATATGCATATATTCCAACTATATATATATGCATATACTATATACATATACTATATATATACATATGCTATACTATATATATACACATATACTATATATATACACAGATACTATATATATACATATACTATATATATACATATACTATTTATATATATACATATACTATATATATATACTATATATATACATATACTATATATATACACTATATATATACATATACTATATATATACATATACTATATATATACATATACTATATATATATATACATATACTATATATATACACATATACTATATATATACACATATACTATATATATACACATATACTATATATATATATACATATACTATTTATATATATACATATACTATATATATACACATATACTATATATATACACATATACTATATATATACATATACTATTTATATATATACATATACTATATATATATATATATACATATACTATATATATATACATATACTATATATATACATATACTATATATATATACGTATACTATATATATATATACCTATACTATATATATATACACATATACTATATATATACACATATACTATATATATATGCATATACTATATATATATACATATACTATATATATATACATATACTATATATATACATATACTATATATATATACATATACTATATATATACATATACTATATATATACATATACTATATATATATACATATACTATATATATATATATACATATACTATATATATACATATACTATATATACATATACTATATATATACATATACTATATATATACATATTCTATATATATATACATATACTACATATATATACGTATACTATATATATACATATACTATATATATATACATATACTATATATATACACATATACTATATATATACACATATACTATATATATATACATATATTATATATACATACAATATATATATACATATACTATATATATATATATATACATATACTATATATATACACATATACTATATATACACATATACTATATATATACATATATTATATATATACATATATTATATATATACATATAATATATATATACATATACTATATATATATACATATACTATATATATATACACACATATACTATATATATACACATATACTATATATATATACATATACTATATATATACACACATATACTATATATATACACATATACTATATATATATACATATACTATATATATACATATAATATATATATACATATACTATATATATACATATAATATATATATATACATATACTATATATATACATATACTATATATATACATATACTATATATATACACACATATACTATATATATACATATACTATATATATACATATACTATATATATACATATACTATATATATACATATACTATATATATATACATATACTATATATATATACATATAGCAGATGTCCTTACAGTTATATCGCATAGGATTAGCAAATCTCTCGACGGTGGCAATCATTCTAGGGCAATTGCTCTTGACATATCTAAAGCCTTTGATAGGGTATGGCATAAAGGTTTACTTCATAAGATCGCTAGCTATGGTATAGCTGGAAAAGTCTTCTCAATTATTAAATCATTTCTCTCTGATAGGTTCATAAGAGTAGTAGTTGAGGGGCAAAAATCAGAAGCTCACAGTATTAATGCCGGTGTCCCTCAGGGATCCATCCTGGGCCCAACTCTTTTCCTGATCTACATTAATGATCTTCCAAATCATATCCTTACATCATTTGTAGACATTTATGCTGACGACACTACCATTTATGGTAGCACATCTAAGACAGTAAACGACCAAGTTCTCTCCAATTCTCTCTCCTCTGATCTTGAGCACGTAGTACAATGGGGAAAGGAGTGGCTGGTTACTTTTAATGCATCTAAAACCAAGCTTCTCTCTTTACATCATCAACATTCTAATTCACATTTGTCATCAATTGAAATGAATGGCTCTCGTCTTCAGGAGGCCTCAAGTTTTGACAAGCGTCTGGGCTTGACCATTACTCCTGATCTTAAATGGAACACGTATATCAAATCTGTTGCCAAGGCCGCTGGAAAAATGGTGGGATCTTTCTATCGATCCAGTAGATATCTCACTGCTGATGCTATTCTCTACCTATATAAGAGCCAGGTACGTCCAAGGATGGAATACTGTTGCCACATCTGGGCAGGAGCTGCTAGAAAGGACTTGTCCTGCCTTGATAGAGTTCAAAATAGACTTCGTAGCCTCGTAGGAGATGTCCTTTTCTCCTCCTTGCAACCTCTATCTCACAGAAGAGATGTTGCGAGTTTGTCTCTGATGTATCGTTATTTTCATGGAAAGTGTTCAACTGAGCTTCAATCTATGGTCCCCCCTCGCTCAAACTTTCACAAGAAACACTCGTCTAGCTGTAAACACTATCAATAATTTCCCCCACTCTTTATCTGTGCCTAAACCTAAACGTAGATTCCATGAACAAAGCTTCTTTCTTAGAACTGCACGCCTGTGGAATTGTGTTCCGTTTTCCTGCTTTCCGGCTGACTACAATATGGTTGTGTTCAAGTCTAAAGTAAATAAGTTCTTGATGAGCCGTTCCATATAAGTTATCAAATTTACCAAATTTTCATTACTAATGATTACTATATTGACCAATTTCCACTGTACACTCTTTAACCCTTATCCTTGAGTGGCCTCTGGGCCTTGATAATGTGGTGACGCCTTTGTAAAAAAAAAAAAAATATATACTATATATATACATATACTATATATATATATACATATACTATATATATATACATATACTATATATATACATATACTATATATATACATATACTATATATATACATATACTATATATACATATACTATATATATATACTATATATATAGTATATATATATATGCATATACTATATATATATGCATATACTATATATATATGCACATACTATATATACTATATATATACATACTATATATATACATATACTATATACATATATATACATACTATATATATACATATACTATATACATATATATACATATAATATATATATATATACATATATATATGCTTATATGCCAATGTATACATATATATATATATATATATATATATATATATATATATATATATATATATATATATGCTTATATTCCAACTAGCACCATGTGTTTTTGTGTGTTGGGGGTGGAGAGGGCTCGCATAAGCCGTGGTGAAGGCAACATTTCTAGGAGAAGCAAATCTCTGATTTAAAAGAACAAAGCGGGAGACCAGTACCCGCATTAAGCTGGTCTGCAGTTTAACTTGTTGCTGGCGATCTTGCTCTGGCTTGTTGCTGGATCTCAACATTTTGAACCGAGAGAGAGACTTAGCTGTCGTACAAAGCAAATACTCTAACGTCTTTAGATTTAAATGGATTGATAGTTGAAATACAGGCCCTGATGTAGTGGGTTTTTACGTTAGAATTTGGGGTTCTTAGTTTATATTTATGCAATTTTTTTAGGCTCCTCATAGTGAGGTCGAAAAAACACAACAGACTTATGAATAAACAATTTAGAAGTATTTTAGAAGACTGATTAAGAACTAAATGCAGTAGAAGTTTGCAATAGTATAATATGGAGAAACCCCGGCAACTATTGTGTTACAGACTTCATTAATCAAATGTTAACAAAGCAACTCTACATTACATGTTTTTTTTACTAAATAAACCCTTTAAAATAAGTTGAACCACCAAAAGCTTTCAAAGCTAGGTAGAAAACGAACACTTAGAAAAATTAATTGAAATTTTTTTAAGACCACAAATAAAAAAGTAAAGATATTTAAAAAAAATATTTTTTAAAAATATTATGGGATGTGTATTCTCTTTTAAAGACCATATCTTCTTGAAGAACGGTCATAAAATGTATTTTCAATCGATATTTGTTCAATAAGGGACCCGTTTTCCTTCCTAGCAAAATGGGACGAGTTTTCCGGGGTCGAGTTTTCCGGGGACGAGTTTTCCTAAAATGTCCGACATGGGACAATCACGTATTAGAAGTCTCGATAATCACTCAAAAATAGAAAATTCAAGAAAATACTGGGGTAGATGTAGTTTTAAAACGAGCTATAATATGGAGAAACTCCGGCAACTATTGTGTTACAGACTTCATTAATCAAATGGCAACAGAACAATGACAGTATTTTGTATCTGCTGAAAGCACCCCCCCCCCCCAAACCCTTAAGAGCTCCTCCAAAGTTTAGGTTCCTGACACTGAAGAGAATAATAAGGTTAGGTCAGGTAAAATGCTTACCTCCAGCCTCCTTATTAGTCACATTGCAACAAGAATAGAGATAGAAAGTTAATTACTTAACTCATACAAAAATCTCAAACCATGTAGACAGAATTAGTCTCTTTCTTTTGTTCGGAAGATTAATTATGGTAATTAAAGGCCGAGGAACAAAATAGGGGAAGCGAGAACGACGGTCCTATTCCAAATGAATTTACAATATCTTTTCGAATCTCCATTTTAAAATAAAGATGGCGTAAAAAAAAAAAAAAAAAACGAAACTAGACAATACTATGAGAGCATTGTTGTAAGCTAGTTTAAGACTTGTTTTCGACAACCGCTGCCTCGCTGCTGTTATGCGCCGTGTTTTTCCTAATAGTTTTAATTTTTACTTCTCGTTTTGAATATGTCGTTGTCGTCTTTTTGTAAATTGGTAATCGTCTAGGGGACGAACACAGTCTTACTAGCAAACATTTTAAACAACTAAAACTGACACACAAAAAACACAGAGTTCGAAACATTCTTTCGGTATTAGTTGTGCTCTGAGTGTGTGGTTTATACAGAATCCCGCAGACTTTGTCTGATGATAGATGTTTGTCCGGTCATCTTCGTCATCTCATAATACTGCCCGATCTTCTCCGAGCGGCCAATTTTTGTCACGACCGTAGACTCAAAACTGTCGACAACCGTTGCAAACTGAAAATTATCCAAAACTAACTCTAAATATATTTTTCGTAATCATTGCAAAGAGATTTTCTGTCCTTCAAAGTGTAGTATCTGTTTACCAATGTGTGCTTGAGATATTGTGGTGAATGAGGACTTTAATTAGGATCGAACACAGACTAACAAAGATATAGTGATGAGGATGAGCACAGACACTGCCGCCCCAAGTTTTGGGTGGCCTTGTGCCTAATTTTTGTTTATTACTGTTTTGTTCTAAACTTTTCAGAGTAAATAAAAATATATGACTCAAAGTGTAGTATCTGTTCTGATACTACATTTTAATTTTTCGTTCTCAGTTAGTTGAGAAATCTTTCACGACTGAGGCAATTTTTAATTTTTGCTCCTATCCCTACATTAAAAACTGACTTTGGTGTTTAACTCTGTCCTCGTGTGGAGGCAATTAAGTAGTAACATCTAATAAAAAGAAACCGAATATTAGTGCACTTGCCCCATCTACCCGCCCCACAGCTGCCAATTCGGATATCGACCACCGATTGTCGAGTTGTTTTCCTCGTTCGAGAGGTCAAAAGACGTCGGTAACCACATCCATATTCGTCCAAATATCACTTCCTATGCTTTTGGCATGCTAATGAATCATTTCTACCATTGTCGGAGCTGTTGGTTCTAAGGGAGAGGCGTTAGGGTTAGGCTTATAACAATGAAAAACAAGTAAAACAAATAAAAAAAGAACAGTGGTTTATTTACTTAGGAGGACCATTAAACAAATAGTCGTTCTCGTTGGATTTGAATATAACTAAGAAAGAAAATATTTTCATTGAAGTTATGCTTCTTTATATGACACAGAGGAAGACAGGAAAGCTATCTGCTGTTGTGGTAGCAAGACGTATACTTGTCAAGCTTTTAGAGAATAGAAATAAGGATTATTGAAGTCGATTACCTACCATTAAAATATCGATGAAAAAGAGAAAACTAGCGAATCTTCTTTGGTAAAGACGCTTCAGTGAAGAGAAAGAAAACGGCACACTCACTAAATAATGACGTGATCTTGTTATGTGAACAAAGATCTGTGTAAAAATTATTACATTTTGTTTAATATTCTTATGAGTAAATTTTTAAATTAAAATCTACTGAGAAATACACATTTTGTATTGAGAAATACACGCTTCAAATAAATAAACATTAGCTAACGTTATTCAATATGGTCCAAAAGAGACGACAATAGCGGAATTATTTTTGTCAGATTTACTTTTTATATTCTCCGATTTCCATTTGATGTTATTTGTGTTTATATGGATTGCGGCTATTAGAACATCGATTTAAATACAAATACGATTTAAGAGAAACCCCGACTGGAGATTTGGAGTTAGATATTAGAACAGTTAAGTTAATGACCTCCAGACTATAGTGAAATGGGGCCGCAAATGGATGGAAAAATTTAATCCTAGTAAAACGAAGCTGCTCTCCTTTAACAATTACAAGACGCCTCTCCAACCGCCTATATCCATGACAAATAACACCTTATCTGAGAATTCTAACTTCAAACTCTTCGGCTTAAAATTTGCGGGCAATATGAACTGGAAGAAATACATAGAGGACATTGCAAAGGCTGCTGCAAAGAAGGTGGGTTCCCTCTATCGATCTAGAAGATTACTCCTACCTGAGAGTATCCTGTACCGCTACAAGGCCACCATTCACCCATGCATGGAATATTGTTGCCACATCTGGATTGGTACATCTACCACTAGTCTCTCCCTCTTAGGTAGGGTCCAAAAAAAGTTGTCAATCTAATCGGTTCAACTTTATCAACTAAACCCCAGCCCTTGTCCCATCATCGCAATGTTGCATCACTGTGCCTGTTTTACAAATATTTTAATGGAATGTGTTCTCATGAACTTGTTTCACTTGTACCCCCTCGACTTACATATCCGTGACAACCCCGCTTAGCTATAAGATCTCGCTACTTCATTGTTGATGTCCCTAAATGCCAGAAAGCTTTCTATTCTAATAGTGTTTCTCCGTCGAACAGCTAGACTAAGGAATTTCCTTCCTGCTGCTTGCTTCGCTGGCTGTACTGATATGCAGAAGTTTAAATGTAACATAAACAAATATCTTCTTAATCCCTGCTAGACATGGCCCTAAATATTAGCCCTTTACGTCCAAGTGGCGATAACCTTTGTAAGGGGTGAACATTAGTTAAAAAAAAAGGATGTTTTTTGACTGATATAATAGTTTCTAAATTATTATCAGATGGATATATGCTGTTTCGTTTTCATATTTCATCAATTTATCCGCCGCTCTATAATAAATATCAATGTGTATTAGAATGCACATTTTTAGATGGCATTTTATTCGTTACCTAATAATTATATATTTAACGCATTATATCTCAATAAAAATGTGTATTAATTTATTTCGTACGGAGTATTATCCTCATCACCACGTTTATTCATCTGATCTGGCATGGTCCGTACCGAATGGTGTATATATATATTATTTAATTGGAATCCATTACTAAGAGTAATATTTATCAATTTCTTTCTTAGTTGTAGTTTCAAACGAGGACAATAGTCCGCAATAAATGAATTAATAAATAATACTTATCTCGAGGATGAATTCCAATAAATAAGATATACACCATTCAGTACGGACCCGACCATGGTAGATCAGATAATAAATAAACGTGGATTTATGAGACCAAAAAATCCAACCTTAATCGTCCTTAGGGGCCAGTGGATAGAGACGTTGAATCTCTACGGTTCCAAGTGAGAATTGTCTGAAGATAGCGGTTTCAATCCTACCCAAAGCCGGCCAGAGGCTTACTTGGCCAAAACGTGTTGAGACGACAACAACTACGGATGGCAGTAAATATTAGAATGCAGTTGGGAGATTCAGAGTTCCTATCCCGTCGTAGTTACCATCTGATGAAGGCCAGAGGAATAGTTAGCCGAAACGTCGTGAAACAACAATTAAGAAAGATGAGGATAATAGTCCGCAATAAATAAAATTAA
>NC_136491.1:34486161-34558661 GCF_053919585.1 Euprymna scolopes
GCCTTCGACAAGGTATGGCATAAGGGTCTACTTCACAAGATTTCCAGCTACGGTATAATTGGAAATGTTTTCTCAATCATTAAATCATTTCTCTCCGATAGGCTCATAATAGTCGTGGTAGATGGACAAAAATCGGAGGCCTGCAATATAAATGCTGGAGTCCCTCAGGGGTCAATCCTGGGCCCAACTCTCTTCCTGATCTACATCAATGACCTCCCTAAACACATACTTAAATCATTCGTTGACATCTATGCTGATGACACGACCATCTACGGCAACACATCAAAGGCTGTAAGTGACAAAGTTCTCTCTGATTCTCTCTCCTCTGATCTCGAGCACGTTGTTCAGTGGGGGAAGACGTGGCTGGTTACCTTTAATGCATCTAAAACCAAACTCCTATCCTTACATCATCAACGCTCTGATCCTCATCTGGCATCAATTGGGATGGATGGCTCTCGTCTGGGTGAGGCCCCGTGTTTTGACAAGCTTCTGGGTTTGACCATTACTCCTGATCTGAAATGGAACACGTACATCAAGTCTGTTGCCAAGATCGCTGGAAAGATAGTGGGAGCCTTCTACTGCTTCAGAAGATATCTCACTACTGAGTCAATTCACTATCTATATAAAAGCCAAGTACGTCCAAGGATGGAATACTGCTGCCATATCTGGGCAGGAGCTGCTAAAAACAGTCTATCCTGCCTTGACAGAGTACAAAATAGAGTTCGTGGCTTAGTGGGGGATACCCTTTTCTCTACCCTGCAACCTCTCTCACACAGAAGAGACGTTGCAAGCCTATCCTTGTTTTATCGTTATTTCCATGACAGGTGATCGTCAGAACTCCAATCTCTGGTCCCCCCCTCGCCAATCTTTCACGAAAAACACCTGTCTAGCTGAATCCACTGTGAAAAATTTCCCCCGCTCTTTATCTGTGCCTAAATCAAAACGTGGATTCCATGAACAAAGCTTCTTTCTTAGAACTGCACGCCTGTGGAACTCTGTTCCGTCTGCCTGCTTCCCTCCGAACTACAACTTGGATGTCTTCAAGTCCAACAAATTCCTAATGAACCGCCCCCTTAAGTAAACACTTCATCAAATCTCAACACTAACGTAATGTACTTGTAATAACACTTATCCCTGAGTGGCTTCCGGGCCTTGATAAGTGGTGATCACTGCGTAAGAAAAAAAAATTAAATAAGAGTCCATTTTCTGTAGGCTTTTTTGAACTCAGTCAACGACAGGTACTTCTGCTGGAATTATATATATATAATACAGATAAATATATATATTACATATATATATATATATAATACCGATATATATATATATATATATATATATATATATGTATATATATATAATACCGATATATATATATGTATATATGTATATATAATACCGATATATATATATATATATATATATATATATAATACCGATATATATAAATATATATATAATACCGATATATATATATATATATATATATATATATATATATAATACCGATATATATAAATATATATATAATACCGATATATATATATATATATATATATAATACCGATATATATATATATATATAATACCGATATATATATATATATATAATACCGATATATATATATATATATATAATACCGATATATATATATATAATACCGATATATATATATATAATACCGATATATATATATATATATATATATATATATATAATACCGATATATATATATATATAGATAATACCGATATATATATATATATATATATATAATACCGATATATATACATATATAATACCGATATATATATATATATATATATATAATACCGATATATATATATATATATCGATATATATATATATATAATACCGATATATATATATATATAATACCGATATATATATATAATACCGATATATATATATATATAATACCGATATATATATATATAATACCGATATATATATATATATAATACCGATATATATATATATATATATAATACCGATATATATATATATAATACCGGTATATATATATATATATATATATATATATATAATACCGATATATATATAACACCGATATATATATACATATATAACACCGATATATATATATATATATATATATATATATATATAATACCGATATATATATATATATAACACCGATATATATATATATATATATATATATAATACCGATATATATATATATATATATAATACAGATATATATATATATATATATATATAATACCGATATATATATATATATATATATATATATATATATATAACACCGATATATATATATAATACCGATATATATATATAACACCGATATATATATATATTTATAATACCAATATATATATATATATAATACCAATATATATATATATATAATACCGATATATATATATATATATATATATATATATATATAATACCGATATATATATATATATATATATATATATAAATATATATATATATATATAATACCGATATATATATATATATATATATATAATACCGATATATATATATAATACCGATATATATATATAATACCGATATATATATATATATATATATATAATACCGATATATATATATATAATACCGATATATATATATATATAATACCGATATATATATATATATAATACCGATATATATATATATATATATATATAATACTGATATATATATAACATACCGATATATATATATAATACCGATATATATATATATATATATATATATAATACCGATATATATATATATAATACCGATATATATATATATATATAAAATATCGATATATATATATATATATAATACCGATATATATATGTATATATATATATATTTAATACCGATATATATATGTATATATATAATACCGATATATATATATATATATATATATGTATATATATATATATAATACCGATATATATATATGTATATATATATAATACCGATATATATATGTATATATATAATACCTATATATATGTATATATATATATATATTTATATATATATATAATACCTATATATATGCATATATATATCTATATATATATCTATATATCTATCTATCTATCTATCTATCTAACTATATATACATATCTATATATATATATCTAAATATATATATATATATATATAAACTAGCAAAAGTACACGTCGTTGACTGGGTTCAAAAATAGCCTACTTAAAATGGACTGTGAGGGATGAAAGTGTCATAGGTTTTGAAAAGGAGGGGGTTGTAAAGATATAAGTTTTGATACTATAAAATTTTACCCTAAGCAAAATATGATGGAAGTAAAGATAATTTTCGCGAATATATATTTTTTTATATCAACTTTGTTTCTATTTGTAGTCAACAGTTAACAACAAAATGATAGTTCCTTACAAAGAGAAAATGTTATATATATATAATAATATAAATATACAAGAAATAAATATAACCATATTCAATAAAAGTTACTTTTATGGTAGAAAAGTTCATTGGCTTGTATTTTTAAGTAGTTTGTAATTTTTTTTTATTCACGAACTGGTTTTAAAAATCAAAATGGCAGCGACTTTGAAATGGAGAGTCCCGTTTTCAATTTGAAGGAGGGTCAACTGAGCATTCTGTGTTTACAATTTAATAGAGTTCCGTCAACGTAAGGTATATTTATAAATATATTTTAATGTTTTCCGTTATTTTGTGATTGAGGAATATTCGATTATGGCATGTGTAGTTTATATAAAAATTAATTTAAGTAGTTATCGCCTTAAATTTCCTTTTAATTTCGGTTCGCTTAAATTATTTCAAGTAAAGAACATTAAAAACTATTTCAAAACAAAAAATAAAAACATGAACTGAACTTTTATTGACTATGGTAAAATTTATTTCTTGTATATTCATTTTTTCGGGTAGTCGTTTGTTGGCTTTTCTGCTAAACACTCTTACTAAATAATATCGTCGAAATATCGAAAAACAAAGAAACAAACACAGTTTTTTAAAATAATGAAGCTTTCCTTATTTTAGTAAAATAATCCGAAACAGCAAAATGCGATATTAAAAAACTAAACACGTAATTACTTTAGTTTTTTAAAGCAAAGAATCGATATAAATATGAATAAGAAACAAATGCCGCCCTTTTCAAGCAGAACAGCTTCGTTTCAGGTTTACAGTATTGAACGGTGTAGTATTGCGCCGTTGGATTCAGGGTTGTTCTATTGTAATGTAAAGAATACGCAGAGTCGTAATCAACTGAATTCCTTCTAGTACACTGACAAACAAAGCTTAAACAGATATATTAATAAAGATAAAATCTTAAACAGATATATAAATAAAATAAAAAGGTTATGTAAATGGGTTTAAAAAGACACGTTATCAGGTGAGCAGGATTTTCCCCTTCTTTTGACACGATAACAAGTAACGTTCTTATTTTTATTATTTATCTATTTATCTATTTTCGAAAGAATGCCACGTGCAAGTGGAGAAGGAAAAAAACAGAGTTATGCAACATTTGTGTCGATAATTGTCTAAAGTTCCGACTCTTTTTTTTGCTTTCACTTTAACAAGAACGTGAATCAATTAGGTGAATTTAATCGACACAATATTATTCAACTCAAAAAAATAAATAAAAGCTAACGTAAATTAAGACTAAAGTAAGGTGTGTTTGTGGGCCCTCACCACTTTTAAAAAACCTTGTAAAACTTTGTGACATCTTTACATTCTATGGAGGTAAGGCGCGAGTGAACACCCAATAATTTTATTATAGCATATTTGTTCAAACTGAAATATAATTATCAAAGTATACTTACGCAAATAGATATGAAAATCTTTGTTAAAGTTTGTGCCATATTTCCAGGGAGTACAGGCGCGAACGCAGACCCCACACTTTTATTATACCATCCCTATTTAAATTGAAACATACTTGTCAAAGTATTCTTATGTACATCTATATCAAAAACCCTAGTAAACGTTTTTTGTCCATTTTATATTTCCATACTTTGGGGGCCAGGCGCAAACGGAGACCCCACAATTTTAATGAACCACCGTTCTGCCAGACCAAACATACCCATTTCTGTGTCTCGATAAATCTTCTATCATTATATGTAATCAGTTTTTTTTAAAATAGACAACCATATAGGAGCCTATTCGTGACCAGACACACACAGAGTCGTTCAGCTTTATATTATAGAAGATATATATATATATATATATATATATATATATATATATATATATAGATATATATAGATATATATATATACACACACACACATATATATATATATATATATACACATACACACTTATATATTGCACAGAGGCATAGATATTCCCAGGTTAGAATTTGGAGGGACGCTTTAATGCCTTTGAGAAAGAACCAGCGTCAGCTTTCGTTAACATGTGTATCTATTTATAATTGAGATTTGCAATCATTTCCGCATTTGTAATGTGTGACCTTTTTGTATGTTTTCGTTTATAGGACAAACATTTTGATATTGTTTAAATTAGACATCCACCGTATTTTATTTAATAGTAATTCATATACTATTGATTAAAACCAATGCGTTAATGTATTTCTACCTTTTTTGTATATTATTGTATATTTATCTTACTATTTTTATATACAAATCACCTCATAACAAGAGGGAAATAACTCTCCTACGAAAATGTGTATTTTTAACAATAAAATGAAAGGTCTTTATTCATGAATAGACCTGATATATTTCGTGAGAAAAGCACAACAATTTCTCTAAAAATCACAAAAAAAACATCGATAAGAATTAATATGTATTTGACGAAATCTGTAAAATTAGCCCATAAAATGTAGTAGAGAGGAGGAACACTCTTTTATTTTTTTAATTACCTGTAGCATTGTTTAAATTACCTGTACTAGTGTTTAAATTACCTGTAGCATCTTTTAAATTACCTGTAGCATCTTTTAAATTTCCTGTAGCATTTTTAAATTACCTGTAGCATTGTTTAAATTACCTGTAGCAGTTTTAAATAACCTGAATCATTTTTAAATTACCTGTAGCACTATTTAAATTACCTGTAGCCTTATTTAAATTAGCTGTATCATTGTTTAAATTACCTGTAGCATTGTTTGTTAATCTGTAACATTTTTTAAATTGTTTATCATTGTTGTTAAATAACCTATAGCATTGTTTAAGATATCTATAGCATTGTTTAAGATATCTATAGCATTGTTTAAATTACCTGTAGCATTGTTTAAATTACCTGTAGCATTGTTTAAATTATCTGTAGCATTGTTTAAATTACCTGTAGTATTGTTTAAATTACCTGTAGTATTGTTAAGATTATCTGTAGCATTGTTTAAATTATCTGTAGCATTGTTTAAATTACCTGTAGCATTGTTTAAATTATCTGTAGCATTGTTTACATAACCTGTAGTATTGTTTAAATTATCTGTAGCATTGTTTAAATTATCTGTAGCATTGTTTAAATTACTTGTAGCATTGCTTAAATTATTTGTAGCATTGTTTAAATTATCTGTAGCATTGTTTAAATTATCTGTAGCATTGTTTAAATTACATGTAGCATTGTTTAAATTATCTGTAGCATTGTTTAAATTATTTGTAGCATTGTTTAAATTACCTGTAGCATTGTTTAAATTATCTGTAGCATTGTTTAAATTATCTGTAGCATTGTTTAAATTATCTGTAGCATTGTTTAAATTACTTGCAGCATTATTTAAATTACATGTAGCATTGTTTAAATTATCTGTAGCATTGTTTAAATTATCTGTAGCATTGTTTAAATTACCTGTAGCATTGTTTAAATATCCTATATCATTGTTTAAATTATCTGTAGCATTGTTTAAATTACATGTAGAATTGTGTAAATTACCTGTAGCATTGTTTAAATTATTTTTAGCATTGTTTAAATTACATGTAGCATTGTTTAAATTATCTGTAGCATTATTTACATTATCTGTAGTATTGTTTAAATTATCAGTAGTATTGTTTAAATTATCTGTAGCATTGTTTAACTTATCTGTAGCATTGTTTAAATTATATGTAGCATTGTTTAAATTATATGTAGCATTGTTTAAATTATATGTAGCATTGTTTAAATTATATGTAGCATTGTTTAAATTATCAGTACTATTGTGTAAATTATCAGTACTATTGTTTAAATTATATGTAGCATTATTTAAATTATCTGTAGCATTGTTTACATTATCTGTAGCATTGTTTACATTATTTGTAGCATTATTTAAATTATCTGTAGCATTGTTTAACTTATTTGTAGCATTATTTAAATTGTCTGTAGCATTGTTTAAATTAATTGTAACATTGTTTAAATTACCTGTAACATTGTTTAAATTATCTGTAGCATTGTTTAAATTATCTGTAGCATGGTTCAAATTACCTGTAGCATTGTTTAAATTATCTGTAGCATTGTTTACATTATCTGTAGCATTGTTTAAATTACCTGTAACATTGTTTAAATTATCTGTCGCATTGTTTAAATTACCTGTAACATTGTTTAAATTATCTCTAGTATTGTTTACATTATCTGTAGCATTGTTTAAATTACCTGTAGCATTGTTTAAATTACCTGTAGCATTGTTTAAATTACCTGTAACATTGTTTAAATTATCTGTAGAATCGTTTAAATTATCTGTAGCATTGTTCAAATTATCTGTAGCATTGTTTAAATTATCTGTAGCATTGTTTAAATTATATCTAGCATTGTTTAAATTATCTGTAGCATTGTTTACGTTACCTGTAACATTGTTTAAATTATCTAGCATTGTTTAAATTATCTGTAGCATTATTTAAATTACTTGTAGCATTATTTAAATAACCCGTAGCATTGTTTGTTAATCTATAACATTTGTTTAATTATCTGTAGCATAGTTTTAATTACCCGTAGCATTGTTTACATTATCTGTAGCATTGTTTACATTATCTGTAGCATTGTTTAAATAACCAGTACCATTGTTTACATAACCTGTAGCATTGTTTAAATTATATGTAGCATTGTTTAAATTATCTGTTGCATTGTTTACATTACCTGTAGCATTGTTTACATTACCTGTAACATTGTTTAAATTACCTGTAGCATTGTTTAAATTACCTGTAGCATTGTTTAAATTACCCGTAGGATTGTTTAAATTATATCTAGCATTGTTTAAATTACTTGTAGCATTGTTTAAATTACTTGTCGTGTTAGAAAAAATGCTAGAATTGGTCCCCGATTACATCTATGTATATCTGGCCACGTTTAACAACGTTTGCAGATACTGCCTGTAGATTTTCTCGGGTGATTCTCCTGATAGCCTTGGTAATGTTCTATTTAAATTGGTCTCGATTGTGAGGTTATTTGCATGTACTTTTTGTTTTAAAGTCACCCAAATATAAAATCACATGATGACAAGTTCAGGGAACGTGGTGGCCATAACCCTTTACTTATAGTTCACTCCTTTGTAAAGGTGTCATGTTATCGTGTCAGTGAATTGCGAGACGTGTGGCATGTGGCGCTATTCTTTTGGAAAAAGAATTGTGGTGTTAGTTGGTCAGTAAGAGAATGATTAGGGAGAACGGGCTACTTTTAAGTGGGCCGCTTAATCTGAAAAAATAGGGAAGGATAAGAAAAGATTAGGCTACTTTTAAGTTGGCTACCCTGTATATGATTCAATAATTGCTTTGTGCAGTTTTCAAAATAAGGTTTGGTTAAAATTTAAATGTTTTGTGTATTTTTTTCTTCTAAACTAAACTTGTTATATAAAAATCTATTATATAAATCTCACCTGTTTGTTAGTGTATGTATGTATGTATGTATGTATGTATGTATGTATCTCTCGCTAAAATTTTCGCCACACACAACTAACACTTACAAAATTGGTATCGTATAAAAGCGTTATCTCTTGGCGACAACCATCCAAATATTAGCCAAAAATATGCATTCTTTCAGCACCAGGTGGGCCGTTTTCTACAAGCATCGTCATTCACGAGTCGATTAAACGATTTTGACTTTCATCTTGTTTTCCTCCTAGCGTTACAGGTTCGAGCCTGCCTGCCTGTTTACTACTCCCCCCCCATTCACACTGATACTCGCTGCTAGTTTTACTTTTTCTCAGTGGGTTGGTTAATTTTTAAGGGGGGGGCTCCGTTGATCAATTATTTTTTTTTCTTGCAGTCGCACGGGTACTCGTTGCTATTTTCAATTTTTTAAAAAATACATTTTGAAACATTTTTTTAGGGCTCCGTTGATCAATACCCTTACCATAAAACCTTTTTTTTTATTATTACATTTTCACCCCAAACAAGGCACATTGCCACTTTGGTGTAGGGGACTAATATCAGGGGCAGCAACTACTGGGCCACTATGTTGGGATTTGGGCAGCAAGATGTCGGTTCACGTTACACTTGAACTTCTGCATGTCAGTACAGTTAGGGAAGCAGGAACCTGGAATGGAATTCCAGAGTCTAGCGGTTCTGGTGAAGAAACTACTGGAGTAGAAAGATATTTTACATCTAGGGGTCTCTACTGTGTGGGGGTGGGATTTAGCTGCCTGTCGGGTTTGTCGAGGGTGTCTACGTCCTGGGAGCACAAGTGTCTGCAGTTCGTCAGAGCATTCACCATTAAAATACTTGTAGAACAGGAAGACGGATGCAACATTTCGTCAATGGGACAGAGGCTGAAGCTTAGATGCCAGTTCAGACCCTATCAGATTGGCGACTCTCTTCACGCTCGGGAAACGCCGGGTACTATATATATATATATATATATATATATATATATATAGTGACAAACCTAAAAACAATTATTGATATCCCTTTCAACATAAAGATTGATCAGCCTTACTTATTACTAAAATGCTAGTTTATTTTTGTGTTTTACTCCATCCCTACCACATTTGTGTTGATGAGGAGGCACTATTTAAAAAAATCCATTTCCAATTATTGTCAATATTATTTGTAAATATTCATAAATGAATAACGTTTCCGAACACTCAATTTGATTTCGTTTTGTTTCTCCTTTTGAAACAAATTCATAATTTACAATGATTAATCTTTATCCTTAATATAAATATAGCTATAGGAAAAATATACCCATTGAGCTTATTATATATCTACAGTAGTATGGGCAATATTCCTTTAAAGTATTAACACATTAATTAAACTTTGCTCTTCTAGACATCTGGTCTAATTCCCTCTATAAATTATTACTACAACTTCGTTATTTTCACGGCAAGTAATCGACTGAGCACCAATCCATGCCCCTCCCCAAACTTTAACGAACAACACTCGTCTAGCGGAAAACACTATCAATAATTCCCCCCCCACTATTTATTCGTGCCTAAACCTAACCGTAGGTTCCATGAACAAAGTTTTTTTCTTAGAACTGCTACCGTTTGCTTGCTTTCAAGCTGACTACAATATAGTCGTCTTCAAGTCCAATGTAAACAAGTTATTGATAAGCTGTTTCCCTTAAGAAATCCAATTTGACAAATTTATACTTCTAACGATTCCTATGATATTGTCCCATAGACTACTGTACTCTCTTTAACTATTATCCTCGAGTGGCCTTTAGGCCTAGATAATTGGTGATAAGAGTGACTTTTTATATTTTTGTTTTCATGTGAAACGCATCGTGATATTGATCCAATTCGAATTTCACTTATTTTTATAAAACAGATATTAATAACCAATGAAGTATAATCAATATATTATTTAATTTCATGTTTTAGTTTATACTAGCTTGAGTGCCCGGCGTTGCCTGCATGTTTGGAGGGATGTGTTGCGCAAAGAAAAAGTGGTAGAAGGCAGGCAGGCTCACACTCAAACCGCGAAGGAGGAAAAGAACGTGAAAAAAACATGACGTTTTTACTATTGCACCCATCGCCAATCCTAAAGTGACGAAAATTTAAATTAAGGCTAGTCAATCGAAAAGAGGGGATCGCTTTCGAAAATATCGGCGAAAAAAGACCCCCCTCCATGTAGAAAATGCCCAGTTCAGGGTGAAGGAATTGTTTTTTGCCAATTTTTTCGATAGTTGCCATCCGAAGTGTCGGTCCTCAATACTATATTGATTTCGTGAAAATCCGTCGCCTCTGTCGAAAGTTTTTGTGAGACAAACAAACAAACAAACATGGATACATACATTCATACATACATTTAAACAGACAGGTGAGAGTAATATTATAGACAAACCTGGGTGCCCGGCGTTGCTCGGGTGTTTGGAGGTGTGTGTTGAGCAAAAAAAAAAAAGTGGTAGTAGGCAGACAGGCTCGAACACTACCGCGAAGGAGGAGAAGAACTTGAAAAAAAGTGACGTCTTTACTGTTGCGTCCTTCGCCAAACCGGGAGTAACGTAGGCTTAAATTAATCCGAAAAAAATCGGAAAGAGGATATGGCTTTCGAAAAATTTCGACGAAAGAAGTGACTCCTTCCTGTAGAAAAGTGCCCAGTTGAAAGGTAAGAAATTAAATTTTTTAGCCAATTTACTGATATTTGTCGTCCGAAGTGTCCAGCTTCAAAATGATACCAATCTCGTGAAAATTTGTCGCCTTCGTCGAAAGCTTTTGGCAGACATACATAAATACATACATACATACATACATACATAAATACATACATGCATACATATATTTAAACAGATTACATTTATATTATAGATTATTTATCTTTCATATTTTCATTTCTAGATACTGCGATGGGAAGACTATAGGGTACAAAAGTTATTTAAATAAAACGAAAGGCTTTAATTAGTTTTGACTCGTTTTGTCTGTGAATAAAATCCAGTCTTTCTTTAAGCATCACGTACAGAAAACGAAATAGGTATACGGATTAAATTATGGATTCGATAGCATCGATTAGAATATCATATTGGAAGAGATATCGTTTAATATTTGTCATAGATAATAGGCTAAACAGTAATGAATATATATCTTATACAGGAGCACCTAACTTGGGCTAAGACTGTACTTTATATATATATATATATATATATATATATATATATATATATATATAACATCTATTTGGCATAGCATTTTAAGTGTGAGTGGCTTGGGATTCTGCAAAAGTGTTGTTCAGACTAACATAAAGATAAATAATTCTGCAGCCACGTCTTCCCCCACCCCCCGCGCTAGACATTTTGATAACTATTTTTTGTCAGTTGGCCTGGTTTGAAGATCAACGGAAAAGTGTGTTGTTGACCGCTTGGGAAAAAAAACACACTCAAATAAAAAAAAAAATACACCACAGCTGAAGCAGACAAGCAACTATTCTTTATTGTACGCGAGGGTTGACAGTTTCCCAAAGTAGTATGTTTATATTCGAATACTTCCTTTCGATTATTTTCTGGTTTATTCAAAGATGGTGACCAGAATATTTCTTGTTGTTGAGTTTTCGACATGTCAAACTTTATTAGATCATTTCACGGTTCAGAGATTTTTGCTTCATAGTCGTACACAATAAAATAGTAAAGAATATATATATATATATATATATATATATATATATATATATATAGAGAGAGAGAGAGAGAGGAGAGGAGATTAGAACAATAGTCTAAAGAGCAGAGTGTATTTTAATGTAATAGTAAAATTACTAATTTAATTAAAATACAGGGAACGAAAACGTGCTCGTTGTAATTTAGATATATAATAAGCTCGATAGGTAAATATCCTAGAGCTAATTTAATATTCAGTAATGTGATTGATAATTTAAAATTCAAATTAGAATTAAATTAAAAATCCGTTTCACAAGAAGAAACAACAACAAAATCAATAATTTGTACGATCGTTTCGAAAAACAATGTTTTATTGTGGTAGACATTAAGCCACGGATAATAGTTTTTACATATAGTATTTTTAACAAACAAAGTTTCCTCATTATCAAAGTATTGGGAAGGGTTTTTAATATATGTAAAAGACACCACAAATAAAGCTAGCATTAAAAGTATAGGCAGATATATCTGGAGAAAATTAAAATAAAGGTATGCATTTACTTGATAAGAAAATAAATATGGGTTAAAGATAGAAATAAAATATAATAAAATTATAAATCTGAATTTGGTTTAAATATAATATTATAATATTTCTAATAAAGTTTATAGGCACACACGCACATATATATATATATACACACACATGCACAGATATATATATATATATATATATAAATATATATAATTATTTACCTTTTAAGTATTCGCCTTTTGAAATCAGCAACTAAGGTCAAAGTATTCATATGGATGTTTATTGTAGCTTGTCAACATATGAAATGATAAATTTTCAAAACGAACGCTAATGGAATATTTTATATCGGTTAGCATACGTTTGATTAAAAGCGACTAAAGGATAACACTATTTCTTTCAATTTTAAATGGCAAATAATAGGGCCTTATAAGGCATACAGACCAGGAGATAAATTCTGTGCACTGTGTACAAAAGAGACCCTAAAAATTTTAAAATATATATGTATATATATGTATATATATATATATATATATATATATATATATATATAGAGAGAGAGAGAGAGGAGAGATGGAGAGAGTAAGGGTAAACACTCGTTGCTCTCCTTGAAAGCGGTTTCAACTCTGTGCTCATTTTCAGACATACTTTTTCGCTTTCAAATATCCAATAATGGCGTAGATTAGCAAGTGTGTTTATTTATTGCGGACTATTATTTTCATCTGTCTTAGTTGTTGTTTCACGATGTTTTGGAGAACTATTCCTCTGGCCTTCATCAGGTGGTAACCACGACGGTATAGGAACTCCGAATCTCCTAACTGTACTATCAGCATTACTGCCATCCATAGTTGTTTCGTCTCACCCAACAAGTATATGGATGGCAGTAATTGCTGAGAATGCACTTAGGAGATTCGGAGTAGTATAAACACCCCAACCTATCCATATTAAGAACGGCTTTCAGAAAAGAAACACCTCTAACCTCCCCATGTTCGAAGTTGGAGGTGTTTATCCCGAGAGCCGTTCTTTACATGAGGAGGTTAGGGGTGTTTATTCCTTATTCCGAAAACCATTCTCAGCAGGGAAGGTTGAGAGTGTTTATAACGAGAGCAGTTCTTAACATGTAGAGGTTGGAAGTTTTTATAACGAAAGCCGTTCTTAACATAGGAATGTAAGGGTTGTTTATCCCAAAAGCCGTTCTTATTATGGGGAGGTTGAGTGTGTTTATTCTAAAAGCCGTCTTAACATGTGGAGGTTGAGGGTATTTATACCAAAAGCCGTTCTTAACATGGGGAGGTTGAGAGTGTTTATTCAAAGTGTGTGTGTGTATATATATATATATATATATATATATATATATATATATATATATATATATATAAAGTAGGTTCATTTCACAGTCGGATTTCGGCGAGGTTTGCTTGATTTGTGCTGGTTAATAGAAATTCTTGTGTGCAGGGCGTTTGCACAGATGGTAGAGTGATTGCCTTGCATACAAGAGGCTCGGGTTTCGAATGCTTAGTTCGGATGTGTCTAACTGATGAACCTAAATAAGGGCGAAACTCGAGTCTTGGACTTCCGGTTCTTTGACTATCATGGCTCTGGTGGGCTGCGACGTTGTTTGGCTGTGGAATGTATATATATATATATATATATAGTAATCCACATATAATGCCGCCAAAAAGAAAGTCCGCACTGCAAATTTAAGCTTTGGTGATCTAACAAGAACCGGTGTGTCATATTTGAAATTGTATCATTGCATAGCTGTTGCTTGATGTAAGGCTATACATTTTCGAAAGGACTGAAATCTGGAAATTGTGAAGGCCAATCAAAACACGGAATATCATGGTCTGCAAATAACCCTTTGACGTTTCCAGATTTGTGAATGGGAGCATTATCCTGTCTGTAATTGGGATGAAAATCCCAATTCCTGCTAAAGTAGGATATAAAATACTCAGTCAACATATTGTACTTGATAAAATTAATTCGAGCTTGCAAGTGACCTGTAGGCCCTGCACCATTTGCACGAATAACTCCCTAGATTAAAACTGAACCTTCACCGCCTTCGGGTTCGAGCCTACCTACTTGCTATCAATTCTCTTTTGTTTTTGCTATACACACACCTCTAAGCATCCGGGAAACCCTGGCCACCCGGGGGTCTAGTATGGTAGAAATTCGAAGCTTCTGTTCTTGTGATTATTTTCACCGATATTTTGTAGTCAGAATTCCTTCTAGAAAAACATCAGGTACTTAGGGGAGAAACCAAGTGAAAGTGATTTTTGTGGAATGAACTGGATTCGAAATTAGAACATTCAGATTGTCAGTCTGCGTCGTTACCCAATAGACCACCGTCAACTCCCAACGTCTTGGGTGAGTTTTTTTTTCTGTGAAACTTAATAGATTCGGACTTAGTCAACCACATTGTTTGGTTCATATTTTGAACTATTATTTCACCGCCCCCCCAAAAAAAAAGAAACTCTTCGTGGGTACAAATTCTAATAACGAGTAATAATCGATTAAATAAAACGCTATAAAAATATCATGCCTTCAAGGAAATCGTGATTAATTTTTGGAAAGATTTTTTTTTTAAATATCTTGTGTTTTTTTTGTTTATTTTGTTTTTGATATTTAAAATATGTATAAAATGGACAAACGTTCTATGGCATTCAGACGTTGTTGCATTGTTTGATTAAAGATACAAATAGTTTTCAAATGCTACCACGCATCTCAATGAGATAACACTATCCGTTTCCTTAACGGTTATTTCGTCAAGTTCCAGAGTGCAAGAGAACTTCCTCGGTCTCTCACGTGTAACTTGAAGAATAATTTACGGATGTGTTGGCAAGTTTCTATGCAACCATACCCGTGTTTGTTCGTCGGTCTGTCACATTTGATTTTGAAATGTAATTTTAATCGATAAACGTACAGATTAAACAGAGAAAACTTATTTTAGATGCGCCGAAGCACCTCGATAATATAGTCTGTTTGTCGGTTTGTTCGAAATAATATTTTCGCCATTTTTACATGCTGGAATTTGATAAAATTTATGTATAATTATTCACGCTTGGTTGGTTGGTTGTTTTTGTTTTACGGCATATCAACCCTTTTCAGGTTATTTAATGCCGAATCCAGTTATTTTGAAGACATGTTTTTAAATAGAATATATATATATATATATATATATATATATATATATATATATATATATATATATATATATATATATAAGTCGGTTTCTATTTAATCCATAGTTGGGATCCTAACAGGTACTACCATTCTGGGTCAATGTGGACCTGGGAGCAATGGCAATTAAAGGGTAGATCCACACTCCCCAGAGCCCGCAAACTGGGGCCTCACCATCGGATATAGTTTAAAGTCATATCCAGGACTTTTCCATGCTGGAATGTCATAAAATTCATGTATAATTATTCACACTCATATTGGGACATCGATTGCAAATAGGTCCACATATTTCAGTAACATGTTTATTCATTTTTGTTGGCGGTCTGTCAAGATAATAGAGTAACATATTTATACTAAAAACGTCCACATATCTAAAAAATGTAAACACTTCCTATTCATTTTTCTTTCTTGATGTAACATTTTCAAATACGTCTACACATTCAAAATACTAAATACCTCTCACATTCTAATGTAACATATCATTTCTAGATACGTCCACACATCGGCAAAATTAAACTACTGCATGTCACCGTTAGTTTGAGATGACTTTTCTGGATACCTTTATACATTCTATGCAATTAACACCTCTAGTTCTCTTTTGACATGTAACGTTTAGTCAAATATATAAACTTAACACTTACCTCTTTTTCTTGATGAGTGGTGACCGGAATAAAAAAAAATATAACAAAAACTCATGCGTAATACGGACCTTAGTATTGTTAAACAGGATTTTAAAGCGAAATTCAATTACTTTTATTATTTATTTTATGGGTAGGCGAAAGTATAAAACTATTTTTAAAACTATTTTAATGTCATCATGTTAAAAACGTATTATTTCAGCACGGTTTGTACACTGCATTAGTAGCTGTCAACAATTTTCAATAATCAGCCATTCGTCCATCTCTCGTTCTGTCACAATTGAATTTCAGATGAATCTTGTAAACATCAACACACTCTAAATACACCCCTTGGTCTTTTGGTATGTCAAGTTAAAGTCTAATATATCATTTTAATTCAGTAGGTGCAAAAATAATGTCGTTTTTGACTAAGAATATATATATATATATATATATATATATATATATGTATATATATATATATATATATATTGTTTATATTAAGGCAGCATTTTCTCATTTCGACAAATATTATTGAATAGCACGGAATTATTCTGTTTTACAATTTTCCTTTTTATCTTCTCCAATCTCCGAATAGTCCTTTTTGTGTTCTTCTCGAAATTGTATATGTTGGATCCATAGTCGCGAGCCCTGAAAGAAGCCTCAAATAAATAATATTAATTATTATAATAATATTAATTATTATAATAATATTAATTATATATATATATATATAATATTAATTATCATAATAATATCAATTTAGTAAATTAAATAAAAGTAAATTAAAAAAAACAATCCCTACATTTATTGCTACAATATGCCTGAGGATGATAGAAGTACTTCTGTCGAAAGCTCTCGAGATTATGGATCCAACATATACAATTTCGAGAAGAACACAAAAATGACTATTCGGAGATTGGGGGAGATGAAAAGGAAAATTGTAAAACAGAATAATTCCATGCTATTCACTAATACTTGTCTAAATATATATATATATATATATATATATATAAACGACATTATTTTTGCACTAACCTAATAATATATCATTTCTAATACATCATCTTCAAAGAATGCTTTCGATTTAAGTCAAAGATGCCTCTATTTTCCCTTTGACATGACACGTTTAATTAGATATATCATTTGAAGATACTTACGCCGAATAGAGTTTATTTAAAAAAAAAAAAAATTATTACATTTTCACCCCAAACAAGGCAAATTGCCACTTTGGTGTAGGGGGCTACTATCAGGGGCAACAACTACTGGGGTACTATGTAAGGATTTGGGCAGCAAGATGTCGGTTCACGTTACACTCGAACTTCTGCACGTCAGTAGGGTTGGGGAAGCAGGGACCTGGAATGGAATTCCAGAGTCTAGCGGTTCTGGGGAAGAAACTACTGAAGTAAAAAAGCTCTTTTACATCTAGGGATCTCTACAGTGTGGGGGTGGGATTTAGCAGCCTGTCGTGTTTTTCGAGGGTGCTCACGTCGTGGGGGCACAAGTGATTTCAGTTCGTCAGAGCATTAACCACTAAAATACTTGTAGAAAAGGCAGAGGGATGCAACATTTCGTCGATGGGACAGAGGCTGAAGCTTAGATGCCAGTTCAGGGCCTATCAGGTTTGCGACTCTTTTGAACCTTGTCAAGGAGCGAGAGACTAGTAGAGGATGCACCACCCCAGATGTCACAGCAATACTCCATACATGGGCGAATGGTGGCCTTATAGAGGTACAGGATACTTTCGGGTGTTAGTTGTCTAGCACAGTAGAGAGAGCCTACCTTTCTTGCGGCCCTGGGAATACCTTCAATGTAATTGTTCCAACTCATGTTTCCTGTGAACGTTATGCCAAGGAGTTTAAAATATGTACTCTCAGATAAAGAGTCGTTGGCTATTGCTATAGGTGGTAGAGAGGGTTTCTTGTAATTATTGAATGAAACTAGTTTAGTCTTGGCAGCATTGAACGCGACCAACCACTTTTGTCCCCATTCCACCACAGATTGGAGGTCTTCCTCTTGTGTTTTTGCCATTTCTTTAGAAATGTGTTCATTCGTCTTCCTGTCGTGCCTGCCATAGAGTGTAGTGTCATCAGCACATATACCCATCTCAGAGGCAATTTTGTCGGGGAGGTCATTTATGAATATCAGGAACAATAGAGGTCCAAGGATAGAACCCTGGGGCACACACGCATTTATATCATATTGTTTAGATGTACGACCGTCGAGGACAACCTGGATTTTTCTATAATCTAAGAAGGATTTAATTATGTTAAGTATTCCACCAGTGATACTGTATGATCTAATTTTCCTTAGGAGACCCTCATGCCATACACTGTCAAAAGCCTTGGATATATCTAGAGCTACCGCTCTGCCCTCCCCCACTTTGTCCAGCGAATGGTATATACGTTCAGATATCACAGTTAGGATGTCTGCTGTGGAACGGGCTTGTCTAAATCCATATTGTTTGTCAGTCAGAAGTTTAGCATCTGTAAAGTGATGGACTAGAGCATGGTTAATTAAGGTCTCAAATATTTTGGCAAAAAGTGGGAGGAGGCTAATGGGGCGATAATTTAATGGGTCAGTCCTTTCGCCGGAATTCTTGAATACTGGTACAACAGAAGCAGGTTTCCAACAGCCCGGAAACCAAACTTCATTAAGGCATTTGTTGTAGAGTTTGGAGAGAACTGGAGCTACTTCGTGTGAGCACTTTTTTAATAGCACAGCTGGGATAAGATCGGGTCCACATGCTTTTGAAGTGTCAAGGTTTTTTATGATAGCATGCACCTGAGCAGGGGTGGTTTTCAGATCGTCTAGCGTGACGTCTGTCCGCATAGGAAAGTCAGGTAGGGGGTGGTTGGAAGGGTCCAGTGTGGAGTTTGAGGCAAACCGGCTTGCAAACATGTTAGCCTTGTCGGTTGCTGAGGAGACAACCTCGTGATTGTTGGTTAGTGGGAGAATTGATGATTGTCTATTATTTACTACACTGTTGTAGATTTTCCAGAAGTCTCGAGTTCCTAGTTTTTGTGCTTCGATGCGCTTTTTAGTGGTTTCCGTAAATTCTCTCTTAGCTATCGCTATTTCTTTCTTAACGTTATTTCTAGCTTCTATATACTTCAGTCTGTTTGAACAGGACTTATGTTGGTTAAACCTACGGTATGCATGCTGCTTTTAAGCAATGGCAGTTGCGCAAGTCGGCGTAAACCATTGGGGGGAGTCGGACTTACTATAAAATTTCCGCATGGAAACATGCGCTTCGATTGCAGTTTTGAACCAGTCAGTGGTCTCGTTTGCACACTGTTCAGCAGGGAGAGAAAAATATTTCTCCATGGGGCATCTCTGATTAGTTCCCTGATGACTTCCCAGTCAGCCTTTTTATAATATCTCGTTGTTTTGAACACTGGCTCTTCAGTTTTGGCTCTAGAGTTTAGGGCGATTTCAACCATTATCACTGCATGATCAGCGTTCCCGGGTGGGCTGTGGGCCTTTGTTATGCAGTTTATTGTTTAGATATATAAATTGTCAGGGAATCTCCTTGTTTATGGAATGGTTCGGTACCAAAATAGAATAGTTAAAAAGGTCTATTATTTTAAGACTGTGTTTCTACACAATATCTCGATTATTTAATCGGAGTCTGCCTCCTGTATAAGTTCTTAAAATAGTAATTGTATATTTCTGAATTCATTAACATTCGCCTGTTTATGGAGTATTGCTGTCAAAATTCGGCTGATGCCCCTGCTACTAGTTTCTCGCTCCTGAACAGGTTTCAAAAGAGAGTCGCTAACCTAATATGTCCCACCCTATCATCCAAGCTTCAACCGCTGTCCCATCGACGAAATATTACACCCCTCTGCATGTTTTACAAGTATTTTAAGGATAAATGCTCTGATGACATAAATATCTCCGACAAACTTGACAAGCAGTCAAGTCCCACCCCTACACAATAGAGAGCCATATATGTAAGAAGGCTTTCTGCTCTAATAGTTTCTTCCCCAGAACTTCTAGTCTCTGGAACTCCTTTCCGAATTCATGCTTTCCCAACTTTACTGTCATGCAGAAGTTTAAGTGTAATGTGAATAGACATCTTGCTGCTCGACCCCCTACATAGTATCCCTGACACTACAGTCCCCGATAGAATCCTCCTATATAAAAGTGGCACTGTGCCTCATTCGGGATAAAAAATGAAATAATAAAAATTCCCTGCATTCTAAATAATACATACCTCCTTTTGTCCATTGCGTTCTGACGTCCAAACTTTAAAAAAAAAATCATTTCTAAATATCTTCACTCGAAAAATGAACTGCAACGCTCAATATCTCGTTCGTCACACTAAAGTACAAGTTAATATTTCTTGATACGTGAGCGCATTCTTAATAATGAATACATTTTTTGGGTTTGTATTACTGTACACATAGATTCGAAAAAGTTGTCAAAAAAATAAATATATAACAAATAAATGTTATCAAAGGCAAGATAAGTTACTGTTCTACCAAACTGGATACATTTTTTGTGTTTTTGTTCAATGTAACATGTTTATTCAGCTCGAAAAACATACAGTGTTTACCGATGTATTGGAAGATTCAAAATGGCGGCCGACTTTCTCTTTAACACGGTAAGTTTGGGAAAAGGTGTTAATAATATAAAACTAGACAAAATACTATTAAAAAAAACACCGAATATATGTCACGGTAACATATTGAGCGAGTTTCTAACAGTATTTTGTCTAGTTTTATATTTATAGCACCTTTTCCCAAACTTACCGTGTTAAAAAGAGAGTGGGGCGCGGTTTTGAATTTTCCAATACATCGGTAAACACTATGTTTTTCGAGCCAAAAACATGTTACATTAAATAAAAACACTGAAAACATATCCAGTTAGGTAGAAAAGTAACTTATCTTGCCTTTGATAACATTTATTTGTTATATATTTGTTTTTTGACAACTTTTTCGAATCTATGTGTACAGTAATACAAACCCCATTTTTCATTAACATGTTAGATTTAAATCTATTATATCATGTATAAATGCGACCACACATTTTCTGAATTAAAAATAACTTTCCTCATACGTATGTTACAATTTAGCTGGAGATAAACTTCTTGATACGTTCACATATCTGAAATTATAAATACGTGTTCTTTTCTATTAAAGTTCCAAATGTATTTTAACTAACAGGCCGCTCGGCATTGCCCGGTCATAAAATACGCTTAAATATTGTATTTTCATTAATGCAGAGTTCGTATTTAGAATTATATTATATTGCACCTAATATATTGTAATGATTTAAAAAGTAAAAAAAAGACTCCTGCGCCACTGATGCCTTCGTTTAGTCTCGAAAGACAAAGGATATCCCTTGTAGAGGCAGCTGCGCGCGTAATTGTGAGACAAGGGTTGCGCAAATATCCACCCACACCTCTTCTGAATCGGCACTTTTTGAGTCCAGTGGCAAGGAGAAGTCCAGGACGACTGAAAACAATGCCGAGATAAGTGGAGAGTACATCCAGTACCTGGAGGTTCCAAATTGTCACCCATTTAGTACTGACCAGGTTCAACGTTGCTTAAGTTCGGTGATTTAGCGGGAACCGGTGTGTCAACGTGATTATGCGCCACCACCGAGAATCGAAACCAAAACGTTAAGCCTGTGCTCACTTTTCTTTGACGTTAATGCCTGCCCTATGAAGACGTGTTTGCTGCAAGGCTAAAAATTAAAACATGAACCGATTGCTATTACGTTACGCATACATATTCGTAATACCGCCGTTCGTCATTCACCTGGCAAATTCCACTCTTTTTAATTTTCACACGTTTCCACCGATTTTCCCCGGCTAAAACACAATTATAAAGTTTCACATAGGTTTAAATACATTATATATGAAGTTTCATGTCCGTAGACCAAAAACTGACAGAGGAATTTGGTAGGCAATATTTAAAAAATATACTTGCGTAATATTTGCGTGAAAAGCTTATAATAAACATATCTTATATATATAAGATATGTTTATTATAAGCTTTTCACGCAAATATTACGCAAGTATAAATCATGTAGAATATCTGCATGAATATAAGTACATTTAATAGTTAGCTAAAGATGATTTTCCCATAAACCGAACAACAATATTTAAAAGAATATGCAAATTAGCTGAATTCTTTGAAAATTAATGCAATTCCACGTATATAGAAAAGTTGTATTTTCTTTTTCAATAGATAGAATAGATGGTTTTAATATGAATATCAATGCACATTTACTCCTATATTTGTCTGTGCATTGATATTCATATTAAAACCATCTTTTCTATTTATTGAAAAAGAAAATACAACTTTTCTATATATGTGGAATTGCATTATTTTTCAAAGAATTCAGCTAATTTGCATATTCTTTTAAACATTTTTGTTCGGTTTATTTCTAAACCCACCAACTCATTTAAAAAATAATCGGTTTCACTAGTTCTTCCAGACTTTAATTAAGATATTTGATCTTAACACATGAGGTACTACTATTAACCGTTTTAATTTTTGTTCCAGACTTAAAACGGTCCTTTAATGACATACGCTGCATTATTCTATCTTCTCTTGCCGAAGTTTTGTGGGGTCTGCCGGTTTTAAAAGCACAAACTATTTTGCCAGTATCATTGTAGGATGTAACAACCCTGGCTACAAAACTCTTGGAACGTTTCACTTTCTTTGAAATCTCTCTAATGGTGTGCTTTTCCTTGTGTAGCTTCACAATAGCTTGTCTCACAGAGTAATCAAGTTTTTGGCGTTTCGCGATGGTGCTGTCTGATGCAACGTTTACAAATGACTAAGTAAGACTTATTCTTTAGATGAAATCCAAAAATTTGAATATAGCATACTGTTTGCATTGTTTTTCTCAGTTTTGTACCTTATATTTGGGCGTTCCTATTTTGAAAATAAACAAATAATTGTTATAATTCTTTTTCTATCCTTTGCAAATGATTCAAATTTTAGTATATTAATATGGATGATAACGACTACCAGTGGTCAAAATTTCAGCTTTTCACAGTTGTTATTTCTAACAAGTATTATGTTTTAAAATGTTATCCCTTAGTTTTGGACGCTACTGTATAACAATCACGAAAATCTAACAAATAAATACTTCTTTTACTCACGTTAAAAAGTCATATATCATTTCTTAAACCTGTCCACACATTGAAAATACACTTTTCTTTTAAAACTAATAGTAAATAGTCTTTTTTGTTTGCATTGTTAATGGCTCAGAAAACTACAACTATTGATTGGAATGGTTGTCCAATCGAGAGTCAATACTCAGAAACAACATTTGTGGTTGCTGTTACTTCGAATGCATATAACCTAAAAATAAGATTAAAGTAGGTTAGCTTTGCATATTTAAAGAAACGACCGGAAGTATTTTGAGGTTTATATTAGGTTGATGCAAAAAATGTCGTTTCTTGGCGTTCAACTTAACGTCAAAAACCGATATTATTCTTGCACCAACCTAATAACTTTAAAACTAAGATAAAGGTGAAATAAGATATCAAGATTTAAGTTAGACTATGATGTTAATAGTGATTTTGTTTACGTTAAAGACATACGCACAATCTTTATTTGAAAAAAAAATTAATGACATTGTTAACGATAATTATCTCTGGTATTTAAAGTATATATTAAAATATGTACTTAAGTTTGAAATAACATTTCTGGGCACATTCACGCATTCTTAATAATAACTACCCCTTTTTTCTCAATTAGCATGTCGCGTGTGGGTTTAAATACGCCACACTTAAATACGTCTACAGATGTAAAAAAAAATTAAATATAGTTTTCGGTTTGTTACATGTAAGTTTTAAGTTTCATTTCTAAAGAATATTTCAATCTGTTCGAGAAAATTTGAATGTATACTAGAGAGAACTTGAATGCCTACTGGAGAGAACTTGAATGCCCACTAGACACTGTCCTCGAGTACCTAAGGTCTCTCTACGCCGCGTTTTGTCAGAGCAACCTGAAATGAATATATTCTTCACAACAAGTAAACGCTGACTAAATATTAAAAAATAACAGAGTAAATTAAATTTTCTCTGTATGACACAGCCACACTGACTTGCAGGAGGAAATATGCACTTTCTGTAAGCATTAGCCCCGAAGAAGGGGCCCCTTGATTTCTGAAAATATTAACGAAGTTGGTTGGTTGGTTGGTTTTGTTTTACGGCATATCAACCCTTTTCGGATTATTTAATGGCGAATCCAAAGATCTTGAAGACAAAATGTTTTTTTAATATAATATATTTGTTGTTTTCACGTCGGTTTCTATTCAACCCATAGTTGGGACCCTAACAGGTACTACCACTCCGGGTCAGAGTGGACCTGGGAACAATGGTAATTAAAAAGTGGCTCCAAACTCCCCAAAGCCCACAAGCTGGGGCCTCACCACTGGATATAGTTTAAGGTCATATCCAGGAGCCCCATTGAGGGACTTTTACCCTCTGCAGGGGGGCAGTCGGTGTATTCTAATGCCCCACCGACAGGACCTTTTACTGAAGTAAAATAAATCAGAAAAAAATATTCTAATACATTTGAGATATGATTTTCATCGTTTATCGCACAAATCAATGGACTCTTCCTCACAATTCATGGACATCAACTTTTTGAATAGTGAAAACAGTGACAATTTAAGAATGTTTGCTTTTAATTTCGTGTTATGATTGTTTAAAAACAAACTTTTTTCTCATAAACCATTTTTTTTTCTTTTGTGTTCTTCTACTTCTTGGAAGTAATGCGTTTACTGCATCAAGACACATTCTCTGAAATTAGCCATTTGTCTTCCTCATCCTCGCATCCTCAAAGATGTCAGCTCTTTTAGAGTTAACGCAGGAATTCAATTGTCCTAGCAACTACAAGTCCTAATATCTCGCCTCAAATAGGTTAGAAAATATTCTCGTTTGCTAAGGACTACAGATTTTATTTTTTTTAGTAATTTAACATTCTGAGAAATACGAAAATAATGTCAGTTGGTGAGGATAGAAAAGTCAATACGAGTAGCTGAAAGAACAGATTAATTTTGAGAGAGAAACCCGGTATTGTGATATTTGATTTGAAAGATTAATAGTAGATTGGATTATATTGTATGACTAATGTAAATATAACCAGTTTTTTTTATCTGTTCACATACTTTTGCATAATGTATGTGGAGAAATAATAGGAATATCGAATTAAATAATGTAAAAATATATGTTATCAGAATTGAATTATTTAATTTTAAGTCAATGAAAGATAAAGTATTCAGTTAGAATGAATGAACAAGCAGTCGAAGATTCTTTGTTTAATACAAAAACGTGTTTCTCTTTAAGAGGAAACGGAGTGTTCGTGTTTATTTCGGCTGGCGTTGCATGCATTTACATATCTGTAAATGAACTAAACATGAAATATATATCTGGGTACTTGTGTGTGTTTTGTTTAAATTTTTAAAATCATTTTCCTTTTGCTATGGATAGAGAATTTTAACGGATATCATACAATCATCCACTGTTTCAATCACTCTGACTGAGAGATCTATTTTAAAATGTTAATAGTTCCTTTACGTTTGTATTTCTCTTGATTCTGGTGCATCCGGTACATTTAGCAGCTAATTTCTAAATTTCTTTGCCATGAAATTGGTGGCTCCTTAGATTCCTGCAATGCTGGAGATCTTTTTAAGATTCCCAGTTTCTTTTCATATCGTACAAAAGCGGTTACTGCATCATGTTTTCCCCTCGGCTCTGTTTAGGCCAGCATAATCTTGTATATGGTCTTCTAAGGTTTAGTAATCTGCAGAAGTCTCTCGTCAAATGTAAACCATTTGCCGAAGGTTCTTTGTCTCCGAAGGAACCAGATAAAATTATTTTGAGGCCAGTGCGTTGTAACTGAAAGAAAATTTGAATTGCAAGCCATGTTTAATTTAAGAATAGTTTCCAATGGGTAATCAGTATAAATCTTGTAGATGAAAAAGAGTTTTCAGTGGGCAGCGGATCTGTATAAGTCTTGGATTTTAAAAATTTTGCAGGTAAAGAGCAAAACTCATTCTTGTGTTGACACGAAAAAAATATGTGCCAAATTCTAAAAGATCCAATATTTTTATGGAGCAAGCCACTGCTTGAGGGTTCCTAGCAGTACGTGGCTCCGTTTTATTCGTCAGTTTATATCGTCAATGTCTATAAGTAGAACCTTTCCATTTACTTTAATCATGTCCATTCATTATATCAAAAATATTGCAACAGAAATTAAAGTAAGACATAAAAAGCTTTGGACTTGGTTTTTATACACGTGATTTGCAGTCAATATTTCTTGCGATGTAAATGTTAATTAAAGGGCTGATTTGAGTTGTTGTATAATTTAAAATCGATACATATAATTAACATCCACTGTCTCCGCTACTTTAAACAAAAATAACGTGGAGTTAAAAAATAAAAGAGGATGGTTTTGCACATTTAAAGAAATGGAAGCGTGTATTTTGATGCCGAAATTTTTAACAATCTAATCACCTGATTATAAGATGCCTCTATTTTAAGTTGTTTCGTGAACAATGATTAGTTTCTGCTATACTAATACATACACACTATTTTATTTTAATAAGATAATGCGATATCATCAACTAAAACTACGTAGCATATGAGCTAGTAATACCATCGTTTTCGATAGGTGACACAATATATCGATTACGTAACGATCTTACAAATATCGTTCATTCATTCTTCCAAGGACACCAGAATACCGTGGTCAACCCTATGCAAAATATAAATATTTATTCTAAATAAAATGCGTTAAAATCGGTAAAAAAATAATTAAATTCATGTTAAAGTAAATTATATAAAAAAATATTTTTATAATCCATTACGTGAAATAATATTCAAAGCATATTACATTAAAGTTATATACAAACTATTATATATTAAAGTCATATCTGAAATTCACGTTACAATTATATTCAAAATACATTACATTACATTAAAATTAAAATATATTAAAGTAATATTAAACATAAATATTTAATAATATTTTTAGAATAGTTTACATTAATATTATATGAAATGTGTTACAATAAAATTCATTATTATATATACCATTAAATTATATTAAAATATTACATGAAAGTAATACTCGTAGTATATTATATTAAAGTTATATTAAATATATTACCTTCTATAATATATTAAAATACATTCCGTAATTATCGTATTAAAATATATTAAATTAATATTCTAAATATATTACATAAATTTATATTCTAGATATGCGACATCGAATATATTTTCTAAAATAAATAATAAATTATAATTATATTTAAATCGTATATAATTATATTTCAAAATGTATTAACTTGATATCATATTCAAAATAAATGACATTGCGCTTATATTAGAAAATATATTACATTAATTCCGATTCAAAATATACTCCATTAAAATGATATCTAATTAACCTACATTAAAATTGTATTAAAATATATTGTCTTCCTAATATTAAAGATATATATCACTCTAATGTTATTCGAAATAAATTACATAAAAATTATACACAAAACCACTTACATTAAAATTGTATGAAACATCTAAGTTCCAATATATATTACACAACAAATATATTTAAATAAATTACATTACACTGATGTTGAAAATAATTTACAATTAATTTGTATACAACATATAATTAATGCAAATTATATTCAACATCAATAAATTTTACAATCACAATAACATATTTTAAATCAAATATACATTTTAATAAATTATTTTAATATTATATAGAAATATTTACAAATAAAATATAATACATGAGTTCCATTATAATTATATTCTAATATATTCAATAAGGATTATATCCAAAAAATGTTACATTCAATCTATATTCAAAATATATCAAATTTGCATGTAAAATATATTAGCTTAGTGCAAAAACAATATTGTTTTCTCACAGATGTTAATTTTATATATATGATTTCTGAATTAATTCATTAATATACGAGGGGCGTACAATAAGTAATGCCCCTCACTCACTTTCAATTGTCTGATCTAGCTGAAATTTGGCATGTGCGATGATTTATATCTCTATGGGTTATGTGGCAAATTACAGCTCTGATCTAATTGTGGTTTCTGTTTTACAGGTGTTTGAACTGAGTCAGGTGTGAAATGGAGCCTGCTGAATGTCGAGCAGTGATCCGGTTTTTGCATTTGAAAGGACGCACACCACAAGAGACTTTTGTGAAATGAAAGAAACTTATAATGCCCCATTATATGATCTTGTAAAACGCTGACATCGTGAATTCAAACATGACGGAAGTCTGTGGAAACCGCTCGCAGACCTGGTCGCCCTCTTCTGCCATTGATGAGGCATCTGTTTGTCAAGTTGAGGCTGACATTTTGGAAGATCGGCGCATTACTATTCGCCAAATAGCCCAAGATGTCAAGATTAGTACAGAGTCTGTGGAAACTATCATTAATCACCATTTGCATATGCATAAGGTATCTGTTAGATGGATTCCCAGGTTGCTCACACCATTCCAGAAGCGAGAACGCATCGAGTGCTCGAGGATGAATTTGGAGATGTGCCCAGATGATGAGCCAAACTTTTTCAAATGACTGATTACACAGGATGAAACCTAGGTCCATCATTATGATCCAGAGAACAAATCCCAGTCGATGCAGTGGAAGTACTTGGATCACTACCTCCAAAGAAGGCAAGGGTGCAGCTCTCCGCTGGCAAGGTCATGCTCACAGTCTTCTGGGACCAGGACGGAGTAGTGATAACAGATTTCCTGTCAAAGGGTACCACAATTAGAGGAGCCTATTATGGTTCACTTTTTAGGAAATTAAAAAAGCTATCAAAAGCAAAAGACGGGGCAAAAGCAGCAACGGTACCCTCCTCCTGCAGGACAACGCTCCGGTCCACAACTCGCATATCGCCAGATCAGAAGCACGGGTCTGTGGTTATGAAATCCTCCTACATCCTCCGTACTCTCCTGACCTTGCACCCTCTGACTTTCACCTCTTCCCAGCCATGAAGTGGTTTGAAAGGAAAGCGTTTCCCAGATGATGCAGCCTTGATTTCTGAAGTCACATCGTAGTTGGAAGACCAAACTGGGGTGTTCTAAAAAAACAGTCTCCAGAGCTGCATCAAACGATGGGAGAAATGCATTACTCTGGTGGTTTCTATGTAGAGAAAGACTAATAACTGTGTCAATTTTCGTTGCTCTACTGCTATGAGAAGTAGGTCAGGGGCATTACTTATTGCACGCCCCTCGTATATAGCCATCTATATATCATTTTGAATCGCAAATTTTCGCTCTATTCAACTCTGTTATTCGTTACCGTTTCAAGTTTTTTCATTCATATTTTTGCAGGGTTTTCAACAGCATGGACAAAATTCAAATCTGCACGATTTTCTTGTTCCAGTTCAGTAAACTAGGCCGCAAAACTGCCGAGATTTTAATCAGTTTTGGGGCGAAAATTTGGCTGGCAGAAGGTGAAAGTTGACGGAGTCGACCTTTCCATACTCTAGCAAAATCCTCCGCCAATTTTGGGTCAGGATACATGAAATTTTAGATATAGGTTTCTTGTACATGAGTCAAACATTTTAATTTTTATTAAATCCCAAAACAATAAATGTTAAGAAAACATGACAATTATCTCCCCTTAAAAAATGTAATAACAATATTCTCTATATATAAACCGTAGCGTCTTTAAATCAAAAATACGCTAACGGAAACAATTTATTGCACGAGCGTCGCCCCCTTTTCAAAATTCATCATTCAATAAGATAAAAAGCTATAGCAAACATCTGAATGACAATTTTAATCACAGTTCCTGATTTCAAAAAAAGAAAAATTAAAAGGTAAATATCTCTATATATTTTTAAAGCAAATTTATTATGTAAATTCAAAAATATATATTTTTCTCTACTTATTTTATCTCTAACCCATATTAATTCTCTTATAAATTTTAAATCCAGACCTTTTATTTCAATTTTTCATATTCATCTGCCTTACTTTTAATGCTAGGTTTATTTATGGTGTCTTTTAAATTCAATAAAAACCCTCCAAAATTTGCTGATGAGGAGACCTTGCTTACCAAAAAACTATATATAATTATTCTACATAACTTGATGTATACCACAATAAAAAGCATTGTTTTCCGAAACGATCGTACAGCTAATTGATTTTGTTGTTGTTCCTTCTTATGAAACGGATTTTTAATGTCAGACACGAGACTTACTGAGTGGATACTACGAGGAGGAGAAAATCTCTTACAGTAATTATTTCTGATTCCAAGTACTTGAAATAGTAATATTATTTTTGTTATTCGAACCTTCACAACTGTTTTCTTTTTAAAAAAAAACGAGGGTCGTTACAAATGTAAACTCTCCTATTTTCAAGGTTCAAGAGCTACGACGTGTGTGTGTGGGGGGGTGTGGAGGAGTAAAATTTAACTGACCCTATCTGGGTTTAACCGGCTTTTTCTGAAGAAGGAAGTTCCATGGGAGTATGAAATTCTTAAGTGATCCCCAGTCGTATGTACATCCCCCTTAAGGGGGATACATGCGTTAGGTTTTTGTAACCTTAGCAGGAAGCTGTCATCGTCCCAGACATACAAGGCCTGGAATTCCAGAATTGATCACCCATTTTAGTTATAACCAGATTAACTATGTGAGTTGTATCAAATAAACAGACAGGCTTTTGTAGTTTACAATTTATTTTCTTACATAAACACTATCATTACCAATACACTTTGATCAGCGATGAACGATGGGTTCGCATTACCGTCTTTAGCGCGCGTTGTCACACGAGGGTCTGTTTAAAAGTAAAGCTTCTTATTTTCAACTCAAAAAATTGAAAGGCTATCAAGACAAATGTGTTACCATTAAATCTAGCGACCTTTTTCGCTCCATATTTTTTTCTGCATGAGTATCACTATTGTCAATGCACTTTTACCAGCAATGAACGAATACTGTGCGCGAGCGTCCGTAGCGATCGTAGTCACACGAGGGTCTTTCCAAAAGTACAGCTTCTTATTTTACAACTAAGAAGTAGAAGAGCTACAAAAACGAGAGTTGTACTGCTGAAACTAGCGATGTTTTTGCGTTACCGAATTATTTTTTCTACATAGTCACCCCCATTCTCAGGTCATTTTTCATTCGGACTCATATTTATGACAGGGATTGCTTTTTTGTTGTCTCACGCCGTCAATATTTGCAACGGAGAGTAAAAGTTTCAGGTCATAAACGCATAAGTGCAATTATCATCTCTCTACGTTAATATTCAATGTGTACACATTTTTTCTACTTGTGTGTGATAAAATATAAATTGCTGCTTTGCTTGATGGAAATCGTTTTTGACATCTTTACAAAATATTTAAAACACGGTTTAATAAAATACGAAATTATATTTTCAATTGACGCTTTCTTTATTAAAAAAAAATGCGAGATTTCGAGTCAATCAAATCGCCTGATCAGACAGCAATAAACAGCGACACTGGTGAAAACAGGAATTGTTTAAGAAAATCTGAAGCATGAAGCCAAAACGTACAATGAAGAATATTATGTTCGTCAAAATTAAAGTGAGATCATTTAAATTGAATACGTAACACAATTACCAGATGAAAAAAAAGAAAAACTGCAAACATTAAGGAATTATCCGATTCGATTCGAGTTGTCAGAATGTATTTAATTATAAATAAATTCTACTTCGAATCAATTAGGTGGAATATTTCTCCATCTCTAATAAATGTCATTGTGGACGGACAGCGAATCTTTTACCGATTATTTGTATTGATCGTATCCGAGAAGTAAAACTAGCGACAGATTCGACTCTGACGATGGAGTAATTTAAAAGCATTGATGAATGTTGTTGGGTTAGCACAAACTGAATAGAAACAGATTTCGAAAGAGTCTGGAGGTGTTGGAGATCTGGATTGTCGCCCAGTCAATCTGACTACAAGAAATATTATATGTTACCAGCGAATAATCACAGATAATAACTAGTGAGAGAAAGGAAATAAGTAAGGAAATAAGTGTTTAAATAAATAAATGAATAATAATAACAATAATATTAACAACAACAACAATAATAATAATGATAATAACAACAACAACAACGTTGTTCATAGCAAGAAATCAATGCTGTGGACGTAACGCAGCTATTTGCAAAGGTTATCGAAAGAGGGAGAGAATACTAGAACACTAGGGAAATTTTTCATCAGTCACATTCTAGGGAACACCACCCGTTATTGTCAGTGTATAATCAATGGCGACGGCATCAATGAACACAAACATAATAATAATAATAATAATAATAATAATAATAATAATAATAATAATAATAATAAAATAAACAATAAAAACACTAATAATATAACAACAATAATAAATATGATAATAGAAACAATAATCTACAAGTAATATATGCGTATATATATATACATATATATATATATATATATATATATACTAGCGAGGGGTACCCGGCGTTGCCCGGGTGTTTGTAGGTGTGTGTGGTGTTAAATAAAAAAGAAATCGGGGTGGGTAGGATCGAACCCGAAGCCCCGAGGCGAAGTCTGAAAATAAAATCGGCCAGCCAGAATGAGTTAGTGAAAGATGTTTGAATTTATTTAAGAACCAAATTGACAAGTGCGCGGCCGGAAGTCGTCGAGCGTTACGACGACGACGACGACGACGACGACAACGACGACGACGACGACGTATGTTTGTTTGTTATAAGCGAAGTAAAAAAAGAAAACAAAGTTAACACTTAAGCGGGGAAAAAACACAAAAAAAACTAACGTAAGGCAAACGAACGATTAAAACAGAAAACGAACACGTGAAAAATGGCTTAAATAAGCCTGTTTCGATATTAAAATTTAAAAAATCGGTGGATACCCGGGTGTTTTTGGGTGTGTGGTCGGGGGTGGATAAGCGAAGCCAAAAAAAACAAAAGAAAAACAAAAAAACAGAAAAACGAACGTTACGTGAAAAATGGCTTAAATAACACTGGTTCAATATTTTGATTTAAAAAATCGAAAAAAAAAGACATCTCACACCACGATTCAAACCCAAAACATTTAGATAATGAACCAACGCGTTAATCAACTGGCATAACGCGACGTACACGAAATTTAGTCAGTTTTTCAACTATTTAATGTAAATCAGGGTATGGCGTCATTTGACGCATGTGTAGAACCGGTCGAGAGAAAATTGTCGAGAAAATTGTCGAAAATTGTCGATATCGGGGTGAAAAAAATGAACGTTTTTAGCCAATTCTTCGATATTTTTTGAGCGAAGGATGGAGCTTCGATATGATTTCGAGTTTGTGAATTTTTATTGTGTCTGTCGAAAGCTTTTAGCAGACACATACATACATACATACATACATACATACATGCATTTTGGCTTTTATATATATAGATATATATTTCATATTTATCTGATCTTATCTTTTTCAAAGACATAGTTTTCCACCACAAACGATGACTACGCTACTGTCCCAAATGACTACAATACACACATTAGCCCTAATTGATATCATTGATATGTGCTAACCCTTCGTAAAAATATATATATATATATATAATAATGAATGGCAAAGCAATCTACGAAAGATTAATGCAAGCAACAGTAAACGTAGTCACTAGTTTTGTCTTCCCTGTGCCAGCCTCTCGAACCAAAGTTTCTCAAGTCCTTCGCCACCTTTACTCAAGGCACGCCTCCATGCTAGTCTATCTTCGGCTAGCTCCTTCCACACATTCACATCGATGCCAAGAGCGATCAGGTCCCGTTTGGCCACGTCTTTAAAGCGCAGCACTGGGCGACCGCAGCTTTTTTTTCCATTTGCCAGTTCGCTGTAGAGGATATCCTTAGAGAGATGGCCATCGGGCATTCTGCGCAGGTGTCCAAGCCATCTCGATCGTCGGATCTTGAGTGTCTGAAACAAGAAGCGTCTGCCGGCACGTCTTAGCTCATCTTCGTTGTTGATTCTATCCCGACAATTGATGCCCATGATACGTCACAAGCATCGGAGATAGTAGACGTTCAGACTTTTCTCGTGACGAGCATACGTGGTCAAAGTCTCTGCTCCATGCGGTAGGGTACTTAGAACGCAGCATTCGTAGATGCGGCACTTTGTGCGAGAAGTGAGGTATTTATTGAACCATGCTCTTTCACGTAGTCGGTTGAAAGTAGATGCTGCTCTACTATGCGCGTTTGTAGCTCCTGTTCAATGGATACTCCCTTTATGTTGGATCCAAGATACGCAAAGTTCTCGACAGTCTCTATTTCGTGGCCATTTATGGTGATTGGTGATGCGTCACCCTGGTGCGTCACGACTGTATTCTTTACACTGATTACCAGTGCGAACTCCGCACAAGCAGAGCTCAATTTATCAAGCAGCCGCTGGAGTCCACTTGCGGAATGCGAGACCAATGCAGCATCGTCTGCAAACAGCAGCTCAAGTATTAGGACTCTTCGAATTTTGGTTTTGGCGCGTAGGCGAGCCAAGTTAAAAAGTTCTGTCAGAGCGAGTATAAAGGAACATATTGTCTTCGTCCTCGTGATTTCCAAAAGCGTGGTGCAGAAGAACTAAGGAGAAGATGCCAAACAGTGTGGGAGACAACACACAACATTGCTTGATTCCACTGTACACGGGGAAGTTGTCAGACATGTCACCTTCGAAGAAGACTGCGGCTGTCAAGTTGCCATGGAACTATCTTGTCAAACTAAGAAGAGTTGGTGGACAGCCCAACCTTTGTAGAATGGAAAACAGACCATCTCTAAATGACCATGTCAAAAGCTTTCGTGAGGTCCATAAATGCGATATGGAAATTATAATACTATTATGCCAATAAAGATTTCTTAACTATTTTTCTAAACACCGAGTTGTACTTCTGTCTAGTAATTGTGCACTACATTTTGGTGCCTAATTCAGTTTTCTATACAATACAGGTCATTTGCACCACTTTTTAACGCTCAATTCAATTAACACGTAATATCTGTCTTTTTATGGAACTATATTCCCAGGCATTTACCTTTTCATTGAAGTTAGCGTATTATTTATCCGTTCGTGATCCTTTTTGAAGAAAGAACACTGTGTATTCATATATATATATATATATATATATATATATATATATATATATATATATACATATAGATATGAATTGTGTATTAATTTGCCCCCCCCTGGCCTTGAATGATGTGCCACGGTCTCTCCTGTTTCTGGCTCTGTTGCATTTTCTGTTTGCTTTTTAGTATAGTAGGTATTAGGAAACAAATTTATATTTTTTCCTTGGGACACTCCTTACCAGGTACTGGAGGCCACTTACAAATAAATTTTAAAAAGTGTTACGTAGATAGTGAAACAATATGATCAGTAATGATGGAACTGGGATAGGACCTTATCTTTTTAGAAGGCGACACAATAGGAACCTATTTACATGAGATTTGAATATGATAATATAGTTAGCTAGGAAGTAGCCTAACTGTATTATATTCAACAGACGGCTAGTAGCTTCTAGGAAAGAAACTCTGCTCATGGATTCTTATTTGTTTTAGAAACGGATATAAAATAAGGACTTTTGTTGAGGTTTTTGTACCTAGGTGAGTATTTGATGTGAATGTTTTACAGTGTATGTGTGTGAGGGGGTCAAATATTGAAGTTCAGTCGAGCACTGGCATTAAATTAACGATAGAACATAGATAAATACGTAACGTCTCTTTTGCGAGAAAGATGAAGAATACAGCAAAAAAAAAAATCAAATTTTTTTTTACCCTATCAAGACAGGAAATAGTACTCGCAAATGCTCCTCTATAGATGTAGCTTTAGTACTTCGTTTAGGAAGTAGTTGGCACTTCTGCAGACAAAGGATTGAGCCGAAAAGATAATTCCTGGTGCGATTGACTGATCCCACCATTTTCTCTAAAATTTTCGCATCGGAACTAATGTAGGACTCCTATTTTAAGTAAAAAGTTATTCAAAACAAGGTAATTTCTAAGGACGAAGGGCATTCATTGTTAATGGGGCTAAGTGGCGGGTGGAGTGTTAGTGGTCGAAGATAGATAGATTTGGCTTTGAACGTGGATTCATCGGATTACTGTTCTTATCTGGAGTGTTATTTTCACAACGTTTCCGTCGACGTAACCCCCTGCCTTCTTCACCTGTACTTTGTCGAACTCTGAATGTTTCTGTTGAAGTCGGGAGTTTGGAACGAATTTCGAGCATAATCCTTTATTTACTTCACGGGATATCATGCTCTTGTTCCGTCAGCTATAACTGGATAGAGCTCCTAAGTAATTCACAATTGTATTTTTCGGTCGCCCACACTGAGGATTGAATCTTCAACCTTGAGGACAACAGTAATCCGATGAATCCAAATAATACGAATAACCAATCCTCATCTTAAAAATTCAGAAACGTAACATCTAGATTTTTTTAATCGCTTTATTCTAAAATGTCCTCACGTTCGGATTGCAATTTTGAAATTCACCAGCTGTAGCAATAAGGCTTTAGTAGGGTGAATTCCAATTGAAGCTATTTATTTAAACCTGAAATCATAAATAATTGGACAGACATATAAGATGTATATCAATAACATAGCGAATTTTCAGGAGTAAACAACAGTTTTAAATGCATGTGAAAAAAAAAGTCTGGAAACTTATCGAGTGTATCTTGTATATTTACGGCTTCTGGATAAATCTATTCATCATAAAATACGTAGATTAGCGTATCCTATAACAGCTTTGTACGTCTTAAAGGTCCCCTTTAAAGACAAGATAGGTTCAAAATAGCGATTTTCTCGTGCTCAAAAAGATAACTACCATCCATTATTTATCTTAGCGTATACATATACTCAGTTAATACTTACTTTTTTTTTTTTTTTTTTTTGACGAAGGTTAATTTGGTGAAAGATCTATACGCTCTCGACTACCATTTTTCTTTTTCCACGTAGGAATTTACTGCTTTGCTTTGACTTACCCGCTATGCAAAATTATAGAGACGGGTAAAACCGAGTCGGAGTAAAATACTGAGCGAAATTACAAAACTGACTTTCATTTCAGTCAGCGTATTGTAGAGACTAAGGCAAAATAATGAAAGCTGATTATCAATGTTCCCACGAAATTGTGGAAAGGTTTATTACATTTTAGTAGCAGAAGTAATAGTGGTAGTGTGGTTTGAGTTATCCCCCTTTGCAAATTGGCTGTTTGGAGAAATGGAAAACAAGATGGCTCTGGTAGATAGTCAATTTGCATAAGTGGAGAAATGGGCAGCATATAAACGGTACTTTGCTTTTTTTTTTTTTAAAGCAGCGTGAGGAGAACAGAGAGCGAAACGACGGTTGGAAGAAATGACGGTGAATTCTTTTTGTGACGGTGAATTATTTTTGGACGTTGAAGTGCTCAACCTTTTGGAAGGAACAGCTGTGTCTTATATATTTTTTATGAAATTTCTTTTTTTTTTTTTTGTTACTTCACTACAGTAATAGTAAAACATGGATGAGGAAGAAACCGGCGAAAAAGGAAGAGGAGGCGGGAAGAGGCGATGTAAAAAATAATTGCAGAAAGAGAGAAAAAGCGAACTAAGAGTGGGATATAGATAATGATAATGCTAAAACGAATCTTGCATAAGGAAAATAAGACTTAGATAAGAGTATAATATAGGAAGCAAAAGTTAAGGCCACGAATGCGAATAATATCTATTAAAGAAGAAACAGAAATAGAACAGACAGATAATATTAATTCTTAAAGTAAAGACCCCCGTGTATTTAACTAAAAGAAAAAAGTTGATGAGCTACCAAGACGGAGGCGATACTATTCATACGAGCGACCTTTTACGCTTCAGGTTTTATATTTCCTCACACACATAACCATTCTAAATACACTTTTGCTAACGATGAACGGAGAGTTCTTTGTCATACGAGAATCTTTCCAGCAGGAATGTCTCTCATATTTAACTTAAAAAGTTGAATAAGTACTAATATGGAAATAGTATAATTTAAATGAGCGAACTTTTGTGCTCCAAAATGTATTTTTGTAAATAGCTACAACCATTCTCAATGCACTTTTTGCAGGAATTCAATGACGCATCTGTTTCTGTAGCAGGTTCTAGAAATCGTCAATATATGTAACAGTGTAATGAAACTGCCCAGTAATACATGAATACGTTCAATCATAATAACAACGCAATTTGCATTTGATTTTGGGTTATATGGGTGGAATAATAAAATACATTGTGGAACGCTTTTGTTTTTGTATAAGATAATGCTAGCAAACAATGAAGGAGAATGAAGTTGCTACCGAAATAAAATCTCGCGAGAAATCTAGCAGACAACAGAAGATATTGTGTTCTGAAAGAAGCAACTTACCTTGTAGGCTTATATATAATAATATTACACGTTTTCACTAGTGAAATATTTTTTCGGCTTTTAGATAATGTCGGGTCATCAGGAGAGAATACGCACCATTTCAGGAGTTCCCATCGACAGCATTTTAAACTATCAACGTCGGTCACTAATGTGAGACCTAATTATCTTAATTGGATTTAAATTAACTCTTCAATACGGTCACAATTGGACGTTTAATGATTTTAGTGTTACGATCAACGGTTTCGTGTTTCACGTGCTGTGAAAAAATTTTGGCACTCTGGTTTGATACCATATGTTTTTCGCTCGACAGACCCGCCGTCACAAACGCTTTTTCTGTAGTCCTTCTTATCTTAACTTTTAGCTGTGTCGTCGTTGTTTCTCATATTGACGCTTGTCAAGCGGAATGCACGCGGCTTTACATATATAAAGTTGAAATAAAAGACAAGTTTAGGCACTTTACGTATATATTAGTTGGGGTTTAGATGCGTGTGTGCTACCCTCTTAGAAAAAATTCATGTAAGCACAATGATCCCTATGTACTTTCTGTCGAGGCTGTGTCAGTTGTCGTCAGCTCATCTCGGTCTGTTCAAACAATCTTGATCTTGTCTGAGCTATTATCTGCCCTCGATCGAAACATTGCAAACCGCTCACCTTGCCAATTATTCAGTTATTTAGTCATTTTAATAACTACCATACCTTGCTTAACAAGCCCCTTTCTTGTTTGTTCTCTTACTTAAACTCCTTTTTCTAGCCCAATACATCATTTCGTCTTTTTCTGTTGTTGGATGTTCCTCTCCTTCTCAACAATTAAGTGAGTGCAGTTAGAATCGTACTGATATCGAAAAGAAAAAAAAGATAAAATGAACAAATAATATAAACACAAATAAATAACAAATGTAAAACTAAATAAATAATACAGTGCATATATTACTACTTTAACTAGTTAAATGAATAAACTAAATGAAAATTTATATGTATCTCTATATGTAAGGTTGTGACCCTTTGGACTGTGATAATACCGTAGTATCTGTTAACCGTGGCAAGCAGGGCCAATGGTAAAACGCTATTATTATTATTATTATTATTATTATTATTATTATTATTATTATTATTAATTGCGACGGCGAGTCGCTGGATCAATTATTATGATTAGAAAAATAAACAGTTAAATTAGGAAAAATAATTGACATATTATATAATAATATCGCAAAAAGAATGTGAAAATAGAAATGTAATGTAAACATGATTTTGGGGTTTGCATAAACAAATACCTAGATTGTGGTTATATAAGCTGTTGGTTTGAGCCATATAATGAGACGTAATCAGACACGTGATGAAATATAAATTTGGGGAGATTCTAGGCAGTCGTTAGCTTTACATCAGAGAGAAAGGACGACTCAAGAGGGGAGTTGGTTTCAATGACGCAGGGGGCGGCGTCATTTCATGAAGCCAAGATGTAAAAACGTGTAATCTCTGAAGATGCCATCTGGATCATGAAAATAAATGTTCGTAAATAATTCAGGTATGTATTGTCTTATTTACATCTGTTAAAAAGAACTTTTTGTCTACAACTGTTTCGATACGTTCACATCAATCGTTTCCTGTTAGAACTTGTACGTCGTTATACGACACATACATACACACAATGTAACATATAAATCAAAAATAAAAAAGAATCCGTATAACAGAGATACATACACTGTACACATTGCTACTATATCACCATGCGATTTTTCGTCATTCCCAGAGCTACATGTTTGGTTATGTCTATGGAGAGTTTACTGGTTGCGAATTTTTTTCCAATCTTTAATTCAAATCTGGCTTACTGTAGACGAAAATAATCTACAAAGAAACCCGTTGCTCCAATCTTAAGATCTCGAATGATTACAATATAACCTTCGAATTTCAGCGCTCTTTATATATCTTCATATAAATTTATTATGTATTTACTTTGTTTTCTACCCGACACTCATAAGGTACTGTCAATGCAACGGAGATAGTTTTGTGTTTGTTCTTGACGACAGAATACTGTCTGATCCTTGCTCCATTTCACTAATAACTTTAAGGGAATTATTTTGCCAACCACGATCTGCGGTGTCTATCCAATTGTCATAGAATGTAAGAATTTATAATGAGCTAACTATACACTTAGAGTTTATTCATATTTTTCCAACCTCAAACAAAGAACATTTGGCTTATGTTAACTGTTTTGGACTTCGTGTGCCTGAAGATTGTTCTGATCATCTAGTACACTGTTATGCCGCTACATATATCGACTAATAATCAGGATACTAAGTAGCAACGAAGATTGTTTGGGGGTTTTCTGTGGCAATAAGAAGGCACACAAGTTCTAATTAGCGGAGAACTGTGGTACTGCATGTGGAGTAGCACCTTATGGTTTTATGCAATGCGCAACCGAAACTTCACTATGAATACACACGAATACGGCACCAGGGTTCAGGCACCTGCAAACAGTCCACAGTGTTCAGACATGTCTTGTACCTAATGGGACAAACAAAAGTGCCCCCTTAAATCTGACTGATTTTAATTCGCAAGAGTTGAACTCAAATGAACGGGGAACACTGGAGAATAACAACAGAGAGGAGGAACTAAGTTGCTTATTTGAAGCGTCCTGAAAAACGACGGAGATGATGATGAGATGGTTTTCTTTGCATAAAAGATAGATGGAATCATCCACCGTGTTCTGTTAGATTATAAATTGTCGGAAGCACGTCGTAAGCTAAGCATAATATGAAGCTTACCATCAACGGTGTCATAGGCCGGATGCAGTCCCTCGCTATAATATTGAATCGCCTTTTTTCGGTTCGTCCGTTATTCCTACTTGGCTTCTTCTTACGAGATTGTGCTTTCCATTTTCTCGTAATTGTTTTAGAATGACCAGATCTCTCCGATCTTTGGCTGAAGCTGTAAACCATCTGTTAATGCTGATTACTTTCCTCCCAGATTTTACTGTTTCAGTGAGTCCGATGATTTGTTGAAGAAAAACGGTTCTCTTAGCTTCATCTCGAATTATCCACTCCCTCATCAGTTTAAAAGGATTGTACTGTCTTTATCACCATATCTTTGAAATGGTACAGCATTGTGTGGAACCTGATTTTTCCAGATTTTAATTCCTATGTAATAGATTTCAGTTGTAAGTTTAGTTTGGCCTTTTTTTGCTCTGTATTACTACGTCTGATAATCCTGCAAGCAAATCCAGTTATCCTCTTGTATATATACAAAGTTTTAATTCTTTAGCCTCAACAAGATGTGAGGTGGTATGATGTGGCCCGCATTCGAAACCACACCAAAGACCATAACCGTAGCCGAAAACGTTGTTTTCATCATTCTAGGAACGACGCTGTTATTCGTGACAAATCAGCTATGCATTTTGAGGGTGATGGTAATGGTCCTGTTGTTATAACTTAGGTAAAGAGCATGATCACGCTCGATGACCATTGTGTCACTTTCAGATAGAAGACTCCATTCAAGGCAGATTTGTTACCTTTTAATGTTTGGATAGTATCCCATATCATGCTTCAATGCCATTAAACAGCCTCCTATTTAAGAGGCACCATTTTGTACATCCGTGCAATTGGCTGAGATTTGTTTATAATCTTTTAAATCAATTTCCCTGTTTTCATCCACTGGTGAATTACATACCGCTCTTTCTATGCGAATATACAGCTTATATATAGCTATTTAAGCATTTACGACTATCGTTTATAAAGTAAGAAAAGCTGCAGATTTATTTCTAGCTTTACTGGCAACACATTTTACCTCTTCGTGCGTTATAATCATATTAAACTAATTTATGAGTAAGTTCTGTTCATATAAATCCACTATTTTCTTCCAATGGGATGTGTCGATTCTCGTCTGAGTATTTTTTTTACACAGGAACCACCACTTATGAAGGCCCGGGGCCACTCGAGGATAAGGGTTAATGGGTATACATTAGTCAATGTGATTATAGCATAGTAAACATAAGTAGTGGGATTTTTTTAAAATTGGATTACTTAGGGTGAAGCGGGTCATCAAGAACTTGTTTACATTGGACTTGAAGACAATCAGAGTGTCGTAAGCTGGAAAGCAGGCAATCGGAAGAGAGTTGCACAGGCATGTATTTCTAAGAAATAAGCTTTGTTCATGGAATCTACATTTAGGTTTAGGCAAAGATAAAAAGCGTAGAAATTATTTATAGTGTTTTCAGATAGACAAGTCTTTTTTGTGAATGTTTGGCGGGTGTGGGAACATAGATTGAAGCTCAGACGGGTACTTGCCATGAAAATAACAATAAAGCAGAGACAGGCTTGCAACGTCTCTTTTGTGGGAAAGAGGTTGCTGGGAAGAGAAAAGGCATCTCCCACTAAGCTACGGAGTCTATTTTGAAGTCTGTCAAGGCAGAATAAGCTGCTTCTCGCAGCTCCCGCCACAATGTGGCCACAGTACTCCATCATTGGCCGTACCTGGCTTTTATATAAGTAGAGAATTGCATCAAGAGTGAGATATCTACTGGAGCGGTAGAAGGATTCCACCATTTTTCCAGCGACCTTGCCAATGGATTTGATTGCGTTTCTAAAATGCCTTGTCTCATTTTTAGTAAACTTTGATTTCGCATAGTCAAAAAAAAAAAAAAATCTCTGGCATATAAATATGATCCTTGAATGAACCGTTTGCGCTTGCTCCTCTCCATTGTCGTTTTTTTTCTGATACGTTAAACTTTGCTAAAAGCGTTATGTTTATCTTTGAAATATGTCCAAATCTTTACTTAACCATTATTCCCTACCAGAATTTGTGACAAGAAGTTTCCATTTCAGATGTCTGTTCTTATTTCTTCGATCTGACATCTTATTTTGTCGTCTGTCTTTCATGGCTGATATTTTTATTGATTTTTCTTTTCTACTGATACTATGCAATACACATTTTTGTATGCTGCAATAACGTTTTATTTTCTTATTTATCTCTCATGATTTCTAACGAGCACATCAACACTATACTTCTGTACTATTTTTCATGTGTATATATCTACATCAATGTGCAGACAGTGTTGCTCATAGATAATATTATTTAAGTTTGCATAATTTAATATCGGCGAGTATACTAATGATAACGAGTGGTATCATATTTTCACCAACATTTAACTATACAGGGTACCCCCCCCCCAAAAAAAAAAACTGGCCCCAACTATAATTAGGCCCTGTTTCTTAGTGTTTTGTCTGAATGAAATGAAACTTTCGTAATAACTAGTTTATTATATTCGAAACATCACATCAAAACACTAGGGTGTTGAGCCTTTTTTTTCTCCGTTCTACAGCATATGTTCTAGATGGCCTCCAGTTAGTTTTTTTTTGGGGGGGCACCTTGTAATAACATTTTTCTGTATCTTATGTTACCACTTTATTATTTGGGTGGACAGATGAATAAATACATTGACTTAGTATACATTTAGAGAGAAAAGAAAGAGATAGAAAGGTGCAGGTTAAGAGAGAAGGTGAGAATAAAGAGAAAAATAGAATGATCTCAAAGTTTCCAATATAAATATCAATATCAATATCAATAAGGGGGTTACCACTAAAGGAGCAACCCCTCCCTGGTCTTTAGCTATCTATGTCCCGAGCTATCTGCTGCCATATGGGACCCATGTGCTTTATCAGCTCAACTGCCCGTTTCATTCTCGGTCTTCCCTTTGGTCTCTTATCTTCACTAGGTGACCATTCCGTTGTCCTGCATATCTGTGGATGTTTTGATGTTTGTGTTGATGTCAATAACTCTTGTTTGTTGGCTGATCCAGATGTTTGTCTTTCTGTCTTGTAGAGCGATGCCTAACATTATCCTCTCCATCTTCCTTTGTGCCACTGCCTATATCTCACTTTCGCGAGTTGTCAGGGCCCATGTTTCGCTATCGTAGATAATCACAGGAAGTATATATTCATTGAAGATCTTCCCTATGATTGACATATTTGCTTTTCGGCTTCTCATGATATTCTCCACTTTCTCCAAAAGCTGCCCATCCCAATGCTATAATTTTCTTTATCTCAGGAAGGACATCTCCATCTCTCGTTATATTTTAATCAAACTAATCCTACCGCATTTATTTACTAATAAGTACGACTATAACAACAGCATATTCTTTTCATTGTTTTGACTCTCGAGTATATATCCGACACAGTTAATCAACCGAGACTCAGATCACTCTATATAAAAGCATATAAGATATCAACTGATATATATCCGAGAATCAAAACAATGAAAAGAAAATGCTGTTGTCCTAGCCTTACTAATAAGTTATATTTATTGAACTATTCATTTATTGATAATCCCTTTTCATTATTGATTACGTATAGATGTCCTATTATATTCACTCTATAATAATCTCATATCCCATTATGTCATATACTCAACAATTACGCCTTGTAGTTCTTATGCTGTATGCCTATTACATAAATTATTTTAATTCAATGTAAAAAACTAACTATTAATTTATACATTGTGTCATAATTATACATTCACTAGTAGTATAAATAGTACTAATAATGTGATATAATATACTTATTATTTCATGTGCATTATTACCTTTCTATAGCTCATCAACTCTATTATTACCTTTCTATAGCTCATCAACTCTATTATTACCTTTCTATAACCCATCTTCTCTATTATTACATTTCTATAGGCCATCTACTTCATTATTACCTTTCTATAGCCCATCTATTCTATTATACCTTTCTATAGCCCATCTATTCTATTATTACCTTTCTATAGCCCATCTATTCTATTATTACCTTTCTATAGCCCATCTACTCTATTATTACCTTTCTATAGCCCATCTACTCTATTATTACCTTTCTATAGCCCATCTATTCTATTATTAGCTTTCTATAGCCCATCTATTCTATTATACCCTTTCTATAGCCCATCTATTCTATTATTAGCTTTCTATAGCCCATCTATTCTATTATACCCTTTCTATAGCCCATCTATACTATTATTAGCTTTCTATAGCTCATCTACTCTATTATTACTTTTCTATAGCCCATCTATTCTATTATTAGCTTTCTATAGCCCATCTATTCTATTATACCCTTTCTATAGCCCATCTACTCTATTATTACCTTTCTATAGCCCATCTACTCTATTATTACCTTTCTATAGCCCATCTACTCTATTATTACCTTTCTATAGCCCATCTATTCTATTATTAGCTTTCTATAGCCCATCTATTCTATTATTACCTTTCTATAGCCCATCTATTCTATTATTAGCTTTCTATAGCCCATCTATTCTATTATACCCTTTCTATAGCCCATCTATTCTATTATTAGCTTTCTATAACCCATCTATTCTATTATACCCTTTCTATAGCCCATCTTCTCTATTATACCCTTTCTATAGCCCATCTATTCTATTATTAGCTTTCTATAGGCCATCTACTCTATTATTACCTTTCTATAGCCCATCTATACTATTATTAGCTTTCTATAGCTCATCTACTCTATTATTACCTTTCTATAGCCCATCTTCTCTATTATACCCTTTCTATAGCCCATCTATTCTATTATTAGCTTTCTATAGGCCATCTACTCTATTATTACCTTTCTATAGCCCATCTATACTATTATTAGCTTTCTATAGCTCATCTACTCTATTATTACCTTTCTATAGCCCATCTTCTCTATTATACCCTTTCTATAGCCCATCTACTCTATTATTAGCTTTCTATAGGCCATCTACTCTATTATTACCTTTCTATAGCCCATCTACTCTATTATTACCTTTCTATAACCAATCTACTCTATTATTACCTTTCTATAGCCCATCTACTCTATTACTACCTTTCTATAGCCCAGCTACTCTATTACTACCTTTCTATAGCCCATCTACTCTATTACTACCTTTCTATAGCCCAGCTACTCTATTATTACCTTTCTATAATCCATCTACTCTATTATTACCTTTCTATAAACCATCTATTCTATTATTACATTTCTATAACCGATCTACTCTATTATTACCTTTCTATAGGCCATCTACGCTATTATTACCTTTCTATAAACCATCTACGCTATTATTACATTTCTATAACCAATCTACTCTATTATTACCTTTCTATAGCCCATCTATTCTATTATTAACTTTCTATAGGCCATCTACTCTATTATTATCTTTCTATAGCCCATCTACTCTATTATTTCCTTTCTATAGCCCATCTATTCTGTTATTACCTTTTTATACGCCATCTACTCTATTATTACCTTTCTATAGCCCATCTACTCTATTATTACCTTTCTATAGCCCATCTACTCTATTATTACCTTTCTATAGCCCATCTACTCTATTATTACCTTTCTATATGCCATCTATTCTATTAGCTTTCTATAGGCCATCTACTCTATTATTACCTTTCTATAGCCCATCTACTCTATTATTACCTTTCTATAGCCCATCTACTCTATTATTACCTTTCTATAGCCCATCTACTCTATTATTACCTTTCTATAGCCCATCTACTCTATTATTACCTTTCTATAGCCCATCTACTCTATTATTACCTTTCTATAGGCCATCTACTCTATTATTACCTTTCTATAGCCCATCTACTCTATTATTACCTTTCTATAGCCCATCTACTCTATTATTACCTTTCTATAGCCCATCTACTCTATTATTACCTTTCTATAGCCCATCTACTCTATTATTACCTGTCTATAGCCCATCTACTCTATTATTACCTGTCTATAGCCCATCTACTCTATTATTACCTGTCTATAGCCCATCTACTCTATTATTACCTTTCTATAGCCCATCTACTCTATTATTACCTTTCTATAGCCCATCTACTCTATTATTACCTTTCTATAGCCCATCTACTCTATTATTACCTTTCTATAGCCCATCTACTCTATTATTACCTTTCTATAGGCCATCTACTCCATTATTACCTCTCTATAGCCCATCGACTCTCTTATTTTCTAGCAAATATATGAGTACAGTGTATATATATATATATATATATATATATATATATATATATATGCTATCCCATATGCAATCGTTTACATTTGTTATTATTATACGTATCATGGATATACTTGCTATCAAGCAAGCAACCCTCCATGATATCATAACGTTTGTTTATAACATTGATTACGGCATTATTACGTCTGTTTACATAAATTAAATATCATCAAACATAGTACTATTCAGGCTCAATGTTGCTTACGTTCGGTGATCTGGCGAGAACCGGTGTGTCAACGTGATTATGCCGTAATTAAATACTTATAATATTGATTACAGCATAATCACGCTGACATACCGGTTCTCATTAGATCACTGAAGTTAAGCAATGTGTAGCCTTGCTAGTACCAGATAGGTGAGTATTTTGGAATTCTAGGCGCTGTATGTGCTCTCCGCTTATCTCAACATTGCTTCCACTCGTGCGGTACAACAACTTGCCATTCGTATGCAACAATGTTGACCCAGGAGAGGCGTTGTTGGAGACTGCGCAACTCTGGCCACACAAATTTCCCGCACAGATACCCTTACAGTGGGTATCCATAGTCTGTCTAGACTGGAGGAAGCCACATTTAGAATATTACATAATTGTGTTATATTTCACGGAATCTGCAAAGATACTATGTTACGTCAGCTGCTTTTATTAAGGGTGTTGTTAGCCTTAACTAAGATGGTCCATTCCATAGAAAATCCTTTAGGTTTTCTGTAAATTCTTCATATAAGATTCAAGGGATATAGTGGTTTTATTTATAACTAACATACCTTCCGCATTTTCTCATGTAACAAACGGATTCCGGTATACTTACTTCAACTCCGCATGGAAAGAACGGCTATCAGAATGTCAAGAACGGGTGGATAGAGGTGGTGTAGTAAAGGTACTGAGCAACCACCAGCCGTAAAAAAGTCTAAAAATAGCAGCAAGAGGAAAAAGAAAACATATTAGAGGCAGTAGGCAGCCCGAAAAAATAAACAAAAGACGTCCATTTAGCCGTCGAAGCTGTGGTAATGTTGACTGGTAACTTAGTGGGTTCCGTGACTAAAAATAGTTCGTCTCAAACTTTTATAAAGAAGCAGACATTTATTTACGAACGAAAACATGAAATCCTATCCTAAGAAAATTAAACGAAACTTCTTTCGTGTATATATTATTTATTAATTTATTTATTAATGACTGCAATAATTGGTTACAATAATTTCACATATCACCGAAACAAAAAAAATGAAACAAAACCTAAATAAAAAATAAAGCCCCCCCCAAAAAGAAAAAACCTAAAAAACAAATTAGGGTTTTTCGTTTCATTTAGACATTACAAAAAAAAAAAGAAAAAAACAAAGATGTATAAATTCGAGAATAAAAATAACTGATGGAAATAGAGAAAAAACTGGAAACGTTATACGTATTCATCGCAAGGTGTAACCCTGTTCAAATGTTAAAATTTGAGAAAAAAATACAATCCTTTGATCGGATGCAAACCTGTAACCCGTAAGATACAATATGGGCACGTTATCCATTGGGCTTCGACTAGGGCTTTATATAACGTATTGTATTTTTTCTATTTAAACAAGTAACGAGACGCCTTACAGAAATGAGGTCAATCCGTTACAATGTTTCTCTCTCTCTCTCTCTCTGTCTTTCTCTCTCTCTCTCTGCCAATACAATGATTTAATATCTCTGTTTCTTTCTCTCTGCTGATAAGATAATTTTATCTCTCACGCCCCCCTCTCTCTCTCTTAGTAGGTTGGTAGATAATTCAATTTTGCTATATAATATTTTATATATTGTATTGTTATAGTTCATTGCTTGTTTCAATTTCGGCTGTTAAGTTTTCTACACTTTAACTAAGTTAATAATTAAATATAAATTAAAGGCGAGTAGTTAGATCGTATTTTCAACTGTACAGGATTAAATGCCCTCCCCTAATAAAATGTATCTTGTAAAATCGTTTTCTTTTTTTACCTATTTTAGGAATGGTGAGGCAAAAAGAACAGGGAAAAACACAGAAAAGTGGTCAGCAAATAATGTTTAACAAAAAGCAGTAAAGAAACTCAGTCCGTGTATTATAAAAAAGAAGGCACATGTATAATATAACGAAAAGTATAAAAATGAAAATAACCCCTAGAAAAAAGCCAACAAAGTCAACTGTTGGATTACGCTAGTTTGCTAGAATATAATTATATGAATGTATGGTAATGGATGACAGTAAATTGTTGTAGTGTTCGTTTACTAAAGGGAATATTTCATTCCAATAATCCATGAATAGAGGAATGGGTCGTTTCAGCCAAGCAGAATGTGAAGAACAAGTGTGGGGAGACGTTAGTATTTTTAGTATAGAAGAATGGAACGTAAATGCTATTCAAATAATCAATAAATCAGTTATGTATGAAGGGATCTAAATTTAAGTTCCCTGTGAGTATAAAGACCCGGTGTAAGTGGGTGATGGTGGGAGTACTGTTTGTTATAACGATGATGATGTCGGTCCTAGGAGAAAATCTAATGTTTTAATAATACGAATTAATATGTCTACAAATGTTGTTCTATAGTTAAATAATGTAATGACTAATAGAGCAAACATAATAAATGTGTATGTGCGATCTGTTGTTGTAAACCTACGGTATTTTAGTCCAGACGGGGAAAACTGCGCCTCTTTTATTATATATAGGGATGCCATTGATGTTAGAATAATACATAGGTAATCTGCACACATTAAAACATGTTTAAGCGTATTGTACGATCAGACAATACCAGCTGCCTAGCTAGTAGTACATATTCCCTTAACTACATAATATGTATTCATACTCCAACCTACGTTGGAGTTTCAGCTGTAAGTCAAACAACGTTAACCATTATTTGTTAAGTTCATTCGTGCGTAATTGTTTTATATAACTTTTGTGCACATAGCATTTCTCCTAATTTAGTCTATTTCTCACGCATTTTCACAGTGCTTTCTTACTATTTAACCTCGCCTGCAATATATTGGAGGCAATTTATTTTACGACCTTTGAGACTGTGATAAAATCTAAACCCAAATTTAATCAAGTACCCAGACCATTATATAAAAAAGTAGCTATTTATAGGAGTACATTATCCTCACCAGACAGTTTCGATTGGTGAAAAGATTTGTATATATTACATACACGTTATTACTTCACCAAGTAATTCAACTCTTTTAAACATTGTTTTCCAAAACTTCGAGACCTAAGTACTTTGTCCAAATACAGGATACACCATAAATATCCCCTCTTATTTACACTGAGAACTGTGTCAGTTATATAAAGGATAAAGAAATGAGAAACATCTGGACAGTTTTGCAATGGATGTTTATGGAGTCTTGAGGCCTCTCCTATGCGTTTCTGTTTGTGGCAATCAAATATTCTTGTTCTATTCTGTACTATTTTCTTTTGATTTTGTCGAAAATTATATTACTGGAATGATACATACCTCTGTCAATCATAAGCTCTGATATAGAGACACCCATCGCCGCAATTCATATACTTCTTATAGTATTAACAAGATGTCGTTCCCTTGGGCAGACTAGACGTATTTCCTCCGTTTTATCAATTCGCTTACGATATGATAACTATCCAAAACGCATGCACACTATAAAAACTGATTGTGTCGTTGTTTAGTATATTGCTTTAGAGACTGGCTATACAAATAGTGTTATTTGAATCTGCGATATCATCGGCTGACTGACTATTGGAGTAAGGGAATCTCTTTCTTACAGTTGATAACTATACTACTTACTGGGTTGTTTTTTCCGGCGTTGCCCGGTATTAAACCTAATGTTAAATTCCTTACAAAATGACGTAAAAAAAACTGGAAAGAAACTATAACATGCGCATGCGAATATTATATGTTTTTTTTTCTAAATAGTTTAAGTTTTGCAAGTTAAAAATACTCGAGCTGAGATCATAATTTTAAGACAGGGAATCATGTACGACATTCGTCAGATCAGCTCGCCACGATCTTCGGAGAGTGTTTTCAAAACTCGTGAAATAAAAATGTCAATAATCCCCGTATACATTTTTTAAAATTGTGATTCTTTTAACAGCACATTCTTCCGAATGACAACCGGTTCAGAAGGTTACCACTTGCCTGAATAACGGATATACCAAATTTCGAGTGAGTATACAGGTTGAAGCGTGTCCTCACACACATTCTCACTGTTATTAATATATAAATAATATAAAAAGAGTAACGCCACATAATCAGTGTAAATGAAAATGCGCAGGTCAAACTCAGTGCAAAAGTTTTCACCGATTTCACATTCTATCTTGAATATGAAGAAAACTGTGCTTTTGAAAAGAAATACTCATAACATTAACAAGCTTTGCTCTCCATAATTGATCTCATGTGCCTACCAGCTTAGAAATATGAGTTGTTGTTCTCTCTCACTGCAAGGACTTAGATATCAGGTTCGGAAAGTAGGATTGTGAAGTCAGCGCCCCAAAGAGGGGCAACCTGACCTGGAAAAGGTTCCTTTGAATCCTTGTTGGCATTCCACGAGTAAACGCTCCTCAGGCGATTAGCAATAAACGAAATCCTACATAAAGAGAGAATCACAGGCTTTGGAAAGTGGAACTCCAAACACTGTACCGAATTTAACTCCTTTTAACTCCAATGTTGACCCCTTATTATTATTGTTTTGGTCTCAAATCAAAATAAAAAAAATTAACTCATGTCCAAGTAATCTACATCTAAAATTGCAAATGTTTAAACCCAAAATCAGTGGTGGAGTTTGGTTGGCAAAGGTCAACTCTTTCATCGTTGACTTTTTGGATGCGATTACATAATGTATTAACAAGAAGAATGTTTGTCATAAAACGTGTAAGATTAATTGCCGATTTTAAAAAGATAAGTAATAATTTTCATACTAATGCAAATTTAATACTATTATTACTAATGCAAATTTAATACTATTATCACTAATTCAAACTAATACTATTATCACTAATTCAAATATAATACTATTATTACTAATGAAAATTTAATAATATTATTAATAATTCAAATCTAATACTATTATAACTAATTCAAATCTAATACTATTATTTCTATTGCAAATTTAATACTATTATTACTAATGCAAATCGAATACTATTATCACAAATTCAAATGTAATACTATTATTACTAATGCAAATCTAATACTATTATTACTAATGCAAATGTAATACTATCATTACTAATGAAAATGTAATACTATTATTACTAATGCAAATTTAATACTATTATTACTAATGCAAATTTAATACTATTATCAGTAATTCAAATGTAATACTATTATTACTAATGCAAATCTTATACTATTATTACTAATGAAAATGTAATACTATTATTACTAATGCAAATCTAATACTATTATTACTAATGCAAATTTAATACTATTATCACTAATTCAAATGTAATACTATTATTACTAATGCAAATCTTATACTATTATTACTAATGAAAATGTAATACTATTATTACTAATGCAAATCTAATACTATTATTACTAATGCAAATTTAATACTATTATCACTAATGCAAATGTAATACTATTATTACTAATGCAAATCTAATACTATTATTACTAATGCAAATGTAATACTATTATTACTAATGCAAATGTAATACTATTATTACTAATGCAAATCTAATACTATTATTACTAATGCAAATTTAATACTATTATTACTAATGCAAATGTAATACTATTATTACTAATGCAAATCTAATACTATTATTACTAATGCAAATGTAATACTATTATTACTAATGCAAATGTAATACTATTATTACTAATGCAAATTTAATACTATTATTACTAATGCAAATGTAATACTATTATTACTAATGCAAATGTAATACTATTATTACTAATGCAAATCTAATACTATTATTACTAATGCAAATTTAATACTATTATCAGTAATTCAAATGTAATACTATTATTACTAATGCAAATCTAATACTATTATTACTAATGCAAATGTAATACTATTATTACTAATGCAAATCTAATACTATTATTACTAATGCAAATCTAATACTATTATTACTAATGCAAATTTAATACTATTATTACTAATGCAAATGTAATACTATTATTACTAATGCAAATCTAATACTATTATTACTAATGCAAATCTAATACTATTATTACTAATGCAAATGTAATACTATTATTACTAATGCAAATTTAATACTATTATCACTAATGCAAATGTAATACTATTATTACTAATGCAAATCTAATACTATTATTACTAATGCAAATTTAATACTATTATCACTAATGCAAATGTAATACTATTATTACTAATGCAAATGTAATACTATTATTACTAATGCAAATCTAATACTATTATCACTAATTCAAATGTAATACTATTATTACTAATGCAAATCTAATACTATTATTACTAATGCAAATGTAATACTATTATTACTAATGCAAATGTAATACTATTATTACTAATGCAAATTTAATACTATTATTACTAATGCAAATGTAATACTATTATTACTAATGCAAATGTAATACTATTATTACTAATGCAAATCTAATACTATTATTACTAATGCAAATTTAATACTATTATCAGTAATTCAAATGTAATACTATTATTACTAATGCAAATCTAATACTATTATTACTAATGCAAATGTAATACTATTATTACTAATGCAAATCTAATACTATTATTACTAATGCAAATCTAATACTATTATTACTAATGCAAATTTAATACTATTATTACTAATGCAAATGTAATACTATTATTACTAATGCAAATCTAATACTATTATTACTAATGCAAATCTAATACTATTATTACTAATGCAAATGTAATACTATTATTACTAATGCAAATTTAATACTATTATCACTAATGCAAATGTAATACTATTATTACTAATGCAAATCTAATACTATTATTACTAATGCAAATTTAATACTATTATCACTAATGCAAATGTAATACTATTATTACTAATGCAAATGTAATACTATTATTACTAATGCAAATCTAATACTATTATCACTAATTCAAATGTAATACTATTATTACTAATGCAAATCTAATACTATTATTACTAATGCAAATCTAATACTATTATTACTAATGCAAATGTAATACTATTATTACTAATGCAAATTTAATACTATTATCACTAATGCAAATGTAATACTATTATTACTAATGCAAATCTAATACTATTATTACTAATGCAAATGTAATACTATTATTACTAATGCAAATGTAATACTATTATTACTAATGCAAATCTAATACTATTATTACTAATGCAAATTTAATACTATTATTACTAATGCAAATTTAATACTATTATTACTAATGCAAATGTAATACTATTATTACTAATGCAAATTTAATACTATTATTACTAATGCAAATGTAATACTATTATTACTAATGCAAATTTAATACTATTATTACTAATGCAAATCTAATACTATTATTACTAATGCAAATTTAATACTATTATTACTAATGCAAATTTAATACTATTATTACTAATGCAAATGTAATACTATTATTACTAATGCAAATGTAATACTATTATTACTAATGCAAATCTAATACTATTATTACTAATGCAAATTTAATACTATTATTACTAATGCAAATTTAATACTATTATTACTAATGCAAATGTAATACTATTATTACTAATGCAAATTTAATACTATTATTACTAATGCAAATGTAATACTATTATTACTAATGCAAATGTAATACTATTATTACTAATGCAAATCTAATACTATTATTACTAATGCAAATTTAATACTATTATTACTAATGCAAATTTAATACTATTATTACTAATGCAAATGTAATACTATTATTACTAATGCAAATTTAATACTATTATTACTAATGCAAATGTAATACTATTATTACTAATGCAAATCTAATACTATTATTACTAATGCAAATCTAATACTATTATTACTAATGCAAATTTAATACTATTATTACTAATGCAAATGTAATACTATTATTACTAATGCAAATCTAATACTATTATTACTAATGCAAATCTAATACTATTATTACTAATGCAAATGTAATACTATTATTACTAATGCAAATTTAATACTATTATCACTAATGCAAATGTAATACTATTATTACTAATGCAAATCTAATACTATTATTACTAATGCAAATCTAATACTATTATCACTAATTCAAATGTAATACTATTATTACTAATGCAAATCTAATACTATTATTACTAATGCAAATCTAATACTATTATTACTAATGCAAATGTAATACTATTATTACTAATGCAAATTTAATACTATTATCACTAATGCAAATGTAATACTATTATTACTAATGCAAATCTAATACTATTATTACTAATGCAAATTTAATACTATTATTACTAATGCAAATGTAATACTATTATTACTAATGCAAATGTAATACTATTATTACTAATGCAAATCTAATACTATTATTACTAATGCAAATTTAATACTATTATCACTAATTCAAATGTAATACTATTATTACTAATGCAAATCTTATACTATTATTACTAATGAAAATGTAATACTATTATTACTAATGCAAATGTAATACTATTATTACTAATGCAAATCTAATACTATTATTACTAATGCAAATTTAATACTATTATCAGTAATTCAAATGTAATACTATTATTACTAATGCAAATCTTATACTATTATTACTAATGAAAATGTAATACTATTATTACTAATGCAAATGTAATACTATTATTACTAATGCAAATCTAATACTATTATTACTAATGCAAATCTTATACTATTATTACTAATGAAAATGTAATACTATTATTACTAATGCAAATGTAATACTATTATTACTAATGCAAATCTAATACTATTATTACTAATGCAAATTTAATACTATTATCACTAATTCAAATTTAATACTATTATTACTAATGCAAATCTAATACTATTATTACTAATTCAAATTTAATACTATTATCACTAATTCAAATGTAATACTATCATTACTAATGCAAATGTAATACTATTATTACTAATGCAGATTTAATACTATTATTACTAATGCAAATTTAATACTATTATCACTTATTCAAATCTAATACTATTATTACTAATGCAGATTTAATAATATTATTACTAATTCAAATCTAATACTATTATCACTAATTGAAATCTTATACTATTATTACTAATGGAAATTTAATACTATTATTACTAATGCAAATATAATACTATTATTACTAATGCAAATGTGATACTATTGTTACTAATGCAAATTTAATACTATTATTACTAATGCAAATTTAATACTATTATCACTAATTCAAATTTAATACTATTATTACTAATTCAAATTTAATACTATTATTACTAATGAAAATTTAATACTATTATTACTAATGCAAATTTAATATTATTATCACTAATTCAAATGTAATACTGTTATTACTAATGCAAATTTAATACTATTATTACTAATGCAAATCTTATACTATTATTACTAATGCAGATCTAATACTATTATTACTAATGCAGATCTAATACTATTATTACTAATGCAAATTTAATACTATTATTACTAATGCAAATATAATACTATTATTACTAATGCAGATTTAATACTATTATTACTAATGCAAATCGAATACTATTATTACTAATGCAGATTTCATACTATTATTACTAATGCAAATTTAATACTATTATTACTAATGCAAATATAATACTATTATTACTAATTCAAATTTAATACTATTATTACTAATTCAAATATAATACTATTATTACTAATGCAGATTTAATACTATTATTACTAATGCAAATCGAATACTATTATTACTAATGCAAATTTAATACTATTATTACTAATGCAGATTTAATACTATTATTACTAATGCAGATTTAATACTATTATTACTAATGCAAATTTAATACTATTATCACTAATTCAAATGTAATACTATTATTACTAATGCAGATTTAATACTATTATTACTAATGCAAATTTAATACTATTATTACTAATTCAAATTTAATACTATTATTACTAATGCAGATTTAATACTATTATTACTAATGCAAATCTTATACTATTATTACTAATGCAGATCTAATACTATTATTACTAATGCAAATTTAATACTATTATTACTAATGCAAATATAATACTATTATTACTAATGCAGATTTAATACTATTATTACTAATGCAAATCTAATACTATTATTACTAATGCAGATTTAATACTATTATTACTAATGCAAATTTAATACTATTATCACTAATTCAAATGTAATACTATTATTACTAATGCAGATTTAATACTATTATCACTAATTCAAATTTAATACTATTATTACTAATGCAAATTTAATACTATTATCACTAATTCAAATTTAATACTATTATTACTAATGCAAATTTAATACTATTATTACTAATGCAAATTTAATACTATTATTACTAATGCAAATTTAATACTATTATCACTAATTCAAATTTAATACTATTATTACTAATTCAAATGTAATACTATTATTACTAATGCAAATTTAATACTATTATCACTAATTCAAATTTAATACTATTATTACTAATGCAGATTTAATACTATTATCACTAATTCAAATTTAATACTATTATTACTAATGCAAATTTAATACTTTTATTACTAATGCAAATTTAATACTATTATTACTAATGCAAATTTAATACTATTATTACTAATGCAAATCTAATACTATTATTACTATTGCAGATCTAATACTATTATTACTAATGCAAATTTAATGCTATTATTACTAATGCAAATTTTATACTATTATTACTAATGGAAATCTAATACTATTATTACTAATGCAAATTTAATACTATTATCACTAATTCAAATTTAATACTATTATTACTAATGCAAATTTAATACTATTATTACTAATGCAAATCTAATACTATTATTACTAATGCAGATTTAATACTATTATTACTAATGCAAATCGAATACTATTATTACTAATGCAAATATAATACTATTATTACTAATGCAAATTTTATACTTTTATTACTAATGCAAATCGAATACTATTATTACTAATGCAGATCTAATACTATTATTACTAATGCAGATTTAATACTATTATTACTTATGCAAATGTAATACTATTATTACTAATGCAAATGTAATACTATTATTACTAATGCAAGTTTAATAATTTTAATTGTTACATACGAAGTTATACTAGTATTATTCTTCCTCAAATCATATACAATACTGTAAAAAAAATGACATTTCGTGAGAAACCTGTAGTTATATCTAGTACCGTGTGTAAAAATGTCATCAAATTCCATGTGATCGGAATACGTTTTGAACGCTTTTTACAAAAAAACTAAAACTGAAGTGAACCTTGTATTTACACAGACATGGTAGGAAAAGATATACATTTTCTCTAAGATTAATGTATGCTTATTTATATTTACAGATAAATATAGTGTTTCAATAACTTAAAGGATCTCATTAAAATTGCATCCAACAACATTGAAACATGCCTCGAACCAAAGGAGCATCAAACCTATCAAAGTTTCTGTAAGGACGAATCGTAGGTCAACATGAAGGTGGTTTAGTAAGCAGAAAATAGCAGGAAATATTTTAATACGTCTTTTCTAATGATAATAGAGTGATCTTGTGATTCACAAGAGTGAAAAAAGAGTGATCAAAACCTCATCCAAGTCGCCCCACGCCCCCTGAAAGAACCTTTAGGTCTTGTGAAAAGTAATATATATATATATATATATATATATATATATATATATATATATATATATATATATATGCTGCGTCAAATGCTCCATTGCATATTAGTAAAATATCAATATTTCACTAAATATACATCACAACAAAATGAAAATTGTATCATAAAACGACTGCTTTAAGGTTAGTTATTTACGAAAATTTTATTCAAATTCATGCGATATTCACGAAGTCATGACATTTTATTCTTTATCGTGGAATTTCCACTGTCCATCGCTTTATTGCAGGTCTTTTAAAATGTTGTTTTAGGGACAAAATATAATGTCTTATCATGCGAACATTATCGTTTATTTTATTTTTCTGTCAAAGAATGATGAGGAAAATCAAATCCTTGGTGTTAAGTCTCAAATAAATGAATTATTTATCGACATATCCATCATTTTTTAAATAACTTTAAATAAACGTTTCCCCCCCCCCGAGGAAGTCAATTGTTTGATCTCAAAAAGGAGTTATAGCTCTAGCAATATCAATAATATTCTCCACAAGACATCCTTTGGAGTAAATTGCTCTTCTCGCTCATAAACCCCTCTTTTTAATATTGACCAGAGATATTCAATGGGATTAAGGTCTAGAGAACATGGTGGTCACGCCAGGAGAGTTTATCCAAAGAAGCCCATAGATTCAAGGAAGGCTGCAGTCGCCTTAGCAGAATGGGATGATGCATTGCCATGCATGAAAATCATCTGAAAGCGACGTCACAATGGTACGTCATCTAGTCATGGTGACAAATGTTTATCCAAAAAGGCCGTGTACGCATTGCTGGTAAGTTTTACACCCTTGGACTCGGAATGATCCAACCAAATTATGATGACTCCACCTCTTCGTTGGCGATGAACTTTGTAAGGGTTGGAGTTCCGTTCGAGTTCCAAACTTTTGCCCTTCCATCCGGACCGTCAGGAGTAGTACATGTCTCATCTGTAAATAGGACACGCTGGAGATCCATTTTCATGTAAATCTGTGCCCAAGCCAAGGTTTTACCCTATGTTGTTTGCTCATTGGATGCGTTCGAATAGTTTGGATGTTCCTTGTTTTCCTATTCAACACATTACATCGGGCCTGTCCTGATCCTGCATCGATTTCAGCTCTTACAAAAATGGAAGCACTCGTGCTGTTTGGGTTTCGGTTGACTTCTCTACAAATTTGTTGAATATCACGATGTGAGAGGCTTCTCCTGGTGCCTTTATCCTTTCGGGATTTAGGGTTGGTTTTAGTCACGAATGAAGCCAAAGTTCTTGGATCCCGTTCCAGCGCCATAGTAAAATCTTTGATGAACAATCCTGCAAGTCCAGCAACAATGATTTCCTTTTTGATAACCGTTAATCGCTCCTTTTTTGGCATTTTAAAAGACCTGCAATAGCGCGATGAACAGTATAAATTACTTAATCATAAATAAAATGGCATAACTTCATGAATATTGGAAGGATTTGAAAAAATATTTGGAAATAACTAACTTTAGAACAGTCATTTAATCATACACCTTTCACTTTTGTGTGACGTATACTTAGTGAAATGTTGATATTTTAGTAATCTGCAAGAGAGCGATTGACACAGTTTATATATATATATATATATATATATATATATATGACGGGTTTTCAATGGGCAGCGAACTTCAGCACGGACTCATTTTCAATTCTGAGTCGCGCTCATACAATATTCCATTTAAAGATCTTGGAGACCGTTCACGTTCGTCTTAACAGAGAAAATATCTTTAAGGTTTGGGCGTGATTGGTCTCTAGGATCTTGGGAAAATATCATAACGTTGCTCTATTTTAATTACTTTCTTTTTTCTTACCCATAACGAAACGCAACGTAGTTTTATTTATTTTTTTTATATAGGCATCACCACTTATCAAGGCCAAGAGGTTAAGGGTTAAAGAGTGTACAGTAGACATTGGACAATATAATAATCATTAGTAATGAAAATTTGGTAAATTTGATAACTTATATAGCACGGCTCATCAAGAATTTACTTATGTTAGACTTGAACACAACCATATTGTAGTCAGCCGGAAAGCAGGAAAACGGAAGACAATTCCACAGGCGTGCAGTTCTAAGAAAGAAGCTTTGTTCATGGAATCTCCGTTTAGGTTTAGGCACAGATAAAGAGTGGGGGGAATTATTGATAGTGTGTACAGCTAGACGAGTGTTTCTTGTGAAAGTTTGGCGAGGGGGGACCATAGATTGAAGATCAGTTTAACACCTTCCATGAAAATAACGATACATCAGAGAAAAACTCGCAACATCTCTTCTGTGAGACAGAGGTTGCAAGAAAGAGAAAAGGACATCTCCTACGAGGCTACGAAGTCTATTTTGAACTATATCAAGGCAGGACAAGTTCTTTCTAGGAGCTCCTTCCCAGATATGGCAAGAACATTCCATCCTTGGACGTACCTGGCTCTTATATAGATAGAGAATAGCATTAAACGTATATATTTTCGAGTTAACCTGTTTAAATCCCTTGATACAGCTTTGAGAAAGCGAGGACAAAACTCTTGATTTTCTTTCCTCTTCTTCGCCGCTTTTTCTTTATTTTAAAACGTATTTTATTTTAAATGAACTATAAAAGTCTCCTCTTCATGATTGCAATATGAAAATTGTGTAATCCCCCCAAATCATGATATATATATATATATATATATATATATTTATATATATATATATATATATATATATATATATATATATATATATATATATATATATATATAAACCTGACAAATCCTAGAGTGGATGAAACGCCGAATACTCAGTGCAGCTTAATCGCCATATATATATATATATATATATATATATATATATATATATATATATATGTGTGTGTGTATAATATATAATATGCATATAATATATTATATAACATATGTACAATATACATATATATAATATATATATGCATATAATATATAATATATCATATATGCATATAATATATATAATATAAATATATAATATATCTATAATATAAAACTGAATGTGTGTGTGTGAGAGAGTGTGTGTGAGTATGTCTGGTCCCGAATAGGCTCCTATATGGTTGACTATTTAAAAAAATGATTACATATAATGATAGAAGGTGTATCGAGATACAGGAATGGGCATGTTTGATCAGGCAGAACAGTGGTTCATAAAAATTGTGGGGTCTGCGTTCGCGCCTGGTTCACAAAGTATGGAAATAAAAAATTTAAAAATTAAAACAAACGTTGACATGTATTTTTGATATAGATGTACATAAGAATACTTTGATAAGTATGTTTTAACTTAAATAGGGATAGTATAATAAATTCTGTGTTCGCGCCTGGCCTCCATAGAATGGATTTAGGCACAAACTTTAATAAAGGCTATTAATATCTATCTGCGTAAGTATACGTTGATAATTATGTTTCAGTTTGAAGAAATATGGTATAATAAAATTATGGGGTGTTCGTTCGTATCTGACCTCTATAGAATGGAAATATGTCACAAAGTTTAACAAGGTTTTCAATATAAATCCACAGAATATTGTGATAAATGTTTCAGTGTGAACAGGTTTGGTATAAAAATTATGGGGTTTATCTATTTTATTTTTACTTTCATCATATTTTGCTTTGGTCTTGATACCTCCAAATTCGAAGCTATCTCTTTACAACCCTCCCTTTTCATGACGTATCATACTTTCATAAATCAGAGTCCATTTGTGTTGGATGTTTTTGAACCCAGTCAACGACGGGTACTTTTGCTAGTAAAAAATATATGCATAATATATATATATATATATATATACATATAATTTATAATCTATACATAATATAATATATAATATATATATATAAAATATTATATATATAATATATATATAATATATAATCTATATATACATAATATATATATATATACATAATATATATATGCATAATATATATACACATAATATATATACATAATATATATATGCATAATATATATTATATAATATAGCATATATATTATATATAATATATATAATATATATCAAATATATGATATATATAATATAAAATTCTACCGGGGGTACCCGGCGTTGCCCTGGTTTTTAGAGGCGTGTGTGGTTGGGGGTGGTAAAATGAAAACAAAGCAAAGTCATACCCCTGTTTAAATATTATAAAAATAAACAATGTTAAAACTATTAAAAAAAAAATCGGGTAAAAATAAACAATTTTGGAAAATGGACATGACGCAATGCGAATGGTTCAGCGGTGCCCGTGTGTTTGAAAAATTCCAAAAAGGTTTGAAGGGGAGGTGTGTTTACCTCGAATCATTGAGGCGACCCCCCCCCAAAAAAAAACGTGACGAATTAATTAAAAAGAGAATTAGGTCAAATATCAATTCCGCAGTGAATTTTGTTTTAGTTTAGTTTCTGTAGTCACATCACACTCTAATTCTAAATGAATGTTTTTTGTTTTCTTGAATTCTAAATGTATTTATTTGCTTTAATTTTAATTTAAGTGTAATGTAAGTGAAATCACGATAGTGCAATGTACTAATAAATAAAGGTCATAGTTAGATTTCACGGTTAGAGTCGTTAAAACCGGAAGTAACATCCACTTAGTCTCGCAGATTCCGTCTTACACTAACGAAAAAAAAGCAAAATGAAAACAATAATAGTAATTGTTTTTTCGCGTTTTTTAAAAAAAATATTTCTATTTTATTATGAAAAAACAGAAAGCACAAATCAGGGAAAAAAGTAAAAAAAAAAAAAGAAACGGCATAAGTAACCTTGTACGATTCCAAACCAGTGTGTTTCCTCGTAGTGTTCATTGTGAACGCATCCGCTGCAGTGTAAATGAGGAGAGGGGGAAAGGAGGGATCTAATAGAGAGAAAAAATGTTGAAACTTCCATTGAATCTAAGCGATTTTGGCAGTGGGCTCTCACCGGAAAAAATGTTGGAATGTACCATCGTCGAGGAACTGTAGATGGAAAAGGCCTATAGCACACCTTAGATAATATGCTACAGACTGTAGGCATTAAATGTTCATGTAATGTCATGATTTTTAATCCTATTAAGGTCACAGTTAGAAGGGAAAAATGAGTTCATTTTATTTATATAGAGAAGAGAATAGAAAATATAATATATAATATATATAATATAAAATAGATAATATGATGTATAATATATATAATATATTATATATATAACATATCATATAATATATCATATATATAATATTATATATAATATATATAACATATAATATATATATGTAACATATATAATATATAATATATATATATATATATAACATAATATATATATGATATATAGATATATGTAATATATAATATATAATATATATATAATATATATCCCCAACTTTATAACGATAGAGATATTGAATATTGACAAATATTTATCCTTTCTTCTTTAGCGACAAAAAAGATACGAAGAAGATGTAAAGAGCTAGGATATAAACACCTGGCAATGAAAATGAAAAATAGGAAAACTTTTCGTTAACAAATAGATGTCTTAACATCATGATGTTATGTTCAAAATCATATCTGTACGTAAGCCAGTTGATACAAGTCAGAGTTCAAATCAAACACCTGCATAAAGAAAACCAGTAGAATGAACGCTTATGTGAACGGGAATAAGTTATCATTTGAAGGTGTGATTTCTACGCTGACTCTACAGGCTCGGTAACAAGTAACCAATGTTCGCAAAGAGTTTTTTTCAGTGTTAAATTCTGCGTCAACCAACAAATGTCCTACTATCTTCGGGTAGAGTGGGGTTTTGGAGGATTATTTTTTGAGGCACAGGCAGCTTTATAAAAGCATTTTAATGAGAATAATCGTAATGTAATTATACTAATAATGAAACGTGCTCCGACGAATATAAAGCACTTGTACCCCTTGATTAAATACCATCAACTAACCCGACAAACAACAAAATCCTACCTCTACGCTGTAGAGATCCCTAGATACTGGAAAGCCTTCTACGCGAATAGTTTCTTCTATCGAACTGTTAGACTTTAGAATTCCTGCATGGGTCCGTGTTTCCCTGTGTGTACTGACATGCAGAAGTCCATATGTAATGTGAGAAAACACCTTGATGCTTAACACTCTACATAGTAGCCCAATAATTCGGTTGCGAATAGTAGCTCCTTACGTCCAAGTGACACTGTGTTTGTTTTTGGTGATATACAGTAAAAATAATACTTAAATTTCAGAAAGAATGGTTAATGCAAAGCGCAAGCTGAAATTAAGTACAAAAATATTAATACACAAAAGAAATATTTCATAAAAAATTATTTAAAATCGAGGTTTAGATAACCAGATGACAGAGAATTGTTGATTTTATTTTAAGAAAACTTTTGAAACAAATGGAATTCATTAGCTAAGATATAAAGGAAATCTGAGTCGATGATTTACAAGACTTGAATTACCCACGTGTCCAAAACATCTTAGTAAAAACTACTTCAATCGATTACACAAATCACATCTGATTAAAATTTATCAATAGAAGTAATTCTCATTTGATAGGTATGGCTTTCATTGTGGAAAATTTCAGTGAGAATAAATAAGTTTGTACAGGGTGTCCCACTTAAAAATAGCCCGATCTCTTTAATCTTTCTCTTACCGACCAACTGACACCACAATACGAAATGCAATTCTTTTTACAGCAAAATTACGCTTCATGCTACAAGTCTCATCGATCACTGGAAAGAAGAGAGAACAATAAGCAAAGTGGTATGGTCACCACGTTCCCCGGACTTGTCATCATGGAATTTTTATCTTTGGGGGACATTATAAAACTACAGTTAATTTAAAAAATAAAAGAATATTCCCCCTACCTACTTTCTGGGCTACTTTTAATTGAGTAACCCGGTACATTTTTTGTTTTTTAAAAATTATTATGAGCAGATGGAAATGCGAAAGTGTTAATAAGTTGCGTGTATGTGTTCCTTCGTGGGTGTGTGTGTTAGCGTTCGTGTAAGATTATTTATTTTCTCTTTTCTGTTTCATTCAACTTTAGTCGAATCTTTAAAATCCTGGCGCATCTTCCGATGCTTCACTCCAAGTCTCTATATGAGATTCATATATATATATATTAATTTTCCATTAACTCTCATTTACCTCTGAAATACTAAGTATAGAAGTTAAGAATATTTATTTTCCTAATCGCAACTTTTTTTTAATACAAAGCAGTCAACACTTATCAAAACCCGGAAGCCACTCGAGGATAAGGATTCATGAGTGCACAGTAGTCAATGGGAAAATATCGCAGTAATCATTATTAGTGGAAATTTAGTAAATTGGATTACCTAAGAACTTATTCATGCTAAACTTAAAGACAGCCAAATTATAGTTAGTTGCAAAGCACGAAAAACGGAATAAAGTTCCACAGGCATGCAGTTCTTAGAAAGAACTTTTGTTCATGGAATCTACGTTTAGGTTTATGCACATATAAAGAATGGGAGACATTATTGATAGTGGTTTCAGATAGACAAGTGTTTTCCGTGAATGTCAGGCCATGGAGACCATAGATTGGAGCTCAGACGAACAATGGCCATGAAAATTATGATAAAGCAGAGACAGGCTCGCAACGTCCTTTTCAATGGTTGCAATGTGTCAATATTCTCTTAGTTTAAGGTTTAAATCATAGAAAATCGGACAAAACTACATAGGAAATACATCATGACACTAGTATTCTTACGGAAATGTGTATAAAAACTGCTAAATAGGAATGATCAAAAATAGGCAAAACCCGACAGGTCCGTCTTTATGAGAAATTTCAATTGTTTCAATGTGTCAATATTCTCTACCACACTTTGGGGTAATTGCGCCAACTAGCTAAAAGTGCTCTTTTGGCAACCATGCATATACAGAGCACTTTTTTTTTACTTGGCGTGATTACCCCTAAGTACGGTAATAATTGTATGGTGCTTTGTACTGTACAATTCTGGGGTCCACATATATAAATGATTAAAGACTATGAATGATTCTTAATCTACTGTCTAATTTACCGATTTTGCAAACAAGTATTTTTGTATGTTAGTTTTTGTTCACATAAAAAAAAATCAAGAACAGTATTTTCAAAATAAACAAACACTATCAACTTTCATGAGTTGAGAATTGCATCAGCAGTGAGATATCTACTGGAGCGGTAGAACGATCCGACCATTTTTCCAGCAGTCTTGGCAATGGATTTGATGTACATGTTCCATCTCAGATCAGAAGTAAGGGTCACAGCATAGAAGCTTATCAAAACATGTTCAGTAAAATACAATATGCTAAACCTTTTTTGTAGTCTCTTAGTTTTACTGGAGCCCAAGACAATGAATTCATCTATTCTGGTGGAGTATTCCCCTTCATGCTTTTACTATAGGTAACTTCATTTGGAGAAGGTGCACCATTGCTCTTATAAGGCATTGTTTGTTAGCTATGCAGAGGACTGTGAATGGTATGTTATTTTTAATATTAATTCAGGCTTTACTTATAGGGAAAATATCCTCATGTTAAGCCGCCCTGAAAAATATCTGTATACAGGGACCTTACACGCGCGAGAGCAGTTTCTAGTAGGCATACATGTTCTCTCCATTAAGTTATAAAGTTCTTTCCAGTAGACTTATGGATGTGTGGTTCGTGAATTTATAAATGTATCTTAGTGTTCTTATCAAAGGGTCGATGGCAGCTGGCGTAAAATAGATGGTAGCTTAGTCGTGATACTTAGTTCCACCTTTGTATTAAAGAAAACGACCCCCTGTTTATTTCTACATTTAGGGAAGATTAAACGGTAATTTCCATAAGTTCAGAGAATAGCATCTTGCTAATTAAAACGTTTTTATTTGCTTTTATTAAATTCATGCGAGTGTGTATGTAAACAGATATGCGCAGACACAATTTACACATTTTTATTTATAAAAAAAAATCCTGCTCGGGTGTTTGGAGGTGTGTTTAAGCAAAAAAAAAAAAAAAAAATTATGTGATAGTAAGCAAGCAGGATCGAACCCGTACCGCAAAAGAGGAAAAAAAGCGGGGAAAAATGTGATGTCTTTGCTGTTGCACCCATCGACACACCGGAAGTGACGAATTGTTAAATAATGCTAATCAATCGAAGACAGTTCATGACTTTCGAAAATATCGTCGAAAAAAGCGACCCCTCCTTGTAGAAAAGTGGCCAGTTAAGGGTGAGGAAATGAATGTTTTAAGACAATTTTTCGATATTTGTCTTCCGAAGAATCGAGTTACAAAACGATTCTGATCTGGTGAAAATTTGCCGCCTCTGACTAAAGTTTTAGCCATACATACATGCATACATAGACCGGTGAGATTTCTATAAGGACTAGCCTGGGTGCCCGGCGTTGTCCGGCTGTTTGGAGGTGTGTGTTGAGCAAAAATAAAACAAAGTGGTAGTAGGCAGGCAGGCTCGAACCCATACCACGAAGGAGGAAAAAGCGTGAAAAAATGTGACGTCTTTGCTGTTGCGTCCATCGCCAAAACGAAAGTGACGTAGGTTTAAATTACGGCTAGTCAATCAAAAAGAGAGGATGACTTTCGAAAATATCGGTAAAAAAAAAGCAACCTCTCCCTGTAGAAAAGTGCCCAATTGATGGTGATGAAATTGATGTTTTTGACCAATTTTTAGATATTTGTTGTCCTAAGTGTTGAGCATTAAAACGATACCGACCTCGTGAAAATCAGTTGCCTCTGTCGAAAGTTTTAGGCAGACATACATGCATGCATTAAAACAGACATGTGAGATTTTTTTATTATAGACTAGCGAGGAGTACTCGGCGTTGCCCGAGTGTTTGGAGGTGTGTGTGGAAACTCCGGGGGTGGGTTAAAAATGTTTTGGTAGGTCAGTATAAGGATCGAATCCGAACCCTTGAGGCAAAGTTGTAAATTAAAGTGTGAAAAAAAAACAACAAAAAAAAAAGTTCGACGTTAACCATTGACCCACCGCGAGAGTAAAAGCAAAACCATATAAGGTATTGTGATTACAGGCAGTTACCAACGCGGGTAACTAAATAAAGATGGCTGATCTATTATGCAAGCAAAAATAACTATACGACATACCAACTAAAAAACAGTTCTTTTCTTTTCGTGTTTTCCTTTAAATATAATAATATATATTGCCAACAAAGGAGCGCCAAAAAGAAAAAAAAAGTTTATACAGCGTGTCCAATATGAGTGAAAATAAGGTAGGCAGAGCAAATGTAAAAATGTACAAAAATTATCCCTCGCTTCGTATGGGTTTCTTTCCGAAGTTTGGCACCTAAAAGTCGAACTTGAAAATATTTTGGTTGAACTTCGAAACATATACTAACTCTTTATTTAATCCATCAGAGTAGATTGTTCTCCTTCTCTCATGCATGTGGTAATACATTATTTTACTAGATTTTATTTGTTATTAAAAGGGGGAAATAGTCGTATCCCGTTGAGTTAAAACGAGTACTTTATGGTAAATGTCTAGAGTACGTGTGGTATTGTCGTGCTAAATCCCCATATAACGGCATTAATCCATAGTTGCACATGAACAGAATACCATAATACTTAGTCCATTGCATCATAATAAAAAAGTGTCAATACTGATTGGTATAGGAGTTTTTGAGAAAATCTCTAAAGTTACCGCGGCATTGCAGTGACGAATCTATATAAACCGTAACTCTGCATCAAACATATTACGTAATACTATATTCGCTGCAGTTTATTATGAGAACGGTTCATACAAAATGTAAAATATATCGTCTCTGTAGTTTCTGTGAAACTGTGGAACGGACAGACAGACAAACAGAGAGACTAGGAGAAGTATAAATTCAATCACTATTTTATTCTGTCTTATTTTCTGATTCGAAAAAAAAACTTTAACGATAAATGCTATTTATTTACTGACAAAAATATACGAGGGCCGTTCTGTAAATAAAGCCTCGTATATTTTAATTTAAAAAGTTAAAAGGCTACGAAAACGGTAGTGATACAATAAAACCGAGTGACCTTTTGCCCGCCAGATTTTATTTTTCTACATAGTAGCCACGATTCTCAACGCACTTTTGCTATAGGTTCAATGAGGCGTCTCGGTTTCTAACACACGTCCCTAACAGAGGTTGCTTTTTTAGACTGTTCAATATCTCTAGCAGATGGATGAAACTGTCAGGTCATAAATGAATACGCCCAATCATAATAGCAATGAAATTTGCATTTCCTTGTTGTCTATTTGAACGGAAGAATAAGATAAGATTTGGAACAGTGTTTCTGAATAAGAAAATACTAAGCAATGAAAGAAAAGAAAATTTTCCAGCGAACCAGTAGCAAAAACTCGCTATAAATCTAACAAATAACAGAATATATGATGTACTGAAATAAACAGCTTACATTGTAAGCGTGTATTTAATCATATTATCAACCGTTTCCATTTGTGAAGTATTTCATTTCGGCTTTCAGATAATGTCAAGTCATCAGGAGAATATACGCACCGTTTCGGGGCTTTCTATCAACGGCAGTTTTAAGTATCAGCCCCGGTAACTAATGTGATACCTAATTATCTGAATTAACTTTGCAAACTCATCTAATCCATTTGGACGGAAAAAAGAACATAAGAGGCATTATCGTTTTTAATCGAATATAACATTTCCTGAATGAAATTGATATTCTTTAGATGTCTTCATCAAGATAAACTAATTTGGCATAATCGAAATCGTGTTAGCAAAGGGGACAGGGTAAAAGGGTTTAATTACCGGTTGAATAATACTAACATGTGAAAAACGGTACTTGATGCCTCTTCGCTGTAGACTCAGCTTTTAAGGGAATAATCAACGATAATTAGCGTAATCCTTGAAGAGGAGTGTCACTTTCTCCTACACCGAGTTGTAAGAGCCATGAAAAAGGACATTTGGTGTCGCTCCCGACTACGTCCGGTCACGTACATCTTTTAAGTAAATACACAAGTTTTCCCTCCCATTTAAAAGCATAAGTGCAAATTTGAGAAAAAAATAATGCACGTACGTATATGCCAGATTGTTACATATTTTTAACAGGAAAAATATTTTATCGAAAAATATATAAAAGAAATATAATTTCTTGTTACAAATAATTTATTTTCATTTTCGGCACGTAATTAGTTTTTTTTTTCCTCAAAACGAAAAATTAAAACACAAACTCACGTGCCAGAACATGCAGGAGGCATATTTTAAAGATACCGTAGGTGAATCAACCCTTTCGTTATAATTTGTAAAATTTGAATGCGACAATTTCAGCTTCATGATGCAGGTTGGTTTACAGTCGATGAGATCATGTGAATATTACGCTTACAGTTGAAAAATAACAAAACAAAAACAAAACAAGTAAATACATTCCGTCAAGAATGATTTGAGGGTTATTCAAAATCCATAGAAATAATTTTATTTATGATTACCAGGTCGCCCGTGTTGCCCTGTCGTAACATACGCTCAAATATTGTAGTGTAATAAATGCAGATTTTGTATTTATTATAATAGTACCGATTCTCCATTGATTATTATATTGTACCTAATTTATATTAATGATTTCCTGAGTTCAAAAAAATGATTTCGATGAGC
>NC_136491.1:34568661-34571161 GCF_053919585.1 Euprymna scolopes
ATCATAGGACATATGGGCGCCGCTAATTGCATCCCTATTAAGATAGAGAAAAATAAGTTTAGGGCTTTAGTAGATACTGGCGCCGAAATTTCTGTAATAAAAAGTACTGTATTAGAAGGTCTCAGAGAGAAGCCTGAGATAAAGAAAATAGAGATGAATTTAAGGACTGCAAACGGGTCACCTCTCATAGTGCAAGGAGTGGCGCGTTTACAAATTAAAGTAGGAAGCCAGTACATTCGACATGATTTTGTAGTGACGAAAAACCTTAAAAGGAACGTCATATTGGGCCGAGACTGGCTCAAGCAAAATAGTGTTAGAATGTACTTTGATTTAGGAGCAATCCGATTAGGCAGCGAGTACATAGCGCTGCAAGAGGAGGCTTATATTTCGAGTATAGTTAGATTAAGGCACAATGTCACCCTGAAACCGCAGCATTTACATGCGTGCACAGCTCGTGCCGAAATGAGAAATGGTCAGGGTTTAGATTACGAAGTAGTGCAGATAGATAAAGGCTTCCTAAGTGATCTAAGTTGTGTATCCGTAGCGAACACGGTAGTTAAAATTAAAGGTAGGAAAAGTTTTCCTTTGCTAATTATGAATAACACGAACCAGACAGTAAAATTAAAGAAAGGTTACAAGATAGGTAGATGTAGAAGAACAGAAGTAGTAATGGCAATATCAAAGCCAAATAAACAAAAGAAGTCGGGAAACAAAAGTAACCTCAACGGCATAAAAGTGCCGGAAGAAATGAGGAAAGTTTTAAATAAAGTCCTGCAACGAAATACTGATTTATTCGTCACAGAGGATAGATATTTAGGCCGGACTGACACAGTAGAGATGAGGATCGATACAGGAAAAAACGATCCCATAAAGAAAAACCCGTATAGAACACCTCTCAAACAACGAGAAGAAGTTAATGTAGCACTAGAGGAAATGCTACAGGCAGGGGTGATAGAAAGGTCAAACAATCCGTGGAGTTTCCCGATAGTTTTGGTAAAAAAGAAAGACGGAACAAAGAGGTTCTGTGTAGATTTTAGGGCCCTGAATAAGATAACAAAGAAGTATGCCCGAGCGCTACCAGTAATTGATGATATACTGGCCTCGCTCGGGTCAGCAAAATATTTCTCAAAGTTGGACTTGAAATCAGGGTATTGGCAGGTAAAGTTGACCGAAAAAGATAAAGAGAAAACTGCGTTCACCTGTCATAGAGGACTGTTCCAATTTAATGTAATGCCATTCGGACTTGCTAACGCTCCGGGAGTGTTTCAGGAGCTAATGTCCGTAGTGTTACAGGGACAGGAAGAATTCGCCGTGCCTTATTTGGATGATATTTTGATATTCTCCAAAACAAAGGAGGAACATGTTAGGCATATAGAAAAGGTGTTAGGTAGTTTACGTAGGCATAATTTAAGGTTAAAGGCGGCGAAGTGCGAGTTTTTCGGCAAGGAAGTGCAATATCTGGGATTCCGAGTAAGTGAGAAAGGTATCCAGCCGGAGGGGGACAAGGTTAAAGCAATTCAGGCAATTGCGACCCCAACCACTGTGAAGCAGGTTAGATCCTTTATAGGCATGACATCCTATTACAGGCGATTTATCAAGGATTTTTCTGTAATCGCCGAACCGTTAATTCGGTTAACTAGGAAGCATGCACGTTTCTGTTGGGACGATGCGTGTCAGTCTGCTTTTAATCGATTGAAATCGAAGCTTGCAGAGATGGTGATGCTGGCATACCCGGACACTAACAAAGGATACAGGTTATACACGGATGCCTCCGATTATGCGATCGGAGCAACCTTGTCTCAAATGGTCTACGACCCGGAGGAGGGTCGGGAGATAGAGAAACCCATTTATTTTCTATCTCATAAGTTGTCTGATACCCAGACTAGATGGTCAACAATAGAGAAAGAAGCATATGCGATTCACTATGCCTTAAACAAGTTGAATCACTACTTGCATAGTGCTACGTTCACCATCTACACGGATCACAGACCATTGGAGTACTTGCTGAAATCTCCGATACAGAATAGGAAGATACAGACGTGGGCATTAAGTATGGCTGGCTATGATTGCACCATACAGTACCTAAAAGGAAAAGATAACGTCTGTGCGGATCTCTTATCCCGTGCGGTAAATGCGAGTCGGGATGAAGACGATCCTCCAGTAGAAATAGATGATAGGAATTACACGGTGAGTGCGATAAACTCGAATCGTTTTGAACCAAGAGAGTTTGTATCGCATAAGGATGACGAAGGCTCACCGGTAGTAAGCGAGCGTCCTACACTATCAGGTTTGGATATGTGTAAAGAACAAGACGCCGATAGTCAGATCGTCGAATTAAAGAAACGGATGAGGAGCGGTAAAACGTCCAAGATGGAAGAAAAAAAGTACATCATAATGGACGATATCGTATATTATTTATCGACACCCGACGACGATCCTGTAATTAGATTATATATTCCGTCTCATTTGAGGATGAAGGTATTGAAACAATACCATGATG
>NC_136491.1:34578661-34611161 GCF_053919585.1 Euprymna scolopes
AACCAGTAAAGACCCGGGGGGCAACAAGTTTAAGGCCCTGCTAAAAATAAAGGACTCGCTTGATGAAAAGCGCAAGCAAAGCGAGAAGAAAAAAGAAAAAGAAAAAATATTAGATTTCCCCGAATCTCTCTTCCCCGAAAAGCCTGCCCCTCCTCCAAAAGAGAAAAGATCACCCCGTAAAGCGCCACCCCTCTCTCCCGCAAACGTACCAAAAAGAGACCCAAAGTTGACAACCCTAGGCTCCCCATCCAAAAAGACCCCTAAACCGTCCCCTAAACCGTCTCCATTCTGCTCCCCAAACAATACACCCCAAAACTCCCCCCCGCTTCCCCTATGAAAATTGACATGCCCCCTCCTCCATCACCTCGCCCTTTTACTTCTGAAAAGAAAAGACAAAGAAGTCCCTCCGTGGAAAAAGACCAGAAAAAGAAAAGACCCCCTTTTTTTCAGGGCAAAGACGTGTGTAAGATCACGGCTAATATAGAGACCATATCCAAAAATCACGTTAGAAAAGACTACCGAAACCTCTACGCGGTGAAGCAGATAAGCAAACTGGACATTACAAACCCAGAAAATTTTCCTAATGCCAAAAGACTTTTAACTGTGGTCAGAAGTCGTGAAGAGGCCAAAGGAGTTTGGACTATGCTGGAGGAAGCAAACTCTGCTTTTAATATCATTCCTCCAGCAGCCTTTTTTAGCGACTCCGACATACTTAAAATGGAGAAACTATGTGTTGGACGGGTCCCCATAAAAATCCACCCTTCACTTTATAGAGCGATTAAGTTAACATTTCCTCTAGACATCGGTGGTCTGTCCCCTGATGGGGCCATCACTAATGAGATGACCTCAGGATCATTGGGGACAGCTGTCGGTGTCTTGGCACCGTCCATGTTTGTTAAGGATACCCAACCCTAGATAGATCACAATGGCTTTAAGGTAAGCTACTTTGAATGTCCGAGGGTTGAGGGACGCCTCTCGTAAACTTCGAGTTGCACGCGACCTTCAACGCCTCGGGGTGGATATATTCTGTGTACAGGAAACGCACTTCATTCCCAGTGATTATCAGGGTGTGCTGCTTAGAGACTTTCAGCTCTATTCAGCACATTTTGATTCCCATTCGAGGGGTGTTTCCTGGCTAGTTAGACGCACTCTTGATGCTTCGTGTGACCCAGTCTATGCTGATCCAGAGGGAAGAGTGCACGTGCTGGATGTTACCGTAAAGGATGTGGCATTTCGATTTATTGGGTTTTATGCTCGCAATAGCCATGGCGAGAGGGTTTCCTTTTTTCGGGGGATTGAGCCCTTCATGAATTCGTCTCGGCGGATAGTTTTAGCGGGAGACTGGAACGCGGTCCTGGATCCCGATTTAGATAGCGGGGGTAATACTTCAAGGGCTACTAACCAGAACCGGGATGCTAAGGCGTTTCGAGACTTTATTGACAAGTTTGATCTTGTCGATAAATTTCGAAACGAAAAGCCCGAGGATGTAGTTTGGACTTGGACAGGTAGACGCGGCTCCGATCCGGTGCAACTTTCGAGTTACATCGATCGGTTCTTAGTTAAGAGAGTCGACTTAGGGCTTTTAGACTGTCCAAGTTTTCATAACAGTTTATTCGGACCATAGGTTAGTCCGGGTTCGGGTAAACTTAGATAGCGTTAAACCTAGGATGGCTAGTTACTGGAAGTTCAACACGTCGTTGTTCGACGTGAAGGGCTTCCGGGAACAGCTTTTACTAACAATACAGAGGGAATTGACGGGAGCCATTATCGGGAATAAGTGGTGGGGAAAACTTAAACAAGTAATTAGGTCCTTCGCTGCTGATTTTAGTCATCGACTCAATCTTAATTCTAGAGCAGCGAAAGCGGCACTAGATGATAGATTAAAAAGGGCGGTGGAGGAGGGGGATAGTGATAGTTATACTTTAATTAAGGCTGAACTGGACTCCCTGGATAACAGGAAGGACCAGGGTCTAGTAGTTAGGGCTAGGTTAAAAAGAGTGCCGAACGAGGCAACAAACATAGCCGCGTCAATGCGTGCGGAGGAGCGTCGACGTGCGACTGATCGACACATCGCCAGTGTCACATTGCCGGGCGGACGAACCGTAACATCAAATGATGGAATCCTGGAGGGTTTTCGAGCTCATTTGCAGGAGCTTTTTACCATGGAGCCCGGTCTGGAGATTGAACAGTTTGACACGTATTTAGCTGACTTTTCTCGCCTTGAAGCGACCGAAGCAGCTACGTGTGAAGGTAGCATAAAAGAGGAAGAAGTCCTTGAGGCTCTGAAACAAGTCGGGCTAGACAGGACCCCTGGGATTGATGGTCTGCCTTACGAGGTGTACTTGAGGCTGTCGCCCATTTTTATTCCTTTGCTGGCCACACTCTTCAACTCCTGGTTTAGGAACGGGTCTATACCTCAGTACTTTACCAGGGGAATCATTAAATTGCTTCGCAAAGATAAAAATGGAGGGGATGGGATTAGCAATTTCCGGCCCTTAACGATGTTAAACAGAGAGTTAAAGATTTTGGCCAAGATCTTAGCAAATCGTCTGCAGGTTGTTTTACATCGTCTCATAAGTCCCGAACAGACGTGTTCTGTTAAGGGCCGGACGATTCAAGATAATTTGCACGCGATACGCTTGATCATAGAGAAAGTCGACACAGAAGCCGCGCTGATCAATTTAGATCAGTCCAAAGCATTCGATAGGGTGGACCATCGTTACCTAGGGGCTGTTCTTTGCTCGGCTGGGTTTGGACCCCAGTTTCGCTCATGGATTCGCCTCTTGTATGCTAACCCCGGTGCTATGGTGGAGGTGAATGGGGTGAGATCGAAGCCCTTCAGGTTAACAAGATCTATCCGTCAAGGTTGTCCGTTATCACCCATGCTGTATGTCATCGCGCTTGAGCCCTTTTTGCGCCAGCTTAGGGTGAATCCGGTCCTTCGCGGGATTACTTTACCAGGTGGTTCTACCCCAGTAAAGTATACCGCCTATGCCGACGACGTGACTGTGCTTGTAACGAGCAATGCCGAGATTAGAGTCGTCGACATGGAAACAAGACGGTATGCACAGGTAACAGGGGCCATAATCAACCACGTTAAGTCTATTGGCTTACGTGTTGGTGCCTGGAGGGGAACGCCCCTTCAGGGGCCCTTTGGCTGGACTGATGGGCCCTGCAAGCTACTCGGCGTCTGGTTTGGCCCCGACCTCCAGCTGGAGAAAAATTGGTCGGAAGTGTTGAAAGCGGTCAAGACCACAGCTCATTTGTGGTCTTTGAGAAATCAAACTTTAAAGGGTCGGGCGGAGGTATGCAATACTCATATCTACCCCCTGATCCTATACCGTCTATCAGTGCTTCCACTCCCGAAGTCTTCACTACTTGAACTAGTGCGTGCTCTTTTCGCGTTCTTATGGCGCGGAAAGCAAGCCATGGTTGCTCGGGAGATCTGTTGCCTGCATCCGTCTGAAGGCGGTCTGGGTATGCCGAATATCAAAATACGTAGACACACTCTAAGGCTGATATACCTAGACCGAATGTGTACACCTGACTTAGGGAACGGTTTCTTCTGGATGGAAGACACTAAGAAAGCCTTTCCGGCTTTGGAGAGTGTGCATTCGGCTGAGGGGGAGGCACGCAGGAGGCCCCGAAACGAATGCCATTTCTATCGCGAGTGTCGACAGGCGTTGATGTTCCTTCAACGGGTGAATGAAAGCCTCTCTGACACCCGGCTGTTGTCTCGCAAAGCGCTATATAGGGTTTTAGTGAGGGGATCTGTCCGAGACGAAAAGATTGAGGAGTTCGGTTTCACGAATGAGGAGCGTCGCTCGATGTGGCCTTGGGCGCCCGGGCTGAGCTGTTTCGATAACTACGAGGCATCGCTCACCTGGCTGGTAATCCGAGATGCCCTCTGGGTTCACAAAAAACTTTTCATAGCGGGTTTTACAATGACACCTAGTTGTGTCCGATGCGGAGAATGGGAGGAAGACCTAAGCCATGCTTTCTTCCGCTGCGCTATCGTTCGACCGTTATGTGAGTTAGTTGAGAGCTTCACGGTTCGCATACTGAACGGGCGTTTTTTTGTGCTGGATGCGGTTTCCCCGTGCTGCAATTGGGCGCCGAGTATGAAGAAAGAGGAACGTTATGTTTTTCTGTGTTTGCTAGCTGTTATGAGAGGCGTGATTTGGTCGACACGACAGAAGGAGGTTTACGGAGATGAGACCTTCACTGCTCCCCAGCTTGTTCTCATGTTCAAGCATCGGTTGAAAATGCGAATTAAGCTGGAGAAGGTGAAACTCACTCCTGTGAATTTCAACGAAAGGTGGGTGAAAGCTTCGCGACTGTGTAGAGTGACTGGAGCTGGCCTTGAATTCGTTTCTGATTTGATTTAGGTCAAAAAGGATTTTGGGTATCCTGAACTAACAAGACATCAGTATCGGACCGATTAGTTTAGTATGGGTTAGTTAGGCTTTATTGTTTGATTTTTTAACTTAGCTAGAGTATGTATGTGTTCATCGTCCCAGTCCCTCTTTTATTTTGCCCTTGTCCCCCCCTTTTTTCCCCCACCTCAGGTTCGATAACCCCCATTCCCGACCCCAATTAGGTGACGGATGGACTGCTTTGTCAGTGATGCAGGTCGTCTTTGTGGTGTTTATTCAATAAAGTCAGTTTTCGTGTGGACCTGCGTCTTTTCGACTGACAAAGCTTTCTATCTGCCACAATTTAGTAGTGGGGGGGGGGGCTCTTTTACTAACTACTATTTTTTCATTGTAAATATTTCATTCTTTTTGTATATAAAATTTTTAGCCCCCCCACATCATGTATATATCATTTTTCCGGTTATAATTAGGATTCCCATAGAGTGATTCTGGTATTCTGGTGAAAGTCTAGTTAAGTTAACTTTATGTTAGATAGGCCCACATTAAACCCCCCCTATATTTGGCCTTGTGCCACATTTTGTGTATATTTATGCAAATAAATATTAACACCAGAGCGACCCTCGCCTGCTCGGTGACGTTTACTACTCTTTTCAGTTTTAACCTTTTTACGTTGTTGTTCCAGTAATACATTGTATAAACTATTCCGTTGTTCTGTTTTCTTTGGCTTATTGCAAGCCATAACACTGGCGACATTGGATTCGGAGAACGTACTAACGTTTAAAAACAGTGTTCTAAAAAAGTAAACACTGACGACACTGAATTCCAGGAGCATACTAAAATCGAAACCAGTAACGACATTGAAAAAAATACTCGCGTTGAAATAGTATTCTAAAAATACTAACGACGTCGGACTCAAATGTTATCAAGCCTAAGGAAGTGTTTAACATAACACTTGCAACTGAAAGGTTCACGATTAAAAAAAAAACGCAGATCATTACGGAAAAAAAGAGTTGAAAAGAAAAACGTTCGTCACGACTTTCAAAGTTAGCGCTGTACTTTTGCAAAAAGAAAAAGGTTCGTCGCGACTTAGAAAGGTAAATTTTTATACTTTTGGAAAAAGAATTCGTCACTTGTGGTTTTCGCTGCTAAAATCGGGCGTTGTTTTTTTTTCTCTGGAGAAAAATATACAGTTGATTTTTTTTCTTCTCTTTAGACAAGGAACTTTTTATATATTTATGTTTTTTCTGTTCGTCTTATTGTCTGGAGGAAGAAATAAGAAAGAATAAAACGGTTTCGTAAAATTAAGCGAACGTTTTGAAATTGCTAATGCTGACAAAGCAAAACGGACGAATTGAAAGTAGCGTTGGAACATTTGACCAAGTTGCATACCGATGCCGCAAAGCGTCAGTCACAATTCGAGGAACAGCAAAAGAAATTGCAAAAACAGTTAGTGGAATGTCAAATACGAACCGAGGAACAGCAAAAGGAAGTTCAAAAACAGTAAGCCGAACATCAATTAGAAGTTAAAAAACAGTTAGCCGAACGTCAATTACGAACAGAGGAATTGCTTACAGAAATTTTCAAGAATAATGCGAACGCGGAAAGCAATTCAGCATTTTCTCAGAATACAATATGGACCTCAATAGACATTTTTAAATACGAGGAAGAGGAAAGATCATTCGCAGCGTATTTTCGGTGTTATGAAGATTATTTTAATATTGACTGCAGCTAAAAATAAAACCAGACGTCTACTACAAAAAATTGGAAACGGCTGATGATGATAAATTCGTAGATTACGTCTTGCCTTTGAAAACAGCAGATTTATCATTAATTGAGACGGTGAATTTGTTGACAGAACTTTTCTCGCCGAAAACGTCTCTTTTCTATAAGCGTTGGAGATGTGTGAATGTGGTAAAAGACGATAATGACGATTTTTCCACTTACGCAGCTGTAGTGAACAAACACTGTGATGACTTTAAGTTGTCTGAACACTTTTAAATGTCTTGTGTTTGCGCAAGGACTAACCTCGGGAAAAGATGCGGAAATCAGGCGCAAGTCCTTACAAAATTAGAAAATGAACCGAATTCAACACTTCAAAAATTGACTGAGGATTGTCAAAAAGTAGAAATTATAAAAAAAGATGCAAGAAATATCGAAGCAGACATCGCGAATATAAAAAAAGTAACTAAGAAAAAACCGTCGAAATGGCACACAGACACTAATCACCGAAACTCAGAAAATCTAAAAGCACCGAGCGCTTGTTTCAGATGTGATGGAATACATTGGGTAAAGGATTGCCCATTTTAACAAAAACATGCCATTTATGCAATAAGATCGGTCATAAAAGTTCGCACTGTAGGAAAACTCAGAATAGAAGCCGTGTAGGTCAAACTATAACTAAGGACGTCGTAGATGAAAATCTACGCAAATATGTAACGGTTAACATTTTCGGCAAGGCTATAAAATTCCAATTAGACAGTGGATCAGATATTTCAATAATAAATCTCAAAACGTGGAAAATATAACGAAAGCCGACTATGTTAAAAACTAACAGAACGGCGACGGCCGTTAATAGAACAAAAATTCATTTTGAAGATGAATTAATTACAAACGTCACTTTACGGGGAAAAAAAACAAGATTGTATGTGCTAAAAGATAGTGAGAATCTGTTCGGTTCTGACAGCACAGAGGAGTTTCGTCTCTGGAATCTTCCTATATCCACATTCTGCAAGAAAATAGATACCCGTCCAGCAGAAACGGAGAGACTTATAACATGTTTTAAAAAAGAATTCACAAACGTATTTACTCCTGGCTTGGGGAGATGTACAAAAATGGCCGCAGATTTTAAGTTGAAACCTGGAACACAACCGGTGTTTAAAAAGAAACGTAATGTCCTGTTCGCTTCCCTGAACAAAATAAATCAGGAACTAGACAGATTTGAAAGCATCGCTATACTGGGTAAAATTAAATATAGTGAGTGGGCTGCTCGGGCAGTTTACGTAAAGAAAAGGTCCGGGGAAATTCGCGTTTGCGCCGACTTCGCGACTGGGCTCAACGGGTCCTCAGAAGATTTTCACTATCCATTACCTAGTCCAGAAGTGTTCACGAAATTAAATGGCAAGTTTTTTCTAAGATCGACCTAAGCGACGCTTACCTACAGATTCCGGTAAACGACAAAAGCGCTAACCGCCTCTATATTAACATCTATCGGGGTCTGTACAGATACGAAAAACTCGCGTTTGGAGTCAAGGTTGCACCCGCAATATTCCAGCAAGTAATGGATACTATGCTGTTCGGCTTGGACACCGCAATCACATATTTTGATGACATTATCATAGCGAGCAAAAGCAGGGAGAAATATGAAAAACATATCAGGCAAGTATTCAGTCGAACACAAGATTATGGATTTAAGATCAAAGCAGATAAATGCGAATTCTTTTTACAAACAATTGAATACATGAGTCAAATAATCGATAAAGATAGCAGACGCCCAGACCCAGATAGAGCGGCCGCTATTAAAAAAATGCCGGTACCAGTAAGCATAACTCAATTGCAGAGTTTCTTTTAGGTTTGGCAAATTATTCATCCCAAATATGTACAAATTGCGCGACCAACTTAATGAATTGCTGGAAAACTATAAGAGTGGGAGACCAGTACCCGCATTAAGCTGGTCTGCAGTTTAACTTGTTGCTGGCTATCTTGCTCTTGCTTGTTGCTGGATCACAACATTTTGAATCGAGAGTGACTTAGCTGTCGTACACAGCTAAGACTCTGTAACATAATATGTGTATAGATACTCTCTCAGGCATTCGTCTATTAAAATGGTCCTGTTGCGATGGAATTCATTTTTGGGCTTATGGATTTTAAGTGTCTGAGGGAGTGGCACTCGTCTGACAAGACGTTGCAATGATCATATATATATATATATATATATATATATATATATATTATATTATATATATACACATATATGTGCTGCATAGATATAAATGTTTTTCCTTTTTCTCTATATGTGAATGACCATACCCCACTTCTCAATATCTTCATATATTACAGCTTTTCGATGTTTATCTTACCTTACATTTACTTATGGGGGCCAATTTGTATAATTTTCTACATTTACATAGTCTTAGATTCCAGAGTTTGTAAAGAAATATTATTGAGTTAATCTATATACATATGAAGAAGGTCGGAGCTTACATAGAGCGGAACGTTGTGAAAATTGTTCTTCTAAACCAAGTAATACCGAGTATAGATTGAGATTTTCTTTTGTTTTAGATGTTACATTTCCAATAGGTTTTACGGATACAGTGTATAATCGGATCGTATGCAAATATAAAGAAAGACACGATAAAATGACATTATGGCTTTTCCTATTTCTGCTTTGCAAGGATTGCATTTTTTATTTAACTGGCAAACCCAATATATTACTAAGTAAGGCACTCGCACACCAAATAGTATTTGCAAAACTTCGCCGACGAAGATTTAGAAAACACAGAAAAATATCTGTCACCTCGCTTTACGAATAAGACGGTTAGAGATGTGTCGTTTGTCTGGAGACCCAAGAAAAATTAAGTCTTGACTGCTGGACCGAAAGATGTGTCTGCTAAAATAAAATAAACAAAACAAAATGAAACCGACGAATAGGAAAATAATTGGAATTAGAAATGGAAGAAGATTCGAAAGAAAATAGACAGCAAATCAAATAAAAATGAAAAGAAAAGAAAGCAAGAACGCAAAAATGTAAAATAAGGAAACAGGAAATAAGAAACTGATTATAGGGAAAAGAAAACATGAAAGAATAAAATGGAAGAACAAAATGGAAGGATGGAGATTAAAAAAGAGAAAAAAGAAAATAATTAGAAAAATTGAACAAAAAAGAAAGAAATTGGAGAAGACGAATGGAAGCTTCAAGGAAGAATGAGACGGGGAAAAGCGATAAATAGAATGCTTAAAAAGAGAAAACAATCTATGTCTATCTATCTCTCTCTCTCTCTATATATATATATATATATATATATATATATATATATATATATATATATATATATATATATATATATATATATATATATATATATAAAGTTAACGTGTCTGTGTACATTTCCCTACGCAATAACTGTCAATTTTAAGCCTACATATTCGAAATTTGATATACAGGATACTGAGATTTGGGAAAATCGATGTGATTGGTATTCGGACAGAAATTTCGCGATTAAGGAGTCAAAGTTCAACGATTTGACCTTTGAGAACTCTACCAAACTTCTCCTACAATTTATTGTCTAAGCACGTGAACTTTTAGATATAGGTCCCTTGGACATGGATCTAACTTAATAACTTGATTCGAGCCCAAAATAATAAATATTAAGGGGTCAAAAAAGGGGTCAAAGTTAAAAAGAAAATTGACCTCTGCGGTCTCTTCCAAATAATTCAGACAATTTCTGGTCTAAATATTTGACATTTTACATAAAGGCTATTCAGAGATAGGGTAAGCGTTTTCATTAGTTTGGGCCGAAGCTACCAATATATAAATGTATGTATGTATGTCTGTTTGTATGTCTGCCTTAAACTTTCAATAGAGGCGACGGATTTTACCAAGATCGGTATCATTTTAAAGTTCGACCTTTCATAGGACAAATATTGAAGAATTGGCTAAAAACATTAATATCTTCCTCTTCAACTAGGCACTTTTCTACAGGTGGGGATCACTTTTTTCGCCGATATTTTTTAAAGTTATCCTCTCCTTTAGATTGTCTAGCCTTAATTAAAAAAAAACGTCGCTTCCGGTTTGACGGTGGTCGTAACAGCGTAAACGTTAGGATTTGCCCCGTTCTTTTCCTCCTTTGCGGTACGGATTCGAGCCTGCCTTCCTACTACCACTTTTTTTTTTTGCTCAACATACACATCCGAACACCCGAGCAACGCCGGGCTGAAATGCTAGTATATATAAAAGTGAAAGTGTCTGGGTCTGTGTACATTTTCCTTCGCAATTACTCTGTGACATTTGCAGTCTACAGACTCGAAATTTGATATGGAGGGCAATGTGATTTGGGAAATTCGATGTGATTGGTTGTCGGCCAGAGATTTCGCTGTTAAGGGGTTAAAGTTCAACGATTTGACCTTTGAGAACTCTACCGAACTCCTCCAACAGCTTGGGGTCTAAACACTTGGAATTTTAGATATGGGTTCCTTGGACATGGATCTAACTTAATAACTTGATTTGAGCCCAAAACAATAAACTTTAAGGGGCCATAATAGAGGTCAAATTTTAAAAAAATGACGTTTTTTTTTTAGCTCAGCATACACCTCCAAACACCCGGGCAACGCCGGGCCGAAATGCTAGTATATATATAAAAGTGAAAGTGTCTGTGTGTGTGTGTGTGTGTGTATATTTCCCTACGAAAAAACTGTCAGTTTTAAGTTTACAGACTCGAAATTTGATATACAGGATACTGAGATTAGGGAAAATGTTTGTAATCAGTTTTCGGCCAGAAATTTGCCTATTAAAGGGGTCACAAGTAAACGATTTGGCCTTCGAGAACTCTACTAACCTCTTTTTTTCTTTTACACGGTCGTCACCACTTATAAAGGCCCGGAAGCCACTCAGGGATAAGGGTTATTGCAAGTACAGTACGTTAGTGTGGAGATTTAATGAAGTATTTACTTAAGGGGGCGGTTCATTAGGAATTTGTTCACATTGGACTTGAATATATACTGGATGTCTTCAGATGAGAAGCAGACAGACGGAACATAGTTCAACAAGCGTGCAGTTCTAAGAAAGAAGCTTTGTTCATGGAACCCACGTTTTGATTTCGGCACAGATAAAGAGTGTGGAAAATTTTTCACAGTGGATTCAGCTAGACGGGTGTTTTTCGTGAAAAATTGGCGAGGGGGGACCAGAGATTGGAGTTAAGCCGACCACCTGCCATGGAAATAACGATAAAACAAAGACAGGCTCGCAACGTCTCTTCTGTGGGAGAGAGGTTGCAGGGTAGAGAAAAGGGCATCCCCCACTTAGCCACGAAGTCGATTTTGTACTCTGTCAAGGTAGGATAGGCCGTTTTTAGCAGCTCCTGCCCAGATATTGTAGCAGTATTCCATCCTTGGGCGTACTTGGCTTTTATATAGATAGAGAATTGCATCAGTAGTGAGATATCTTCTGGAGCGGTAGAAGGATCCCACCACCTTTCTAGCGACCTTGGCAACAGACTTGATGTACGTGTTCTATTTCAGATCAGGAGTAAAGGTCAAACCCAGAAGCTTGTCAAAACGTGGGGCTTCTCCTGGACGAGAGCAATCCATTTCAATTGATGCCAGATGGGGATCAGAGCGTTGATGATGTAAATAGGAGTTTGGTTTTAGATGCATTAATCCGATAATTTTGTGTCCAAACACTTGAAGGTTTAGAGATAGGTTCCTTTGACATGGATCTAACTTAATAACTTGATTTGAGTAAAAAACAATAAATGTTAAGGGGTTATAATAAGGCTCAAAGTTTTAAAAAATTGACCGATTACTTTATTTTTTTTTGCTCAACATACACCTCCAAACAATTGGCTGGAATGCTACTACAGAAGTAAACATGAAATAATGAATATGTGAGAAAAAAAAGAAAAAGAAAATGGGTTAAAGCAAAACCATAAAAAAATGTTATGTTGTAGGTGTTCTTGAGTGTTCATATTGGAGACATAGATAGGGGGATAGAAGAGATACATAGATAGAAGAGTTTTGAATTGGATTGTTTCTATAAACATTATCTTTCTTTAACGGATATATTTTTGAGATGATGATTCTCAGTCTTCAATCACAATGAAGGGACATTCATTATTCCTTGATACTGAGAGGGAGACACATTTTTAAGATGGTAGAGACATATTCTTAGACGAGTGTATACACAAAGTTCTTATAATACAAATTCACAATACCTTTGTTGTTGAATGATATAACACAAAACAGTTGCTACAAAATGATGATGACGTCCTTTATTTCTTGACCGGTCAATGCTTGCATCAAGGACTTACAAGTTTCTGCATGATTTCAACTTCTACCTTCGCTTCCAAAAGTGGGTTCCTTCTGAACCCTGTCATCTCTATACGACCCTCACTGACTCGGCGCTCTCTCTCTCCACCCTGACTGACTGATCCTTCCAAAGCTCTAACTATATTGCGAACTCACCTCTTTCTCATAACGCCATTGCATGAGCAAACAACGTGCATATCGATCCCGTTGCCTGACATGCCTCACGTTCTCTAAAACATGCCCGAAACACGTACATCGTCCACACATGCTTGCAAAGAAGAATTCTCTAACCTAAATTTTCTGACTAGCCTATTTTACAAATATGTTTTTCATTTTCCCATTTCGTATCAAATCCCTTATTTTAATTTCATTTCATTTTCATGAACAGAATTGAATCATCAAATTTCTTTTGCAATAACATTACTAACAACGCATTTCTTTTCAATAACATATCGGTGTTATTTATTTCAAACTTATGATTGGAATTCTCCTGAATCTTAATTCCAAACCTAGCTTCCCAGGTTCGAATTCTCGGACTATCCTATCTCCTCTTTACTTACAAGAACAGGCGACTGTTCGCTTGCAGAATTAAGGAAAAAAATGATTATCTAAGGGATGAGAGACAGCATCGAAAAGGGGAAAAAGCGAAATAAAGTAAATAATTAAAAAGGAAAATAAAAGTAATATAAAAGAATATAAACTATTTAAAAAGAAGAGAATAATTACGATACTATGCTAAGTATAAGCGACTACTAGCTGCATTAAAAATGATAAAGAAGAAATACATTGATGATCTACAAAATAAACATTGCATTGTGGTCCTACAAAAAGGGGCATGAAGAAACACAGGAACAACAAGGTAAGCAAAATAATCGTGCCTTTTCCCCCACTACCGTGACGTCATTTCCAGACAATGAGTCGGCAGTTTATTTTACAAATTTATGCATAAACATATTGTTTTATTATAAACTAGCAGTTCCGCCCGGTTTTGATCGGGCCCTATGTTCTGTTCATAACTTTATCTGCATATGTATATATTAAAAAGTGTAAATATATACAATAATGCCTTTCTATATAATAGGCTTCCTTAACTACAATGGAGAAAAGTTGGTAGAGACCGGAAAGGTCAATTCTTTAAAAAGTTTGATCCTAATTTTGACCTCTACACATTTGTTTTGGGCTCAAATTAAATTAAAATGTTTGAACCATGTCCAAGTAACCTACATCTAAAATTTCAAGTGTTTAGACCAAAAATTAGCGCAAGAGTTTGGTAGAGTCTGTAAAAGTCAACTCTGTTAACTTTAACCTCTTGCCAGAATATTTTTTTTGCTCCAAAACTCATTAAAACGCTCTCCGCATGTCTGAATACCCTTTATTTAAAATTTCAAATGTTTATACCCAAAATTGGCTTAATAGTTATCTAGGGACCGTAAAAGTCAAATCTTTTGAACTTTGGCCCTTGTGAAGCCATTTTTTAGAATAAAAAACCGATAAAAAGCTTGCCCTGTGTCTGAATACAGTTTATGTTAAATTTCAAATGTTTAGACCAAAAATTGGCTAAGTAATTTAGTAGAGCCCGCATAGGTCAATTTCTTTTTAAACTGTGATCCTAATTATAACCCCTTAATATTTATTGTTACGGGCTCAAATCACATTATCAAGTTAGATCCATGTCCGAGTAACCTATATCTAAAATTTCAAGTGTTTAGACCCAACATTGGTTGAGGAGCTTGGTAGCGTTCTGAAAAGTAAAATCGTTGAACTTTGACCCCTTTACAGACAACTTACTAGCTGATTTCCCCAAATTTCAATACTCCTTATATCAAGTTTCGAGGCTGTATACCGAAAATTGAGCGACTTATTTGGTATACAGACTGACACACGCGGAGACATTTTTACTTTTATAGATATTATTACATGATAACATTAAAAATCCAGGGGAAAACCGACCCATCCAACAGAAACTGGCACAGTTTACCCTCACAGAATACCAAGAGTTAATTGATTAATTTACGTGATTTTAGGAATATAATAATACGCATAAAAAATTAATTAAGACATATACGTGATTTTTAGAGTATTACCTCTTTGTTTCGTGTCGAGTACGCAGATCACACAACTTTCTTGATACTTTTTTTTTTAATTTGTAAGTAAGTGTTATACTAAAGTAACATTAAAATTACTTGATCAATTTACATGATTTTTGGAATACGACATCTTTGTTCTGTATCAGGTTAAGTAGAAAGAATATATTGTATAAAGAATTAAAATACAAAGAATGATTGTCGGTATTTGCAACTGTAAACGTAAACTGTCTGTAGTCTTGCTTTATGTCTCAAAATTTCCCTCCACGAGAGTATTGATGTTCAGAGAATCATTCAAACATGGTAATGTTTAAATATATGGTTTAGTGTCAATTTTAGTCATTTGGAACTGCTTTAAAACTTCACCGTTCACTCATTTTTCGACCAAATTCAAACAATTATTACAGTTTATAGATTACCTTCTAAGCTATATTGTGAAAAAAAAATTTGTTCAGTAAAACAAAAGCTATGATGAATTTTCTGGTGTTTAAAATCCTAAAAATATCTAAGGACGTGAGCGACGCTTTTTATGACTGGTTTCCATAGCAACTTAATAATTCAGCGACTACTTTTGCTACTAATTCACCGCTGCCAGGAAAAGAGAAGTCACAAGTGAAACAGAGAGAATGAAAGCATCAAAGAAAGATAAAGTGATTATTTTATTGAAAGCAGACGAGTGCCGTACATTGTTATTACATGTTTCTGGGGGCAAAAAAAAAGACTAAAATTAAACAAAACAACAAGTGATTTTTCGGAAACCTGAAAAAAAATCATGGATTACAACAGAGAAATGAAAGAATGGAAAGTAATTGGAAAAGTAAAGGACTAGTTGTTAAAACTGGAAAAGCAAAAGACAAGATGTTTTAGTAAACAATATAATAAATTTATACATTAAAATATTGCAGCATTAATATTATTTAAATTCAATTTATAACATTATATAATCAATTCTTAATGCTGTAATATTTTAAGTTATAGATTTATTATATTTGTTACTGGATTATCTTTTCCTTTTCTTTTCCAGATATAACAACTAGCCTTTTACTTTTCCATGTTTAAGCTTAACCATACTACTTTTCGTGCTCGCATTTCTCTATTGTCATTTATAATGGTTAGATTATTTATTATTAGCGAATGGTAAAGTACTCCTAACATATTGAATTAAATCAAAGAGAAAAATTTAAAAAAAACAACAACGGAAAAGATAAAACGAAATAAATGATTATTGAGAAAAACGAGGAAAGTAAAAATGAACAAAGAAGAAGGAGAAGGAGGAAAAATAAAAAAATATATATATATATAATTCGAAACGAATATTTCGAGCAAAACCAGATTATAAGTATTTACATGACAGTTTTTTTAGCCTTACTATTTCCGTGCTGGTTTAATGACAAATTAGAAGTAGGTGTTTTGTTTGTGATAGCATCACTGGAAGATTGTTATACATAGGCAATAGACTTCTTCTATTCGTCTTTCTTAAAACAACGGTCTCATTTCCTAGATGTTTATTTATCACCACGACTGAGAGACTCAATTTGCCATTGCATGATAACCCTTAAGAATATCAGAGGAAGGCGAAAAGGTGCTACGCCTTACCCAAGTTTCACCTGGAAATATGAAAGGCAGGTGCGTTTAGTTATAAGAGGTATTATAAACACTCGCGTTACTAATTACAAAAAAAAAAAAAAAAAAATAGGGGGCGCCCGGCTTAGCCAGGTCGTAAAATACGCTTAAATATGATATTTTAATTCGTCCAGATTTCCTATATATTATTATAGAGTCGTGATTTTAAATGTAAAAAACAATTGGGTGTTATCAACTAGAATCGAAACCGAAGGCAAAACTGTAGCGTGCAAGATGACACGCATGTGAACTGATTAAAAATTTTAAAAAATTAACCCAGATATTCGAAAAAAAATGTATGACAATATTTTCAATTTTGAGCCATTTTTGACCCCTTAAAAACTATTTTACCCGACTAAATACTCATAAAAGAACGGTTCATAAAAAATCCCATCATTTGAGTCCTATCGCCGTTCTGCGATTTTTATTTTCGAAAAAAAAAAAAAAAGAATTTAAAATATGGAGACGGACGGACACACATAAAGCTTTTTATATATTAGATTTACTAAAAAGAAAATTTAAACTTAATGCACCCAAACATTCTACAGCCACATTTATAGTTAATTCATACATTACTAAATATTTTTAAGCGCTATATTCAGCTAATACCTTTCCACTGGACAGTTGATACTTTTCAGAAATATTGTAAAATATGAGTGTTAAAAAAATTGGAGTTGACTTACTCCTTTTTAACAGACTAGCAGGGCTACCCGGCGTTGCCCGGGACCATATAAAACAGTGAGAAATATCAAGTTTCTTTGAAACATACCTATTATGCTTAGGATGGATAAGTTTTTGATGTCTATGTATCATTTGCTATTTTTAGCAAAATAAAATTTTACCTGCCCGAGGACTGGTATCACACACCACATGTATGCAATAATTGTACCCTCAGTAAGACATGTAACTTACAGCGCGTATATGAAACACTTTTACATTCCCTAGGACAGGTAATGTACTACACATATTTAAAATAACTTTACCCTCGGACGTGTAATGTGCTAGGTGTATCAGAATGTTTGTAGGAATTTTTGACATCCCTAACACGAAACTGCGAATAGAATATAAAAAACAAAACTCTTAAGTTCTCTTTTAAAAGTGGGTTGTTTATTTTCTTTATGGATTATACTTCCAAAATAAACTATTAAAGTTGTTTTAAAAATAATCGAAAAAAATTGTTTTAAAACAGTAATGAATTTTACGAACGCAATATTTTTTTAATTTTTAAAGTTTAAAAATCTTTCAAAATTTTTCTCTTGATTCTATTTTTATGATATTCTCAGGGTCAATGTAAAATTTTATGCTCTTTCCAATAAACCGAATATAATATTTTAGACAAACGTTTTTTTTTAATTCACGTCCCCCCATTTTCAAGTGCCTTTTAAAAAGTAAATAATTAATTTACTCACTAAAGTTTTATATATCACACATTGAAGAGAAAAGCTCAATAAATAATATATTCAAATTTAAAACAAAAAAAGTAGTTTTTTTAGAAATTTACCTGTAAAGTTCGAAGTTTAAAACCCTTTTTTTAAACCACGTTATTTGTTTTTGCTTTTGTGTTCTTTAATAAAACCTTGGTCCTTGCTCCTTTAATTGAAAAAAAATTAGGACTTTTCTTACATTTTCCGAGTAGTTATAAGCTTGGAAAGACAGGGGGTCGAATAATTCATGCCTCCCCATTTTGAAATGTCTTTTAAAAAGTAAATAATTAATTTACTCACCAAAGTGCTATATATCACAAATTGAAGAGAAAAGTACTATATATCACAAATTGAAGAGAAAAGGTCAATAAATAATATATTCAAATTTAAAACAATAAGAGTAGTGTTTTTTTTTAGTAATTTACCTGCAAAGTCCGAAGTTTAAAACCTTTAAAAAAACACTTGTTTGTTTTTATGTATTTTTTTAATGAAACCTTGGTCCTTGCTCCTTTAATTGAAAAAAAATTAGGGCTTGAATTACATTTTTCGAGGAGCTATAAGCTTGGAAAGACGGGGTGGTATTATTCAATATTTTTCACGAAATTTCTGATACACCAAGTAATTAAAAAACGTATATGAAACAATTTAACGTACACTCGACAGGTATTGTACAATATAGATGAACTAATTTCTCTTGAAAATCAGTATTTTTTTTCGGTTTTATATAAAAGAATCACTTAGTTTTATCGTCTAAAAACAATAAACACACTTAAAAGCGGGATGACGTCATTTCCGGTAGCATGAGTCAGCATTTTTCCAAACTTATATACATGGATACATTGAATTCTTTTAAAATTATGTAATAATACCATTGGAAATCCGGGAAAAAGGTACCGCTTCTTGCAAAAACACTGCCCAGTTGATCCACATAAAATTATTCTTTTTTGGTCAATTCTTATATATTTTTCATGCGAAACTTTGCTCTTTCAACGATGTTTATTTCAAGGTGGTCTACTGCCGATGACAAAAGTTTTTAGCAGATATACAAACATACATACGTCGACGCACTAGCACACACTTACGGACAGTTGATATTTGTATGACAGATTACAAACGAATAAAAAATCAGATACACAAAAAATTCATTTCTATTGTGTGAAACGAAAATAAAATCCCGATAAAAACGTTCCATCCTTGGTAAGTAAAGAAAACTATGTTGCTTCGAATTGTTCAAAATAGCATACCGCATCTAGTCTGGACAAACCGTACAAAACGCTCTTGGCAAAGCTTCCGAAATATAAATTAATAGCAACCGGAAACTATAAATCAATGTTATTCACTTATTTACCGATAAAGTTTTCACTAATGTTTTGTTTATTCTTATGTTAATTTGAGCATGCCAATACATTATTTGCACAATTTTCATTCAATTTTTTATACAATGCACACCAGATAACATCTTTGGCTTTTTGATAAAAAAAACTTTCACGAAACTCATAAAAACTAAATACAGAATCTGTTGGGATTATTTTACCAACAAGAAGAGGGGGGGTAAGAAAATGCAGTAAGGGCTTGCAACGAAATGGTGACGTTGCTTACAAGCACTTTTTCCTTCCTTGTAAAGGTAACAATTAACTGGTAACGTTTGCCGAACAACAGTAACGAGGTAATCAGTCTAAGAGACGCCAACCGACTAGCAAGCTAGGTAACTAGCTTCTTAACTAATCACTAACCCGTAGTGAGACAACCCCTTTTATACATACTAACTCTCAGTGGCGAGAATTCCAACGTGATTTCCAACGAGATTAGAATGTCTATTTAACTTAGTAGGAAATAGACACCTAGTTTTTCAGTAACGGCAAAACAGCAGTTCAGTGTCTTTTCTTCCCTCCGACCCACCCCCGGTAAGTCAAATCAATTTCAATTCTTACACACATTCCCCACAAAAAAAAGAGAGAATTCCTGCTTAACGGGAATAAAACAGTCAGTTTAGACCCTTGATAGGCTGGGTCTGCCCCTTGTTAAATCTCGAGGATTGCAGTTATTACAGCACCACTGTTCATCTTCTGATGGTGCTTCTATTAGGCCCACACAGTCGAAATGAAACCAATCATCGCATGTATCACATGCTATCATTGGTCTAGTATCTTCTGGTCTGTTGCAGGCTGGACACATCCAAAGTATCGTGCTCTCTCTCCTTTGTGGGTAAAGGCACACATCTTGAGAGCTTGATGGTTCCATGTCTGTTGGGTCGGGTTCTTCTGGCTGTTGAGAGAATTCTAGAGGAAATAGATGTTTGATGGAGTGCATGTCTATAGCTCCATTCCCTTTCTTCACCTTCACCATACGTACCAAATTATCACTTCCTCGGAGTAGTTCGAGGACTTTACCTAGGGACCAAAAAGGCCTAGTCCTCAGAGGACTTTTAATGAGTACTATATCTCCTGGTTTTATCTTATCTTCAAAGGAAGAGTCGACTAGATTCAAGGTTCTTTCTCTGAGACTCAATAAGTAGTCTTCATTCCAAAGTTTCCTAAACTTTTTCAGACTATCTTCTCGAGAGCGCAGGGTTTGAATCAAGTCCCTTCGTGAAAGCGGGTCCATGGTTTCCAGGTCCTGGTCTTCAACCCTCATTAATATTCCACGACCAACATTGGCATTCATGAGAGAGTTTGGAGTTAAAATGTCCAACTCCGAGTCATCAGAGCTTATGTATGTCAGGGGGCGGCTGTTTACTGCTCTTTGAACGCCTCACAAAATGTTTAGTAGACCAAAATAGTCTACTTTTCCTCTTCATTTCACTTCTTATAATTCTTATCCTTACTAACTTATTTAGCATGTGCCTAAGTATAAATTTAGAACTAGAAGCATTTTCCCTTGTATGGAACCAAAATAAATTCTATCATACTCTAATTCTTATGTTTTGCTTAATTTTTTCTTCAATCATTGTCAAGATCTAATCCGTCAGCTTTAAGTCCTACAATTACTTTTACGCATGCACCATAAGTTGTGCATTAGATGCTTACTAATGACGCATTGTATCCTTTGGATAATGGCAAGAAAGTAAGCAGGTGTTATTCATTTATTAAATTATTTATATGTCTTCGCGTGCTCTTTGTAGCATTGTTCTCTTTCTTGTAAAACCGAAATTCTAATTACTATCACGTTAAAATGAGATTACGTTTCTTGTAAACAAGTATTTTATTTTTTTTTAATTTATTTTTGTTGGTTTTGTTTGTGGGTTGGTTGATTGTTTTTTTTTTTTTTTGGCATATCAACCCTTTCAGGTTATTTAATGTCGAATCCAGTTATTTTGGAAATAGTATTCATGTTGCATCCAGTTGTTTTGTAGAAGGTTTTTATTCTTGAAGCTCTTTGTATCTTCAATCGCTAGTTTGTAGTGTTTGGTTTGGTTGTTTCATAGTGGATTTTATCGTTTTTATTCCCTGCCCTGCAGAACATGAATGAGTTTTGCAATGGGAGAGGAAAAAGTGTTACAGTATTTATGTTTAGTACATTTTAAGTTTGGAAACCAGTCAGGAAGTGGGAAGATAGAAAGAGAAAGGGAAATAAGAAGAAAAATGTAGCAAAGGCTTGTTGTTTTTGTTTTTGGTTTTGCAGAACATAATTAAGTTTTGCAAAAAGGAAGTAGAAAAGCAAAAAGCATCAATGTTAGGCGCATTTCGTCTCAGGAAGCCAATATCTTCAAACAGCCTAGTCTGGTGGCACCAGGGAATTTATTATTGCTTATGCTCCTTCGAGACAAGCAGGGTGCGATAGTGACCGTTAATTTAATCAACGGCGGGGAAATGAATTCCTATTCATTGCCATTCCTTCAGGAGGACAAATGTGCTTAATAAGTGAATGCGCTTTCTTAGATAACAGAAGTTATGATCTTAACAAATTCTATAAGACACATCAGACTGAAATAGATAAAGACGGTTAAAAGTAAGCCACTGGCTATTCGTTATGGAAAGAATATATGGCAAAGAAAACAGAAGATATAACCAAGAAGCACAATTTGTTTGCAAAGAAAGAAAAGCTGTGATAATCTAACGATGGCCGAAGTATCCTACGAAATTGCCATCGTGTTGGTTAAAATACATAATGTTAATAATAGGAAGTGTTAAGACATGTTTCGAAAAAATTGCAACACGTGTTGGTTATAAAAGCGTAGAAAGAAAAGTAAACTAAGTCACCGTTTAAAAACAGACGATTACAAGATACATGGTGGAGTTTTGTATGTGATGTAGACAAGTGAAAAACCGTGCATATGCATGTTCTTTATTCATTAGTCTACGATGAATCTACTGACACGTGATTTAATCCAATTAAAAAAAAATCGAGGAGACATTAATGATTTATTGTGTTAAACTTTCAGATGACATGGCCCCAAGAAAAGAGCATTCGATTGGTTGCACACACGCAGAATAATTCCCCTTAGGAAATGCGGGACTTTCCATTATTGTCAGTTATAATGCATAATTTCACCATGAATATATGTGAAGATATCGGTCAAAGGATTTTAGACAGGAGAGAATGAGAAATATAAAATATTTTAGGAAGAAATAAGGTTTATATAAATCGATAACATTGAGTGTCGAAAACAAGGAGCGGCTGCCGGCACGCCCTAGCACCTCTTCGTTGGTGATTCTATCTTACCAATTGATGCCCATGATATGTCGCAAGCATCGGAGATGGTAGACGTTCAATCTTTTCTTGTGACAAGCATACATGGTCCAAGTCTCTGATCCATACAGTAAGGTACTCAGAACACAGCAATCGTAGATGCGACATTTTGTTCGAGAAGTGAGGTATTTATTGAACCATGCGCTTTCACGTACTCGGTTGAAAGTAGACGCTGTTCTACCTATGCACATTTGTAGCTCCTGTCCAATGGATACTCCCTTGTTGATTTTGGATCCAAGATACACAAAGTTATCAACAGTTTCTAGTTCGTAGCCATTGATAGTGATTGGCGATGCGTCACCCTGGTGCATCACAGTTGTCTTCTTCACACTGATTACCAGTGCGAACTCTGCACAAGCAGCGCTCAATTTGTCAAGCAGCCGCTGGAGTCCACTTGCGGAGTGCGAGACCAATGCAGCATCGTCTGCAAACAGCAGCTCAAGTATTAGGACTCTTCGAATCTTGGTTTTGGCGCGTAGGCGAGCCAAGTTAAAAAGTTCTCCATCAGAGCGAGTATGAAAGAACACACTGTCTTCGTCCTCGTGATTTCCAAAAGCGTGGTGCAGAAGAACTGAGAAGATGCCAAACAGTGTGGGAGCCAACACACAACCTTGCTTGACTCCAATGCACACGGGGAAGTTGTCAGACATGTCAACCTCGAAGAAGACTGCTGCTGTCATGTTATCATGGAACGATCTTATCAAACTAAGAAGAGTTAGTGGATAGCCCAACTTTTGTAGGATGGCAAACAGAGCATCTCTACTGACCATGTCAAAAGCTTTCGTGAGGTCTATAAATGCGATATGGAGAGGTCTACGTTGTTCTCTGCATTTTTTACTGGATTTGACGCACTGAAAATATCATGTCCGTGGTTGAGCGCCCGCTGCGGAAGCTGCATTGCGATTCTGGATAAACGTGGTTTGTATCTGCTGATGCCTTGGAAGGAGCACTCTGGCAAATACCTTTCTGGTGACACTGAGTTAAGATATACCACGGTAGTTATTGCAATCTCCATTGTCTCCTTTCTTGAATAATGTGACAATTTTAGCATCTTTCATAGCTGTTGGAAATTGTCCGTTGCGCCAACTGGTGCAGAGGAGGTCTTACAAGTGCGGGAGCAGGAACTTATCGCACCTGAGCAGGTCTGCTGGAATCTCATCGGTACCTGGGGCCTTCCCTACAGTCGTGTGTTGGAGAGCTACTTCGAGTTCTTACATAGAATGTTGTCCAGTTCGACTAGGGTGTCGAAGTTCGGATTGGAATTTAAAGCTGTGACTGTGATGTTGCGCGATTAGCCATATAGTACAGAGTAGTGCTCCACCCAGCATTCAAGCTGCTTCATAGGATCAGTTATGAGCTCTCCTGTAATAGATTTTAAAGGGCAAACTTTCTTTGCGCTCGGTCCAGTTGCCTTGCGGAGTCCACGGTACATCACACGTAGTTTATCAGGTGGGAAAAAAGTGCTGTGTGTCGGCCTGCTCACATAGTTCTTGTGAGCATCGTTTTTGGACAGTAGTAGAGGTTCTAAGATTTCTGCTTTCTCAGCCATCCAGTTTTCGCAAGGCGGTTTCTTGGTTCCAAAGTATGTGACTGCAGCGTCATGCATCGCAGTTTGCAGGATTTACCAAGATTTATCCAGGTTCACTGCTTCCGCTGATGCAGAATCTCTCAGCTTATTTTCGAACGCAGTGCGAAACGCACTGATGCTGTCGTTGTTTTCATTGCAGCCGTGTTGAGACTACGACGTGGTTTTGGCTTACGTGGTGCAGGTTCCTTCTTCCGGAGATTGAGTTGTGTTAGCACGAGTGAGTGGTCGGTATCACTATCGACGGATTGGTAGTTTCTTGATCGTTTGACAGAATCGATGTCTCCTTTTCTACACAATGCAAGATCCAATTGACACGATGACACATTTTCTGTTTGACCCAGGTGTTTGCAATACAGAGTCCCTGTTGACTACAGAGCTCCAGAGTTCTCTGACCATTTTCATTTATTTTACCAGTACCGAAGTGACCAAAGATGCTAGGCCAGGCAGTATGGTTTTCACCGACCCTAGCATTGAAGTCTCCAAGTACTAGGAGGTGATCGCTGACTGGGATCCTGCTCAGTATTTCGATGAGACAGTCATAGAATTAATCCTTCACATGAACTTCGCTAGACAGTGTTGGCGCATAGACGCTGATGAGGTGTACTGGTGTATCGGCGCAGTTGATCTTCAGTGTCATAATTTTCTCTGAAATGCTGACCGGATTGTCGAGTACATGTTCTCAGAGTAATTTGTTTGTCACTGCAAAACCTACTCCATGGATGCGATGTCCCTCTTTGCTTTGCCAGTCCAGAAGAAAGTGTAGTTTTTTTCCGAGGTGGAGCCAGTTCCAGCCAATCTGGTCTCCTGGCAAGTTCACGGTCAAGAAATGCGGTCTTACGAGGCAGACCTTGTGCACGAAGGTTGAGATCCGGGTCATGCGTGAAACTCGGGCACAGTGTAATGTTCCAACTTCCGAGTCGGAGAGCAGTCTATAAATTTTATTTGTAACAGGTGAATGAATTACGTTCGTGATTGCCTGACCACCCAATCGAAGCGGCAGACGTGACGGGGTAGCACCTTACTGACCAGGGGCTGCCTGATTTGTGGCGGGCAGTAGCCACCCAATTGGGCTAAATAGTACCTCCCACCGTTGCGGAGGATCCGAAGCGCCTGGTCGCGACGTCAATTTGACCAGACTTTTAACTCGTAACTATCTTCCACAATTGGTAGAGCCTGGGCGAAGAAACTCGTACGTTGCCCAAGCGGCACGAATGGAACTTGACCAGAGCCGGTAGAACCCAAGGAAAGACAAGGTCGATACGTTGGCACCGACTCTGGCTGCAGGAGATGGCCGTTGGCTCATTAGAAGCCCATCCGATCTTTGATAGGTCTTGTTTTTGGTCCTGCTGGGTGTCCCCACACCCTCCTCACCCAGTTTACCTCGGTGGAGAAGCCGGTTTAGTCGCCGACGACCCGACCATGATGCTGCTAGCACTGGGTTACATGGTGCCAGTGGAAGTATATATATATATATATATATATATATATATATATATATATATATATATATATATATATATATATATATATATATATATATGGTGATTGCCATTTTTTGACAGAAGAAGACCATCTTTCCCTTGCTTTATTGTTGATTACTCATTCATTTTCATGTATTTTTGAAATATCTTTTTTTTAATTATATACACATATATACACTTATACACGCATAGATATATACAAATGTGGAGATGTGATCAAGATGCATCAATTCCTATTTTCTGTGGGAATGAAGGTGGCTCTTCAGACCAGCCCTGCTCTTACAGTCTTTTGCAATTAAGGGATGCCAACTGGTGCTGCTCTACTGTGGATGCTCATATGACGCTTCAGGCCTCCACCTGATTTACAGACAACAGAGCAACGTTTGCAATGTTTTCCCCATCAAAGAAAGATTGATCTCCATGCGAACGCCTGTGGCTAGATAGGCCAGCTTCAGATAAAGTCCTTCAACCGCATAAATCACAGGTGTGGTTCTGTATGATATCCTCCGACAGACCTGATATATCTGGCAAATTTTTCTTCCGGATATTACGCTTCATTTTTGCATGCTCATATTTTTTCTTCTCAAAACGATTACAACCATGATAGACCAAGGAACGCCACTTTTAACGATCATTGAAAGCACTTTCCCAACTAAACACGTCCATACGATGAGCTTAAAGATAATCTTTGATGTTATCCTTGAGGCGTTTCCTCGGTTTATATTGTGGACGATTTCCTGATGTAATTTAACCATAGAACAGGCGCTTTGGTAATCTATGGTCGTCCATCTTTGTAAGATATCCAGCTCACCTCATCCGGTTGCGTATAATCAACTTCTCGATACAAGGTACGTCAGCTCGCATAAGAACATCAATATCAGGTATAAAAATGCTCCACCTGATGCCCAGAATGTGTATATATATAATATATATATAATATATATATGATATATATATAATATATATATATATATATAATATATATAATATATATATACATATATAATATATATATAATATATATATGTAATATATATATAATATATATATAATATATATAATATATATGTAATATATATATAATATATATATATATATAATATATATATATACTGTTGCGTTGTGTGCACTCAGTCTATATAACTGCGTGGACAAAATGGTCGCCGGACAAGTTTACCGACGAGTGTATATTTTGAATGACAACTAAAAGAATCGACTGTTTACAAAAGAATTCGAGTTTATTTTAAACAATCTTTCTTTACACTTTGACTCCACTAGCGAGGAGAGAGATGTTGGGTGGCGTGGCGGGGGTGTTGACAGATGACAGACTTGTTCTCACCGCGTCGGCCGCTACTCTTTTTTAAAAACCAAAACATCTTTGTTTATATTGGTATCGGTCACGTTTCTCTAGCCCAGCTGCGAATGTCATCTGCATTCCGATCTGGTCATAAAATATTTGTTAATGTTATTATTTTCGATTGTAGACCAATTATGTTTGTTTGGCCTTGAAACATTACCGCGTTCCAAATGTGTGTCACTAGCTCGTGAAACATTCCATGTTGTCATGGTTGAAACGTGACCCTCATATTACGTTCTTGGCTTGCCTCTCCGATTTCTTAACAACCTGCCCCTTATTATACAACGCCCCTTCCATTCTCCATTTTCAAAATTTTGACCTCAAAATTTTACCTTCCTCTCTCCTCCCCTATAATTTCACAACAATTTACATTTTTTTTTCTTTTTTTCTTTTCACACAAGTTCACATTCTGGTCACGGCACCAAATAACAGATATGTTATATAAGGGAGAGAGAAGAAGAGGATTTGACTTGGACACTTTACTTGAGGTATACTGGTACCCTGGTGATGACGTGTCTATTTTACTAATGAAGAGAAGTTTACGACGATGAGAGAGATATTACGAGTGTTAAGAGACGAGAGAACAGTACCCAAGATCCCTTAAACCGTTTGTCAAGTAGTTAGGACGCTTGTTGTTTATTTATGTGTTTGAATTAAAGAATATTCATAACTGGTTCGTCTGCTCTAGGAGAGTCTTCATCTGGGTTGAGCTCTCTTGCTGTTTTCGCCGGAATACACAAGATGAAGAGAGATGTTGGGTTCTCAACCTTTTATTCTCCCAGGCATAATCTTCAGATGCCGCCATCGATGGCCTCCACTGTGGGTACTTACCACGACCCAGGTCTGAGGCGCGCATCTCCCCCTTACTTAAGAGAGAACAACTTTAGACTTCTGCTCGGCTCGGCCTTTTCTGAGACACACAACGTTTAACCAACCTTGCCAGGTAGCATCACATGACATCCGGTTAGATGAAACGTCACTTCCTGCAACGTAGATTAACTACAAAAATATCTCTCTGAGCTCCTTCCACTCTCTCTCTCTCTCGATCTACTATCTAATAGAGACACACAGAGAGAAAATAGAGAGAGTATGAAAGAGCCAGAGAGAGAGAGAGAGAAATAGGAGAGATGCTCTTTAACAATAATATGTATATATATAATATATATATATATATAATATATATATATATAATATATATAATATATATAATATATATATAATATATATAATATATAATATATATAATATATATATAATATATAATATATATATATATATATTAATTATATATATACATTATATATACATTATATATACACATTATATATATACATATTATATATACATTATATATATACATATTATATATACATTATATATATATTATATATATACATTATATATATACACATTATATATACATTATATATATATTATATATACATTATATATATATGCACATTATATATACACATATATATGCATTATATATACACATTATATATACACATTATATATATGCATTATATATACACATTATATATATACACATATATATATATGCATTATATATATACAATATATATGTATATTATATATTAAATATATATTATATATATTATATATATATCATATATATATATTATATATATATTATATTTATATATCTAATTATATATATATATATATTATATATATTACATATATATTATATATATATTATATATATTATATATATATTATATATATTATATATATATTATATATATATTATATATATATTATATATATGATATATATTATATATATTATATATATATTATATATTATATATATAATATATATATTATATATATTATATATATATTATATATACATTATATATATTATATATAGATGTCAACGAATGATTTAAGTATGTGTTTAGGGAGGTCATTGATGTAGATCAGGAAGAGAGTTGGGCCCAGGATTGACCCCTGAGGGACTATAGCATTAATACTTCAGGCCTCTGATTTTTGTCCATCGACCACTACTCTTATGATCCTAACGGAGATAAAAGATTTAATGATTGAGAAAACATTTCCAATTATACCGTAGCTAGAAATCTTGTGAAGTAGACCCTTATGCCATACCTTGTCGAAGGTTTTGCTATGTCAAGAGCAATTGCCCTAGAAAGGAAGCCTTTGTCAAGAGATTCACTAATCCTGTAGGATATAACCGTCAGCACATCTGCGGTAGATCTTGCAGAGCGGAAACCATATTGTGTGTCACTAAGAAGGTTTTTTCTCCTGAGGTGATTGCCTATTTCTCTATTTAATATGGATTCCAGCAACTTACTCATAACACACAGGAGACTTATTGGTCTGTACTGAGAGGAAGATGACTTATCACCTGAATTCTTACATACAGGGCAAACTGATGAGGTCTTCCAGGGAGTCGGAAAGCACTTCTCCTTAAGGCAGCGCTTAAACAGTTTCGTAAGTATGGTAGCAAGTTCTGGTTGAAGCTTTTATAACACTATAATTGGGATGCCGTCAGGGCCAGTTGCTTTACCGGAATCAAGGTTCTTGATTAGCTTGGCGACCTCATGCACGGATATTTTTATGTTACCTAGCGTATTCTGTGTTATAGGAGAAAATATGGGGAGTTGATGGCCTTCGTCGCATAGGGTAGAATTAGGTGCAAAGTTCTTTGCAAATAGTTTGCCTTTTTCTGGTGCTGACGAGATGACCTCTGGTCCATTGATAATGGTTGGGATAAAACGCACACTTCTGTTCAGGATCCTATTTGTTATTTGCCAAAACTGGTGGGAACCAAGTCGCTGATAAGCTACCTTGGATTTAACAGACTTGGCATATAGCTCTCTTGCATTTTTTTATTACTCTTTTACAGTGGTTGCTGGCAGTCCTGAAAGCAGCTTTATTTTCAGTGCATCTATTACGTTGGTAGCTATGGAGAAAGTGATTTCTGTGCGCGATAGCAGCAGCACATTCTGGGGGGAACCGTGGCTGGCTGTTAGGTTTTTTGTTGGAATATTTTAGATGGGATGAATTTGTCTATGCCTAAAATTAACCATTCGGTCAGATCTGATAATATAGAGGACCCTTCCTTTTTAAACATGGAGTGATGAGGTAAATCAGAAATGAATGTACGGAAGCTATCCCAGTCAGCCATAGTGTATCGGTATACAGTACGGTGGAGGGGTACGTCTGGGGACTTATTACATTTCGTTTTTATCTTAACTGATACAACTTAGTGGTCGGAGGATCCTAGAGAAGAATGAACGGAACATGATTATAGCTCAGGGGAAGTTTAGAGAAAAAGGTCTAGGAGGCTTGCATATTGACCGGATGTATCGGGTACACGGGTGGGTTCGCGAACAATCTGAGTGAGGTCATAAGCAATGGCAAAATCATGACAAAACCTCCCCTCATCGTCTGTCTTATTTGAATGGGTCAGCCATTCCACGTTATAGACGTTGAAGTCCCCACAGATATGGACGTTAGCCGAGGGATGAGCAGACAGGATGTGGTATATTTTCTCAGATATGCTCTTAAAGATAGTAACTCCGCTGTTGTGGGGCCGATAGAGGGCAAATATAAATGCAGTGGTGTTAGCAAGTGCAACCAGGATGCACATATAGGGTAAGCTAGGATCTTCTCTAGAGATATCCCTGCCACACGGGAAGCCATTTTTAATGTAGGCACATATTCCATGCCCATGGCGATCTTGGGTGTCAGATTTAGCTGTTAAATTAGAGTATCCGTTAATTATGAACTAATCTAGGGAAGTGGTCGGCCCTATTCCAGTTTTGCTTAGAAATAATATGTTCGGTTTCGTCTCCTGTAATTGGGTTTCAACCTCTGGAAGGTTGGAACGTAGACCCCTGATGTTGGAGAAGGAGACCTGGTAGTAGGAGTCTACGTTGGAAGATGGGGTTCTAGGTATAATCGAGTTTTCTTGCTGGAGATATTTCATGTTGAGGTTTTGGGATTTGTGGAAACAGGTCGGCATATTTGGTTAGAGCAGTACAGAGAGAGAAGGTAAGAGAGGAAAGACAGGAATATTTTTGTAGCACACGAAAAGGTAAAGCCGTAACAATTACCCACTAGTATGGCATCGAGAGGTCCCACCAGAGACTACTGCATGGTCCAGATCCACTCAACAAATGGCAATACAGTAGTCCCAGTACTTTGCGCCTGCTGATAGGACAGCCTCCTTAGTGGTTAATCCAAGGTTCGGGTCTTTGACTATCAGGCGGATAATGTCAGCCCAGACAAAACGTTTACCTCCAGCACCCTTACTAGTGACATGGCCACAAGGACAGACATAGAAACAGAAAAATTTCCGACATCTCAGACTACTGTTCACCAAGTACTACCGACCTTTAAGCAGCTTTTTTTTTCACCCTTTGTCAGAAAAATCACTCATTGAATGAGGACTGAGTGACAAAAAAGGAGAAGCGAGAGTTACCGGAGCTGCCGATAACACAGTGTTTTATCTACTCTCTATTTAAAAAAAGGAGGCGGAGAATGGTTACATGTGACTTATTTATATCTAAGTAGTAAGACCGGTGCTAAGTTATCAATTCAGGAAACTTTTGATGATAATCTCCCCTCCCATATTAATGGGGCGAAGTTTTTCGTTATCTATCTCGAGTTTGAATAATGGAGCTTGACCTTTATAAGTAAAATCCAATAATTAACTTTTATCAATTTGTAAAGTCGGCTTAATTTTAATTTAAATTCGAGTTTAGATAATTATTCCAGGTTTTAATTTAGGAAGGTCGTTTTCATAGGTGACTTTTTCTTTGCTAATGTGACTGTATTATATTTCGAATATAATAGAAAGTAAGACTAACTATATCAGATGGTTTGATTGGCTAGCCAGGAAGCAAGCATTTTCAATATAGACAAGCTTGGAGTAATAGTATATGTTAAGTATATTACTTAAATAAAGTCGTAACTTTATCTACTCTAATAGAGAAAAATAATTCCCGGCATTATGTTTTGTTTTTTTAATCATTAGTTTACTTTGTAGCATGGGGGGTGACGAATAAGACAGGAAATAGATACAAATAAATACAAATACATAAATAAAACAAGAAAAACAAGTTTTAACAAGGTAACATGGAAAACATTAAGGATGAATTTTAGAAATACTTAACGTCCGGTTGTCATAAGAGTCCTGCGTCTTTTTACCAACTGGCATGTTGTCGTGTCTTTCTAGAGCGTAAGAAGATTTCTATTTCCGGATAAATTGTGCACGTGTTCCTATCTTTATAATAAATGTCGTTACGTTCAGATGTGTAAATATTAAAATTACATTTTTTTTAAAGTAAAAAAAAAGTCCTAACATTTTTTTTATTTAAAGTCCTAACTTTATCTACTCTAATAGAAAAAAATAATTCCCGGCATTATGTTTGCAACTCAAGGATAAGGGTTAATGATTAGTCAATGTTATAATAGCGTAGTAAACATAAGTAGTGGATTACTTAGGGGGACAGTTCATCAAGAACTTGTTTAAGTTGGACTTGAAGATAATCAGATTGTAGTCAGCTGGAAAGATTCCATCGGAAGAGGGTTCCACAGGCGTGCAGTTCTAGAAAAAAATTATTTGTTCATGGAATCTACATTTAGGTTTAAGCACAGATAAAATGTGTGGAAAATTATTGATAGTGATGTTGGCTAGACAAGTGTTTGTCGTGAAAATTTGGCGGGGGTCATAGACTAAAGCTCAGCTGAGCAGTTGCCATGAAAATAACTGTAAAGCAGAGATAGGATCGCAACATCTCTTTTGTGGAAAAGAGTTTGCAAGGAAAAGAAAAGGGCATCCCCCACTAAGCTCCTTCTACCGCTC